>NC_041394.2:213145177-213507677 GCF_900747795.2 Erpetoichthys calabaricus | reverse complement strand
AATTAAAGAAAACATACTAAGTTTTAAAACAAATCAGTTTTAACGAGAAAAGATGCCGACGAAAGAAGAGAAGCAGCGGGACGCTAGGGTGAAGAGCTGCTCATTAAGCAGCAAGCTCATCAACCTCTGAGCAAACGAATGGTAAACGTACAGAGAAAGAGGATAAATACTATGAATGGTCATGTCAAGTATATTCACTCCACGTTATCGTGCAGTGCACTGTTACTGGTATTTTGATAAAAGAATCTGAATAACATATAAGAAGCGTATAAATTATTAAACAGTAAAACATTAACATTTAAGAAGTAAAGATACATTGAGTACTACTGTAGTGCTTTCGGGTATAGTACATTTTTTGTTTGCCCATTACATGCATAAATGTATACATTTTTTGGTGTACCTACCCAAGAACACGCGACATGACCTGGCAGTTAAAAATTTATCGCTCCAGCAATTTTAACTCTGTTACAAAGTCATCTAATATGGTATTGCAAACGGCAGCAGGAGCGTTTCTATAAACTCAATTTAAACTTACTGTTTACACCGTGCTTTGAAGATGCATAGTATGCGACACGTGTTTCGCCGTAATTGTGGGCTCATTAGGAGTACACAGTCACTGCACTCCCTTACTGGAATCGATCCTCGGACGTAGAGTTGAAGCCCCTAACGTTGTGCTACGGCGTGTGGTTCGTTCATTTGACAGCATGTAGATCGGGGTAATTACATTGCAGGCATTCGTAGTCTGATTCACAATCTGATTGTATGGGTGGTTACCTACCAGGTAACGCTTGTGGTTGGTGAGCAAGTCAGCTAACTTCTGCCACGGTGCCCTCTTTCAGTTGCGAGAAGCAGATCATACAATGGTTGAAATAGTTTAATATATATATAGCAAAATCACCGCGCTTCGCAGGGGCGAATATGGTATTGCAAATGGCAGCGTTTCTATAAACTTCATTTGAAGTTACGGTTTATACCGTGCTTTGTTTCATATTCTTTTCCTACTTTATCAATTGTGTAATGTGTTTTTTGAACAGGTTTGATTCATGGAAGTGATCACTCCTGCTGCGTTCAGTCACTTGACGTGAGCCGCTCTCTTGTGTGACGTTGCGATGTCCACGGGTTTATTTAATGTTAGCTAAGACCCGGCAGTTAAAAGTTTCTCGCTACAGCAATTTTAACTCTGTTACAAAGTGATGCAAACTCTCGTTTATACCTCGTGTCTTCTCATTAAACTTGTATCTCGCGAATATGGCATTGCAAACGGCAGCGGGAGCGTTTCTATAAAGTTAATTTAAGGTTAGGTTTATACCGTGCTTTTTTATACCTCGTGTCTTCTCATTAAACTTGTATCTCGCGAATATGGTATTGCAAACGGCAGCGGGAGCGTTTCTATAAAGTAAATTTAGACTTACGGTTTACACCGTGCTTTTTTATACCTCGTGTCTTATGAAGATGCTTGTATGCGTCACTCACTCGCTTCTTATTGTTTCGCTGCCTTGTCAATTGTGTAATGAGTGTTTTCTTCAGGGCTCTTTGGGGCTCCTCCTTCTTTTCTACGTACTGAGTTCACAGTCAGTTCACGTGATTACGTGGGAGGCGTGATGACGCCACACGCAACTCAGTCTCCTACGGCCATCTTGCTGCCTTCCATTACAGTATATGGACAAAAAAGAGGTTCCAGTTATGACCATTACGCGTATAATTTTGAAATGAAACCTGCCTAACTTTTGTAAGTAAGCTGTAAGGAATGAGCCTGCCAAATTTCAGCCTTCCACCTACACGGGAAGTTGGACAATTAGTGATGAGTGAGTGAGTCAGTCAGTCAGTCAGTCAGTCAGTGAGGGCTTTGCCTTTTATTATTATTATAGATATATATATATATATATATATGTTCATATGTGTGGGAAAGCGAATAGTTGACGTGACGTAGTATATGTGTACCAAATTTCAAGTCAATAGGTGAAACGGTTTGCGAGCTACAGCTGATTTAAAATCCTGGACAGACAAACGAATAGCCACGGTAGCGTATTATAGAAGAACATTTTACTGTTTAATAATTTATATTTATATGCAATGTGCTTCTTATATATTACTTCATATTCTCATATGATAATGATGTTAATGTTGTTTATATTGATTTCTATGTTATTGTAAGTGCTCTTTATTTGTGGAAAAATAAATTTGGCAATTAAACTTATTTTATACATACATTTCATTTTTTTCTCTTGCACTCAGTGAGCGAATCCACTGGTTAATCAGCTATATATATATATATATACGATATATAGATATATATAGATATATAGATAGATATGTGTATGTATGTAGATATACAAATATGTATATGTATATATGTGTATATATATGTAGATATACAAATATGTATATGTATATATATGTATATATGTGTATATATATGTAGATATACAAATATGTATATGTATATATATGTATATATGTGTATATATGTGTATATATATGTAGATATACAAATATGTATATATATGTATATATGTGTATATATATGCGTCTGTATGTGTCTATATATATGTATGTATATATATATATATATATATATATATATGTGTGTGTATGTATGTATGTATGTGTGTATATGTATGTGTATATATATATGTTGATATGTTTATATATGTGGATGTGTATATGTATATATAAATGTATATATGTATATGTTTATGTATATATATATGTTTACATAACCTCTTTAAACACACTTCTTCTCCGCTGCGAAGCGCGGGTATTTTGCTAGTCTTCAATAACACTTTTTGTCTAATAAACAATTTCTTTCACCCTGCTACACTACACAAATCAATTTTTTACAAAATGCCTATCTGATGATGAGATCATAAACAGGTGTACCCTAAAAGGTTTAAAAATATACTACTACTTATTGAATGCATTCTTCATTCAAGACATGCTGTACCTTTAGTCTAGAACTCTTGACTATTTTAGACCTCTACCAAATCATAAATTGTAAATAAATATCACAAGTGTAACCATCCCCACATATTCTCAGAACAACCCCAGCTATGTGTCTTATATGCAAGATGTTTCCGCAAACAAGCTAATGAACCTGTGAAAGAATATGTCTGACTATAGTAAACTTCAATTCTGTGCACATGGCCAGTTTTGGTGTATTTGTTTGAAGTAGACTGGCTTCATTCAATATTTTTAGAAATCGCGTTAGTCAATGGGTGGGCCTCTCTGGCAGTGTCGTAAATTGGTTTGAATCCTACTTGGGAGGTAGAAAATTCTTTGTTAGTTGTGGTAATTACAACTCAAAAGACACATGATATTCTATATGGTGTTCCACAAGGCTCTATCCTGGGTTTGCTGCTCTTTTTGATCTACTGTACATGCTTACGTTAGGTCAGATTATCTCGGGGCATAACGTGAGTTACCACAGCTATGCTGATGACATGCAGCTGTATTTATCAATAACACCTGATGACCCCGACTGTGTTGTTTCACTAACACAATGTCTTACTTGTGTTTCTAAGTGGATGAATAGTAATTTTCTCAAGCTAAATAAAGAGAAAACAGAAATTTTAGTGATTGGCAATAATGGATATAATGAGGTTATTAGAAATAAACTTGATGCATTAGGATTAAAAGTCAAGACTGAGGTAAAGAATTTTGGGGTAACTGTTGACTGTGACCCGAATTTTAAATCACATATTAATCAGATCACTAGGACAGCATTTTTTTCACTTAAGAAATATAGCAAAAATTAGACCTCTTATATCATTGAAAGATGCTGAGAAATTAGTTCACCCTTTTGTTTTCAGTCGACTAGATTACTGTAACGCACTCTTCTCAGGACTACCCAAAGAAGACATAAATCATCTGCAACTAGTGCAGAAAGCAGCTGCTAGAATCCTAACTAGGTAAAAGAAAATCCGAGCACATTTCTCCAGTTTTGATGTCACTACACTGGTTACCTGTGTCATTCAGAATTGACTTTAAAATACTGCTTATGGTTTACAAAGCCTTAAATAATCTCGCTCCATCTTATATATCGGAATGTCTGACACCTTATATTCCAAATCGTAACCTTAGATCTTCAAATAAGTGTCTGCTTAGAATTCCAAGAGCTAAACTTAAAAGAAGTGGTGAGACGGCCTTCTGCTGTTATGCACATTAAATCTGGAATAGCCTGCCAATAGGAATTCGCCAGGCTAATTCAGTGGAGCACTTTAAAAAACTGCTAAAAACACATTACTTTAACATGGCTTTCTCATAACTTCATTTTTCACAATTGCAGGTGAGGGAACGCTGGCGCACGGATGTTGTTGCCGCTCCTCCCTGTTAACAACACTTTTCGCAAAATTCGCCTTAATTCTACACTTTCTTACGCTTGTTTTATTTCTTTTATTGTACATATAGTTCGTGGATACAGCTGACTCGAATTGTATGGATTTGGCTTAATATTTACAGATGTTATGGACTCTACTTTGACTGGGAACAGCTGAGTCTGTGGATCACGGGACGAGACCTATGAACATTTCCTTGTACCTGGCAATCTAGGACCTTGGGGTGATCTGTCTCTGTGATTATATTAAATTCGCTATGCTGATCTGCTCCCGTTTCATCTTACAGTACTCTACGACTGGGAACTGATCTGATGTTCATACTAATCTGGCTTATGGCTCTGGGGCGATCACGCCTGAAATTACCAAGCGTTACTGTTTGTGGCTCTGTATTGAAACCTCCAAATCCTGCTACCTCCTCCTGCTATGTTTTCTGCTGCTTGCTATTGCTGCTCACCTATGCTACCACACCCACCTGTCCTACCAGTTCCGTTGTGCTGTGCTGCTTCTCCAGTGCTATTCAGATAAGTATTGCCCAGTATCATGCTAAAATACTCTCATGACAAACTCCGTCTTATTAAACAGTTTGTCCAGAGCAAATGGTCTGACTGGAACATCCTAAAGGACGCCGGTATTTTGCATCGCCCGAAATATATACATCACGGGTCAGGTCGCCACCACCGCCGGGCTGCGAATGAAAAGACCACCGGCAGCATTTGCTCAGGAATACGCCGTCCTTCTCATGACCCTGGAAATAGAAGTGTCCGTGTGCCAGATTTACATTATGTGGAAATAAACCCTGATCGCGGCTCTGTGCAAAAAGAAGCCTCATTAACTAATATTGCACTGTTTAACTCGAGGTCTCTTAATGGCAAAGCATTGGTGCTGTCAGAACTCATCACTGACACCAAACTTGATATTCTGTGTCTAACGGAGACTTAGCAAAAACCAAACGAACTTGCGTCTCTCAGAGGCGACTCCAATTGGTTTCACTTTCCACACAGAGCCTTGCAGCTCAAGACAAGGCAGTGGGCTTGCAGTAATTGTCAGAGCAGACTTAAACATCAAACGAATCCCAATTGACTGTCCATTGTCTTTTGAGTGTCTGGCTCTTAAACTAATAACGAAATCAGGTCCTGTCTCACTCATTGTTCTTTATCGTCCCCCAAAATACAATGCATCCTTCTTATCCGATCTGATTGAACTTTTGACCCACCTAAGCTCTTACTCTCAGAGAATTATTCTTCTTGGTGATTTCAACATCCATATTGACACCCCCACATCTAAACTGAGAAATGAATTCCTATCCTTACTGGACTGTTTTGACTTGACACAACATGTTGATTTTCCAACCCACTCTGGCGGTCATATATTGGATCTGATCTGCACTTCTGGACTATCTGTTGCCAACATTTCCAGCACTGATTTGGGACTCTCTGACCATAAAGCAGTATTTTTCACTGTTTCACTGCCTTTCCCTCCTCTTACCTGTAAACGACAAATTTCTTACAGAAACCTTAAAAATATCTGTCCCTTTATCCTTTCTGGATCCATTTCTGATCTTTTACTGTCTTCACCTATTCCATCAACACTAGATAGTCTTGTTGACCACTATAACTCAGCCCTTCACTCAGCATTACATAAAACAGATCCTTTAAAACATAAGGAGTTTTCCTTTAAACGTTCAGCTCCTTGGTATAACTCAGAATTGCGATCTATGAAAGCAGCTGGCCGACGCCTTGAGGGAATGTCACGTAAGACTGGCCTCACCGTGCACATCCAGGCTTTCTCTGACCACGAAAGAGCTTAAAGAGAAGCACTAACTTCTGCCAAGAACACCCATTACGGCAGAATAATAGAAAGTGGCCATGATAACCCAAGGGTTTTGTTCTCTGTAGTTAATAAACTACTCGAACCCTCATCTATCCCAACTACCTCTTCTACTGAAGTCTGTGAGGAATTGCTCCACTTTTTCCGTAACAAAATTAACGATCTAAATAATTCAACTAACATAAATTCATCATCTGTTTATATCTCTCCCTGTTTTCCCACTCCATCCAACTCCTTCTCTAAGTTCTCACCAGTCACATCTGCGTTTGTTAATAACCTGCTTTGTAAGATGAGGCCGACTACTTGTGTACTGGACCCCATCCCCACCACACTACTTAAATCCTGCCTTCATGCCATAATCCCGACTGTTACAACAATAATAAACTCATCCCTTGACACTGGCTCTGTGCCGCTCACCTTTAAAATTGCTTCTGTAACCCCAATGTTAAAAAAGTCTGGTCTTGATGCTGACAATCTTGACAATTTCCGGCCTATTTCCCACTTACCTTTCCTATCAAAAGTTCTGAAGTGTGTTGTAGCTTCCCAACTCATCAACTAATCTCTAATAATTTGATGGAACCCTTTCAGTCTGGTTTCAGGGCGCGGCACAGCTGTGAAACTGCTCTGCTACAGGTAACCAATGATTTGCTTATGGCAGCAGACTCTGGACAAACCAGCATATTAATTCTGTTAGACCTCAGTGCAGCATTTGACACTGTCAGACATGACATCCTACTGTCTGGAATGGAGAATATGCTGGGTATCTCTAGCACTGCCCTCCAGTGGTTCAAGTCCTATCTGACTGATAGGCAAGAGTTTGTTAGTCTTGGCAACAGCAGATCCAGCTCAGCACCAGTCACACAAGGAGTCCCTCAAGGCTCTGTCCTTGGTCCTCTGCTTTTCTGTATTTGCATGCTTCCCCTTGGCCATATTATCCGTAGCTATGGACTGGGTTATCATTTTTATGCAGATGATACTCAACTCTGCTTCAATGTTAAAAGTGGAACTTCATCAGAGCTTTCTCAGCTCACAACCTGCCTTAGTGAAATTAAAACCTGGATGGAGCAGAACTCTTTAAAATTAAATTGCAATAAAACTGAACTCCTGCAAATTGGGACTAAAATGCAACTTAATAAAATGAGCTCCTTCCCAGTCTATCTTGGCGGTGATCTCATCAGACCTGCCTCTACTGTAAAAAATCTTGGTGTCATTTTTGATTCCTCGCTCTCTTATTCCGCCCACATAAATCACATTAAGAAACTTTCTTACTTTCACCTCCATAACATATCACGTGTTCGCTCCTTCCTCTCCTTCTCTAATGCTGAGAAACTTGTCCATGCTTTTATCACATCCCGCATCGATTATTGTAATTCCCTACTGGCAGGTGCCCCTTCTAATCTTATATCACAGCTCCAGCTTTTTCAAAACTTGGCTGCAAGAGTCCTTACTCGAACCAGCAGCAGCGAGCACATCACACCCATCCTGCACCATCTTCACTGGCTCCCTGTGTCTTACAGAATCGAATATAAAATCCTACTAATAACCTACAAAGCCTTAAATAACCTCACGCCAAACTACATCAGTGACCTTCTCCATCACTATGTGCCTGCCCGCCCACTAAGGTCCTCTGATTCTGGCAATCTTGTTGTACCCCACACTAATCTACACTCCATGGGTGACAAGGCCTTCAGCTGTATAGCGCCCAGACTCTGGAATGACCTACCGAAATTAATCAGGTCAGCTGACTCCATGAATTGTTTTAAAAAACAACTCAAAATTCATCTGTTCAGGAAGGCTTTTAGCTCTACTTGACTTTATTACCCTTCTCTCAGTTTACTTCTCTGTCAAGATGCTAATGTAACCTGTGTGTGTGTGCTAGACCATCAATTATGTTGTCTGTTTTTTTTTTTCAGAATTCACTGTCTTAATCTTCTTTATTTATGTATCTGGTTTGTACAATGCTATATACTGTATACGCTGCCGTTCTTTATTATATTCTGTAAGTGCCTTGAGCATGGCAAAGGTGCTATATAAATAACATGTATTATTAATAATAATAATAATATTATTATTATTTCAGTTTAATCCTGATGCTCTGTATATTCAATTAATTATCATAACTATTCATGGTGGCTCCAAAATCCGTCCTAACCTCTACTCTCTCTTCTGTTTTTTTTTGCCCCGGTTTTCTGTGGTGGCGACCTGCGCTGCCACCACCACTTGATCAAAGCACCATGATGTTCCTACATTGATGGATTAAAAGCCAGAAGTCTACATGACCATCATCATCAAGTCCTTCCATGAGAACCCTAAATACAAAGAGGACTGATCATTTATGTTAGGTTGAATGCCCAGAGGGGGCTGGGCGGTCTCATGGTCTGGAACCCCTGCAGATTTTTTTTTTCTCCAGCCGTCTGGAGATTTTTTGGTTTTTCTGTCCTCTCTGGCCATCGGACCTTACTCTTATTCTATGTTAATTAGTGTTGTTTTATTTCAATTCTTACTTTGTCTTTTTTTTCTTTTCTTCATCATGTAAAAGCACTTTGAGCTACATTATTTGTATGAAAATGTGCTATATAAATAAATGTTGTTGTTCATTCTGTAATCTCCCACTTTGATCTGCATTTAAGTCTTTCTAAACTAGTCTGAGATGTAATTTTTATTGGTTAGTTATTTGGATAGAAGCATATAAGCACTTGCAATACTGGCAACTCATTTAAAGAATGTACTGTGCATGATCTCACCCACAGAATTTACAATAAAGTTTTTCTGCAATTTTCACTCAAACCAGTTAAAGAGTGTAGCTATATTTCTTCCACAAACCTAAAGTTTAAATGAGTATAGGATTCAGTTGGAGAACATTGTTTCTGGGTGCAGAAAGAATTGTCTACAACTTAACATCAACAAAAACAAGTTATTTGGATATCCATACCATTGACAAAGAGGAACAATACAGGGCATTCTTAGGAGACAGTGTTCCTTTAATGTGGGTAGTGACATCCTTCACATCTTCTGCAACTTTGTGATGGTCAGTGTGATTTTCTACACTGTGGTGTGCCGGTCCAGTAACATCACCTCAAGACAGGCTCACTGAATCAACAAACTAATTAAAAGGGCAGGCTTAATTATGGGATGCACTCTGGACCCCCTGGAGGTAGTACTGAAGGAGAGAATTAAAACAAAACTGAGCGCCATTATGAACAATGCTGCATATCCTCTCTCTGTCACACTAACAATGAAGACTTTCAGCCAACAAATTATTCAGCAGAATTGTATCAAAAAAATACTACAGGGGAGGCGGCAACAACAATGTATATTGCATAATGCCCTACTGTTATTGTAACTGCGAAGTCAAAAGTTTATTTCTTATTAGTTATTTTGGGTTGTGTCCAGACCATTATGTACAGTGCATCCGGAAAGTATTCACAGCGCATCACTTTTTCCATATTTTGTTATGTTACAGCCTTATTCCAAAATGGATTAAATTCATTTTTTTCCTCAGAATTCTACACACAACACCCCATAATGAAAATGTGAAAAAGTTTACTTAAGGTTTTTGCAAATTTATTAAAAATAAAAAAACTTAGAAATCACATGTACATAAGTATTCACAGCCTTTGCTCAATACTTTGCCGATGCACCTTTGGCAGCAATTACAGCCTCAAGTCTTTTTGAATATGATGCCACAAGCTTGGCACACCTATCCTTGGCCAGTTTCGCCCATTCCTCTTTGCAGCACTTCTCAAGCTCCATCAGGTTGGATGGGAAGCGTCGGTGCACAGCCATTTTAAGATCTCTCCAGAGATGTTCAAACGGATTCAAGTCTGGGCTCTGGCTGGGCCACTCGAGGACATTCACAGAGTTGTCCTGAAGCGACTCCTTTGATATATTGGCTGTGTGCTTAGGGTCGTTGTCCTGCTGAAAGATGAACCGTCGCCCCAGTCTGAGGTCAAGAACGCTCTGGAGCAGGTTTTCATACAGGATGTCTCCGTACATTGCTGCAGTCATCTTTCCCTTTATCCTGACTAGTCTCCCAGTCCCTGCCGCTGAAAACCATCCCCACAGCATGATGCTGCCACCACCATGCTTCACTGTAGGGATGGTATTGGCCTGGTGATGAGCGGTGCCTGGTTTCCGCCAAACGTGACGCCTGGCATTTACACCAAAGAGTTCAATCTTTGTCTCATCAGACCAGAGAATTTTCTTTCTCATGGTCTGAGAGTCCTTCAGGTGCCTTTTGGCAAACTCCAGGTGGGCTGCCATGTGCCTTTTACTAAGGAGTGGCTTCCGTCTGGCCACTCTACCATACAGGCCTGATTGGTGGATTGCTGCAGAGATGGTTGTCCTTCTGGAAGGTTCTCCTCTCTCCACAGAGGACCTCTGACAGAGTGACCATCGGGTTCTTGGTCACCTCCCTGACTAAGGCCCTTCTCCGCCAATTGCTCAGTTTAGATGGCCGGCCAGCACTAGGAAGAGTCCTGGTGGTTTCAAACGTCTTCCACTTACGGATGATGGAGGCCACTGTGCTCATTGGGACCTTCAAAGCAGCAGAAATTTTTCTGTAACCTTCCCCAGATTTGTGCCTCGAGACAATCCAGTCTCGGAGGTCTACAGACAATTCCTTTGACTTCATGCTTGGTTTGTGCTCTGACATGAACTGTCAACTGAGGGACCTTATATAGACAGGTATGTGCCTTTCCAAATCATGTCCAATCAACTGAATTTACCACAAGTGGACTGCAATTAAGCTGCAGAAACATCAAGGATGATCAGGGGAAACAGGATGCACCTGAGCTCAATTTTGAGCTTCATGGCAAAGGCTTTGAATACTTATGTACATGTGCTTTCTCAATTTTTTTTATTTTTAATAAATTTGCAAAAATCTCAAGTAAACTTTTTTCACGTTGTCATTATGTGGTGTTGTGTGTAGAATTCTGAGGAAAAAAATGAATTTAATCCATTTTGGAATAAGGCTGTAACATAACAAAATGTGGAAAAAGTGATTCGCTGTGAATACCTTCCGGATGCACTGTATGTACTGTATATAGTCATGCCCATAAGCTTACATACCCTGTCAGAATTTGTGACATATTGGTCATTGTTTGGAAAAGATAAGTAATCATGCAGAAAGCTTTCCTTTTAATTAGGGAGTATTCTTAGGCAAGGCAATTTATTATCACATAATTGTGTGTGCCGTTTTTAAATCATAATAACTGAAATCACCCAAATGTGCCTGATCAAAACTTTACATATTCTTGAATATCGGGGCTGATTATATACACACAAATTGACACACACAGATTCAAATTAAGGGAGAGTGTCCACACTAGTAACCTCTTTGATTGTAGTTAGTGTCTGTGCTGAAATACTCAATTTAAATTCATGCAGAGTTTCACTGACTTTAGTGGATACCCAGCCATGGGGAAAGCAAAAGTACTGTACTGTCAAAGGATCTGTGAGAAAAGGTTGTTGATTTGTATAAATCAGTAAAAGGATATAAAATGATATACGGAGATCTGAAAACGCCTGTAGTGTTCAGTGGTGTTGCCCTTTCAAGATGCACAATAAGGATGTACTTGAACAACAATGGGCTGTGTGGTCTAATTGAAAAAAAAAAAAAAAAAAAAAGCCTTTACTGTGCCAACGCCACAAAACAGCCCACTTACAATACGCTAAACAGCATCTAGACAAGCCTCATAACTTCTGGAACAAAGTCCTTTGGCGTGATGAGACTGAAGTTGAACTTTATGGTCACAACCATAAACACCATGTTTGGAGAGGAGACAACGAAGCACCGGACGAAAAGCACACCATTCCTACTGTGTAGGATGGAGGTGGATCTTTGATATTTTGGAGGTGTGTGAGCTACTGAGGCAAAGGTAACTTAATGAAAATTAATGGCAAGATGAATGCAGCATAAAACCTGAAAATACTGGAGGACAATTTGCATTCATCAGCCTGGAAGCTGCGCATGGGATGCATTTGGATCTTCCAACATGACAATGAGCCAAAACACAAGACCAAGGTGCTGGAGTGGCCATCACAGTCTCTTGTCCTCAATTTCATTCAGCCACTTTGAGGAGATTTCAAACATGCAGTTCCTAGAAGGCAACCTAAGAATTTATGGGACCTAGAGGTTTATTGCCAAGAAGACAGGCAGTTCTACCACCTGAGAAAATCAAGGGCCTCTCCCACAACTATAACAAAAGATCGCATGCCATCATTGATGCTAAATGGGGCAATAAACAGTAGTAAGAACCAAGGGTATGCAAACTTTTGAAAGGGGACCATCTCATAATTTTCCTTATTACTATGTTTTGTTTAATGGTTGTGCTGTTTTCTAATGCCTTATAGTTTAACTTGGATTCCACTGAAAACAAGTGAAATGTATTTTGCCTGATCAGTCATCTTTTCATTAAAGTATGGTATACATGTTTACATACTCTGGCAGAATCTGTAAGATATTAACACAACTAGTCTATATATCTATTTATTTAATTAATTAGCTTCTGTAAACATCAAAATTTCCACAGGGGGATAAATAAAGGTCTATCTCTTTTTTCTGTTTGAAATTGGCCCCAAAACCTTTTCAGTTATACAGTGTTACTACTTAAAGGAATATAAAATTTGACCTACATCAATGAAGTGCTTATTGAGTTATAAAGTAACAAACAACTTCTTTTAAATATGAACTGTAGTGTGGAATTGGGCAGCTCACCTGAATTAGTACCTTAGGTGACAGTTGTATATTAAAATGAAGATTATTTTGAAAAAACTATAGATATCTCCTGCATTTTCTGGTGGGTTTATCAAGATCTTTAAAAGAAAATACATATTACATGTGTGGGAAACATAATCCTATAAATACTAAACTGTTAAATATTGTAATTCAGCTTTGTGTACAACCTGTCAATAGGATACAATCATGAGAGACAGTATTACAAGATTCAAAGATTACAGTCAGAACATAATTCCAAGTCTGATTGGCTTGAAAATCTGTGAAGTTTGCAGAATGCAATTAACTCTATTTATACTAAAACAGCATCTCATAGTACTGTACTGTATTAACAGCTAATAATGCCTAGCATTTCTTTTAAGTTAAATACTTCAGACTTGCAATCTGACATTGACATCTGGTGAAAGCCTTATAAATAACTTCTAAATATGATTTACAGTAAATCTCCAAATCCAAATACCTTAATCTAAAACCTTTCAAATTAGTTTTCTGAAGTCTGCAGAGTGTCAGAACATTATATTTAACCAATTAAATTGTGTCTGAATTAGTTTTTATTCCTAAACTTAAACAAATAAAGTCCAGGGTATTTATTAACGAAAATGTGTACAGAATTATCTTAAATTTCAACACAGAAGTATGAATGAATTATAAAATGCCTGTATGCACAAAATAAATGCTTCTAAATTCTTCCCGCAAACTGCTTATTTATAAATCACAATTTATCTTAAATTTGTGCTTGCATGAATGAGGATGTTGTGTCTGCCAAAATGTAGGATATAATTCCATATACAAAAGATAAGAAATCACCAATTATTAACTCTAAAAAAAAGCAAACAAAATAGCAGATAATATAAATGTTCATGGAATATTTGTTTTCTATTCATTCATTTTACTGTGCATTCACCGAAGGTGCCCATGTAACCACAAAAGTGCAATCACATTTATGAATCTTGTCATCTACTCAGATCTCCTCTTAAAGAGACCCTGAACTCTTTCATCATAGGGGAACTGATGAACCAGAGTAGGCCGAGTTACTCCTCATCTGTTTGCAAGCTGTTTCTAAAAGATCTCTGTTGCTTTAGATTCTCAGTGTGGTAAAGGGTGAGATTCTTTTTTGGGCCAATAAAGGACATTTTACTCTTTAGTTACCCCAAGTGTTGCTTTGCCCTGTAAGTAAACAGAATTGTTACCATTCATCTTCCCCTAAGCTCCCTCACAATATTTTCCATTACAGTGTTCCTTCGATTTTCCTTTTATTTCATTACTTCTGCAACAAACACAGCACTATTATTTTTGCTGAAGGAAATCTCAGATAGAGGTCGAAGTATGTTAATATAGATTTGTAATCTTTTAATAATTTAAACATTTTATCATTTTGTCTCAGATTTCTTAAGAATGTTACAATGCCTTCATTTTCAAAACTCATTGCAGAATGCAGATTTTGTCCAGGTCACTTGAGCTGCCTTCAGTAGTGTATAGACAAATAACTATAATGCAATTATACCCTTCATTAGGTCAATTTCTTTTAAACATCACAGACTCTAACTTTACAGATTAAAAAAGAGCCTTTATGTATTGCTTTTTCATTTGCTTGTGACAGCATCTGTGACAAACTGGATAGTGTGTTTTTATATTGTGAAGGATGCCAGCAGACACTAAATTAGTTTGGGCACTTTTTACTACATGAGAAAAATTTCTAAGAATTTAAATTTCAAAATCTTGTGTTATTCTCTTCAATTGAATTGCTAAATTTGCTGAAATTACGTTGTTATTTCCAGTACTTCTGCAATCTTGTTTCTAACAATCATGCTTTAATTCTGAACATACCTTTGGCCAATTTGTTCTTTGCAGTGTTCACTTATTAAAAATAACAAAACTTTATGCTTTATATGTCACAATAAAGGATGATCTATTTAAATACAGTGTATTTCTTTTTGACTGGATACATGTTCACTATCTTTTAATAAGAATAATATTAATAATAATAATAAAAATACATTTATACCTTCTTTCATTACAATTCTGGTGCAGATTGGAAAAGTTTACATATAGTAATAAAGAAAAATTTGTTTCCCGTTCTGTTTCTGTTATTGAAATAAATGTTAGTAAATAACATTTTTAAAACCTTAGAGGTGTGATTTATATATTCAATATTGTGACATCTTTACTGCTTTCAGCTGCTCACAAGCTTTTTATTAAAGATGTGAAAAAAGCTGTTAAGACTTTGCTTTTAATCCAATTCCAGCTGTTAGACTTTGCTTTTAATCCAATTACAGACTCTGTCATTGTTTTGTTTAATCTCTATTGCTGTTTCTTTGCTATTTCTTTAAAATCTTTCCATGCTTTTTCATTTTTGTTTCATTGTTAATTTTGAACCATTTCATTTGAACTTTGAAGTATTTATGTTGCTAGCTCAAGGTATGGCTCTGGAAATACCACAAAATATAAATAACATTTTTAAAAATTTTGAAAATCCCAACAAATATGGCTTACAAAAGCCAAAACACAGTCTTTCATAAACACTGCAAAATAAAAAATTATTCTTATGGTAACTATTTTTCTACTTTTTTTGTATGTCAGAAAATTATTACCACGATACATTATATGACAACCTTTGCTAACATTGTAATTGGATATATTGTACAAATTACAATCATTTTCTCTAATTGCAATTAATGCTGCTACAGACCTGCATTTAAAAATGCAATATGCTTATGTGAAAATCTGTGCACTTGCTGTGGCAGACTGCCATCACCTCATCTTGCACTCTAATGTTGCACCCCTGGTTTCAGGAATAAGAATTGGTACAATAAAATAGAAATAATAAATCCAAGAGTTATTTATTAGTTAAACATGGGTTCTGTTTTTTTGAAAGTAATCACAAATAATAACAAAAGATTTTTTAGAAGCTCAGCAAAACATTTATATATTCAATATTCATCAACCACTGCTCCATAATATCCCATTAATGTAAATAAAAACATTATCTTGAATACTACACTATGGCATAAAATGTCTATAAAATGACTCTACCTAAAACTTCACAGTTACAAGTATGTTTCTATCTGCTGCTATGAAAAAATGGTCATACTAATACCTAACATTAAATATATAGAGGATACTTAAATAATTATTTAGATATACCCAAACAGAGGGTATGACCAGGAAACCAGTAGTGAATCATTGAACCTATATAGTTTATCTTTTTCCAAACTCTCTGCAACAAACACATTAAAAAACAAGTAAACACATCCTCTTTGGTTCTACATCCTAAAATATGCTTAGGGCTAACATCTTAGACAGCATACAGCAAACATAATATTAAGAGAACTTAATTCTAAATACAACTAGCATGAAAGACTGTAAATTTAACCCCTTCCTTTAAGTTAAGAGTTATATCATGAGTTTGCTAAGGAAATACTTTGCTAAGATTCAGCAATAAGGGAGTTAAGCTCAATGTCCTCATGTCCCTGATAATTCACAAGCCTGATCAGGATTATATTGCACACCAAAGCAGTGCAGCGTCTGCTGTTTGACATCACATGCTATATTTGGTTGTACAGAAGCAAATTAGCTGCCATTACCCTGAGGTTGATTTACAAAAACACTTCAGATGGAACAGATTTTCTAAATATCTAAAACAAATGATGTTTTCATTAAAAATAGCTGTGTTTTTATTTTACAAAAAAGATAAAACTAAATCCTAATCTACAGTTTTATTTATCTTAAATAGCGTAAAGGCACTATAATTATGGCTAGTGCATTTCAGCTGAAGGTAATTTATAGGTAAATGATTCAATACATGTGTATTAAGTAATACAGTTATAGGAAAATATAGAAAGTGTATTTATTTAGTTTTCAACTGTATAATTTATTAAAAACAAGCAAAACTCAAGTTATAGGCATACTAGTGAGAGCAGACATGATTACTAGGCTATATAAATTATTTAACCAAAATCAGTCTTTTCACTGCATTTCTGTGTTTTCCATCCAATAAATCTATCCTATAATTATTTTCACACTGATTAACCTAGACAAAAGGGAACACTGAAGATCATAACATAACTTGTTTCCCATTATCACAACAGCACAGAAAAGTACCCATTACTAACAGACTTTTCTGCCACACCCAAAGTGTTCTCCCTGTCCAACACAATTTTATTTCTACTAGTATACCACAAAACATAAATAAAATACATTTTGACCTGACCAGTTTTATTGTTGTCAAGCATAAATCTGCATTAATGATAAATCTTGGCATTGACTAATTACAGACCTTGTCAAAGTTCCAAATAAGGGGGGAGCTACTGTATTATCATGTGTTGTCATGTCATTTTCTAAAAGGCTTAATCCAGACCAGGTGCATGATATCATTGAGCCTTTCCCTGTTAGCACAGGGCAAAAGGCGGAAACAAACCCTGGACAGCATGCCAGTCCAACACAGGAAGAACACACACACAGGCTAATTTAGTGTCACCAGTTCACCTAACCTGCATGTCTTTGGACAATAGGAGGAAACCCACACAGTCACAGGGAGAACATGCAAACTCCATGCAGGGAGGACCCAGGACGCAAACCCTGGCCTCCTTACTGCGAGGCAACAGCACTACTATTGCACCAACGTGCTGCCCGGTACTATATTATATTGATAATAGCAAAGTACTTCTGCTCCACACTTCCAAAAGACTGGGTATGAATACATACTGTAGTTTTCATTCAATGTCACACAGGTTATGTGTTTTTTTGTTAACTGCAGAATATGAACTGACTCTGAGTTAATGTGGGTGTATAAGTCACAGTACTTTTATGAACTAGTATGCCATCCTGGGTTAAATAAACTCTGTCTTGTCCCCAGTGCCATCAGGATGGGCTTGACCCATTTGTGATTCTGAATTGGATTAAGTTGGTTCAGAAATGATAATGGGATTAATACAAAAGCAAACACTGACTTAACATTAACATTTACTAATGTAAAGCAATAAATTGTTTAAAATAGTACAGAAAAGTCTACCTTATAACAAGCCTTGTTAGACCATGCAAACATCTAGTACTTCTCCAATAAACTGAAGCATTCATAATTAAGTCCTAGTTCATGTTTACTGTCACATGTACAGTGAAATACATTTTTGCTCATCTGCCCAAGTCTTCATAGTACTTGCTGTTATTAGTGAATTACTTTAAAAAAATTGTTGTGTGTAGATCAGAACAAATTGATATACATGAATAAAATACTCTTTAGTTATCAGGGAAAATTACCTGTTTCTTGAATAATCTTTTATTGCATAATGCAAGGAAAAAATATATTGCTATTAATGTACACCACCTTTAATTTGTGTTGTCCACTTCGACAGATCAAAGGAATGAAGAATTTTATGCACTATAATGATTTTATTTATTCCATTCATTGCTATGAGATAATGTGTACTAATGGCAATTAGAAAGAATAAACTTAAAATCACATGGAAAAAAATTATCACTATGGCCTGCATGTCTCTAAGTCTGCTTTATTGTGTTATGAATAGCAGATCAAGTCAGACTGATGCATGTGTTTTTTGCTTCTCTATGATGACCACCAACCATCCATTTACTGAACCCATTTAATCCAATTTAAGGGTCACGGGTTGCTGGAGCCAATCCTTTTAATGATAAGCCTGTGATGCAAGCAACAGCTTACAAAAACAGACATCATTGGCAAGAAAGTAAAATTTCTTTATCCTTCTGTTTTCATGTGTCATAACTCATAAGTAATGGAATTCCATTTAACATCATTTGGTGACTTATTGCAGTACTACTCCAATGAGTTTTACAAAACACAGATCAACTGCAATTTGCTAAGTCTAAAGCATCTATTTTTTTTATCTTACATCAACTGCATTTCTTATAGGAATATGTTCTGTAAACATATTTTTCAAAACGAGATTTCACATATTAGTTGCAAACAGTACATTAAAAATAACAAGTAAAATGAGAAAAAACAACCTTATGAATTATTGTTTGCTTAGGAGATAACTTAGCATTTTTTGTTAAGTATATAATACTTAATGAAACAATACAAAAATATTTAACTTTTTTGAAATTCAAAAGGACTTCAAGATCTTTAATAAATGTGATTCATATCTAGAACTTTACTTTGGAAGTTTTTGTTTAACACTATAAAATATTAGATTTCACCTATAACGAGTGTGCTGACTAATGTTGTGGTGTCCAAAATCCAACATTTTAATCATGTGACAATTACAGAATAATTATAAGAATGGCAGGATTAATTGACATTTTTGTGTCTTGTTCAGTGTGTGTCAAAGTTTCCACAGAAAAAATATATTCATGTTATAATGTACTGAAATTTGACAATCAAAATATTGAATACCTGAATTCAGTAAGCATCAAATTTGTCTAATTGTAAACTGGCACAATATACAAATGATTTTACTATGTGCCAGAGCAATTAAATCAGCATAACTTACTAGTTAGGAAAATCCTGTAATAAAAGCCTCTAATGAAGAAATAATCAAATGATACACAATACATATAAATATTCTGTACAATGTACTAGTCTAGTCTATTCTAAATGGTTTAACAAGCTATTTCAATAAGAAAATAAGCAAAAAGTAGAAACAGCAAACCAAACAGAATATTCTAAAAAGCAAGTTTTTTCGGCTAAATTTAAATAATTGTATTTCAGTGTTTCAAATGAGGAACTGCAAAACAGAATACTGGCAGCTCAAAACCTTCAATGTAAAGGTTCAGCTTTGTGTCCCACAATCCTGTTCTCTGCTCAATCTGTGCCTTTCTTTACCAGATGGCTTAATTATAGGAGTTAGAGAGTTAAGAGGCAAAGGATTGCTCAAAGCACTTGTTAAGAGAGGGGCCCTGTCTAATCCACCAGGGAGCCAATCAACAACGATAGCACTAATACCTGTTCAGTCAAGGGGCCTCACTAATTAGCAGGCCTGTGTTTCACCTGGCATTCAAGTGACAGAACTGCACTCCACATGGTTTGTTAAGCTCCAGGTACCTCAGTATGAAGGAGAATACAGAGTTCAGCTGCACCTGGGAACTCCTACACCTTCTAAACCACCTGACAAGGTGTGTGGGTCGATGGGTCTCCTGGGATCTCAAAAAGGCTCAAGACAATTAAAGGGAAGATAGTTATTTATGTTCTCTTCACCTGTGAGAAAAAAACAAATGACAACCCCAAGCTTTTGACACCTGCTAGCCTACTGTGAAGCAAAAACTAAATTGTTCTGCCCATGTAAACCACTGGCCTGCTTCACTTCTTTAGAGTAAAACACAATTTGCCTGACAAGAAGAAAGAATTCTTAAATTTGCTACTAGTCAAGACCTAGACATATGGTAAATAAGTTTTTTTTTTTTAATTTGACACAATCAAAAAGCATATATGTATAACGAAAATGTGATGATTTTTAGAGGTCGAACATATTTGGAAAATGTGAAACACATAAGTAATATACAATTTACCAGTGTAAACAGCAATAAAATGAATGTCATTTTACATTAACTATACCACATAACACTACAAAACCCTGCTGAATCTGGTAGATAAAAGCATATATAAATAATGTGTTATTTTTAACAGAGACAAATAATTCAAAGATGTGGTTCTCTTTAAAATACATGTATTATATAAATTTCTTTTAGCTCCAGCTATTATGTTTTATTAATACACAGAAATACATTCACCTCTGTTTTTGGCATGCAACAATCACATTTCCGTTTTAGTATATTGTTCTGTCTAGTGAGTCCTGCTAAATGGAAAATGTGATGGAAAACACAGAATTTATTAAAATTATTTAAATAAAAATCATAAGTCATATCAGGTTTTATGTATATTTTTTAACTTTCAATTCATTAAAGTGACTTTAAAATAAAAATGTATATCAAAGAGTTATTACTATCAAAACACATGATCTGTTGCATACTGAGAGTTTTAGTGCGGGTGTTTACTGTTACAGCATATCTAGTTAAACTAACTAGTCCGATTTTCTGTTTGTTCAGGTGCCAAAACTACTCCTACTCTTTGTGAAATTGACCAGTAATAAACTATACTACAACAATATAGTTAGTTATATTGTTTTTTCAAACTAACAAATTGTGATGACATGCATGATTTTATTTCAGTCAAATTAGATGTCTCTCTAATTACAGGACACTCTAATCTGTAAAACACAGTAATTCTAAGCTACCTTAAAATGACAAGTTTAAAAAATTGTTTAGTCTCTTTTGCGCCCTAAAAATAACAGCAATGATGATGACATATCCATACGTGTTGTTCACCTCAGTGAGGAAGCTCCCCTATATCTAATAATTTAACTAGTCTAACCTAATGTTTTTGATTCAATTTTCCACTCAAAACACTTGAAACTTCTAAGCTTATTAGTAAGTTTTAGTCTTGTGAGGAATTTTTAAATTATGACCTCTAAGTAGAAATTAATGGTCACCTGCCAATTTTACACTATTGTTGGCATATGAATGTTTGCAACAAGACATCTTGCTTTTCTTTCATCTTTGTCAGTGACTGTTTTTCATAATGAAAACATCTTCCACATAGCATGAACTGGTGGCATTTGTGTGCATTCTACAGATTAACTGGTAGCTTTAAAAATCTAGTGTCCGAATTCTGGAAATTCACAGGTTTACTGCATATACAGTAAATTACCCATCCATTATCCAGACCTACAGATTTTTATTATAGGGTAGCAGTCTTCTGAATTTATTCCAGCAGTATCAATATTCTATGGCAAGAAACCAACTGTACATTGGACTCAAGTCATATTGGTGGAGAAAAACACACATTCACATAAGGTCATAATAAAAAAAAATGTATACAGTATATCTGGACCTTACCAGGTTCTAAAATTATTTAAATGTATCCTCAGGTATAAAACAACCCACAACAGATTTCACTGTGTCATTATTTATTTAACAAAAATGAAGCCAAAAATGGAGAAGCCATATATGAAAATTAAGTACACCCCATGATTCAATAGCTTGTAGAACCAACTTTAGCACCAAAAACTTAAAGGAATCATTTCTGTATGACTTTACCAGTCTCTCACATCGTTGTGGAGGAATTTTGGCACACTCTTCTTTACAACGTTGTTTCAGTTCATTAAGGTTTCCAAGCAACCATTTATGAACGGCTCTCTTAAGGTCCCTCCACAGCAATTCCATCGGGTTGAGGTCTGGACTTTGATTGGATCATTGCAATACCTTGATTCTTTGCGTTTTCAGCCATTGTGTTGTAGATTTGCTGGTGTGCTTCAGATAATTGGACTGTTGCAAAACCCAATTTCGTCCAAGCTTTTACTGTTGGACAGATGACCTCACATTTTACTCTAGTATACTTTGGTATACAGAGGAGCTCATGGTCGACTCAATAACTGCAGGGTGCCCAGGTCCTGTGGTTGTACTACAAGCATAAATCATCCTCCTCCACTACCATGCTGGACAGTTGGTATGAGGGGTTTTTGCTGATATGCTGTGACTGGCTTTTGCCAAATGAGGTGGTTTTCATTATGGCCAAACATCTCCACTTTGCAAACCTAAGCTTTTCTGCCATGTTCTTTCTAGATAGAAGAGACTTTCTCCTGGCAGCTCTTCCAAACCAGCCATACTTGTTCAGTTTTTTTGTAATTATACTGTCATAAACTTTAACACGCTCACTGTAGAGTCTGAGCATTGCACGGTCTGACCTTGGGGTGAATTTGCTGGGCTGTCCACCCCTGGGAAAACTGGCAGCTGTCTTTAATGTTTTCTACTTGTGAATAATCTTTCTCACTGTAGAATGATGGACTTCAAATTGTTTGGAAATGGCCTTATAACCCTTCCCAGACAGATGGGCAACAACAATTGCTTCTCTAAGATCATTGCTGATGTCTTTCCTCCTTGGCATTGTGTTAACACACACCTAAATGCTCCAGCAAACTGCAAAAATATCTGCTTTTATTGAGGTGGTCACACTTGCTGATGGCCAGTTAAATCAAATGATTGTCAGCACATGGGTGCTACTTACCTGCTAAATTCCTATGGAATCAGTAAGGATATACTTAATTTTTCACAGGCTGCTTCTGCATTTTGGCTTGATTTATTTAAAAAAAACAAAAAAAACAAACTATGTCACGTTGTAATATGTCATGTGTGTTGTTCAACTGAGATTACCTTTAACTAATTTTAAGACAAGCTATGGACCAGATCATTTTTTTTATTATATCCTGAAATGTAAAACCTTAGAATTGAAAGAAGGTGTACTTTCTTTTTCACATGACTGTACATCAGATTAGCTAAATTTTAACAAATAATTTTCTTTATTCCCATCTTGTGTTTCAATACTGCAATAAGCAGGCACAGAATTTTGGTGTTACAGTCAATATGTTAGATACACACACTACAATATAATTGCTTGCATTATAAGAAAGCTGGCAGACTAATTCCATTTTGTTAAAGAAAAACTACTTATTTATATTCGCTGTCATTTTGATTTTAGGTTGCATACAAATCAGTAGGTTTTTCAGTTTCACTTGCCACAAAATATTTTTTTAAATTTATATTGCTGACACTTTGCCTCACCTGTGTCATCTTATCCACGGAAACAGGGATCCCATCAATAGTAAGTGGAGGAAGTTCTGAGCTGATTTCAGGGGGTGGAGGTGCATGTTCTGCCAGAGCAGATTCCAGGTCTTCTAGAATCATGCTTTTGTATTTCCTCACCTGTAGGACATTAGGGAACACAAGTAAAAAACGACAGCAAGAAAACAGGGAACAATAACTTATAACACAAATATGGCCATATCACCAACTAAGTCCTTTTACTTGCCCTGTTCATCCTTTAACGGACACAATCATCTTACAAACTCATTTTTTGAAAAAATTGATGAATACAAAAAAGAGCAAATTATACCAAATGAAACAACAAGTCATTCAAAGTCACCCCCATGATTGCTGCCTAGACAGCTCTCTGAAATTTAAGTGCCATACTGATAAAAATTAAGACCGCTTTACAGTCTTTTTAAGTGGTGAAATTACACTAAATAAAACACAACATCAATTTGGCATATGTACTGAACCCAGATCTAATGTGAAAAACACATTGTTTAAACATAATCTTTGTGAAAACCGTTTAAATTCACAAAAGATATAAAATGAACAGCAGCAATATTTGTAAATGGGCAATGTATGACCAGTAATTTACCAGTTTCTTAAATACTTTTAAAGTGATAGAAAGTTAGGCATGAAGATAATTTTAAATCACAATACTGCAAGCTAAAACCAGCCTTTGGGATTACTATGCAACTTTCTGCAAGTTATTGTTTTTGCCTGCAATACATATTAATATGATACAATAAAACTTAAAATTCAATAGCAGTGTTAATGCTAGGCTTTGAAGATGTACAAATAGTGCAGGATCTTTGGTAACTTACCACATTTTCCAGGGGTGCGGCACCAAATACCTTAAACAGTGCATTAGGTTTTGATGGAGAGATGCACAGAACAATAGCTTGTTGTCCCACTCTAGTTGTATATTCATCTAAAGTTGCACGTAGTTTCCTACAACAAAACATAGTTGTAATTTAATTTCCACAATACTCCCTGTCATCTTTCTGCTTTGTGCACCATTCAAGCTGGAACAGACTCCAGCCCTCAAGCATCCCCCTCCCTCCCGTGACACTGGTCAAGATTAAGCGGTTTAGAAAATAACATGGCATTTCCACAATTTCAGTCATTTTCTTTCTCCATCAAGGAAATATAGCAAAATTTCTGTGACCTCTAAACAACTGATGATTCTAGTATTTTACGGTTAAGCTGAACTAATTGTTCAATTATTACTCTGCAGCAGGGGTCTCCAACATGTTGCTCGCGATTTAATGGTAGGTAGCAAACCCCTTTCCAAGTAGCTCGCCAAAGGGTTGATGAATCCTACATAAATTTGAAAACTTGATTAGTCAAATTAGGGGTGGGCGATCTTTCCAAAAAATTGTATCACGATCCTTTTAACACAAAATCACAATCCACAATCTGAATTGCAATCTATCTTTTCAAAGTGGCATACACTTAAGAGAATATCCGGACTCAAACTCATCAAGACCTAAGTAACACTTTATTTTAAATATCAAACAAAGTTGAATTCAATTGTTCTCTCATTCGCTAGCTAAGTGGATTTAAGAAGCACGTCCCGAAGCTGGCGAGTGAGTGAGGAAGGCCCCTCCCTTGATCCACGCAAATAAATCGCTACCGTAAGCAAACTATGATACACAGCGTAATGAGAGAAGTCGCAAAATCAACTGGAATGTTCAAGCAAATTATAGAGAAAAAAACCTGATCTAAATAAGTTATTTAGTTCTCTTGTGAAAAGCGGACAGACATACAGACAGAAAGACATTGGATTTTATATATTATATATTAGTAAACCTTCAAAATAATGTG
The DNA here is from genome assembly GCF_900747795.2 of Erpetoichthys calabaricus. Classification (NCBI taxonomy): domain Eukaryota; kingdom Metazoa; phylum Chordata; class Cladistia; order Polypteriformes; family Polypteridae; genus Erpetoichthys; species Erpetoichthys calabaricus. The sequence goes on along the minus strand of NC_041394.2, from coordinate 213,482,339 downwards.
CAGTTGAAGTCTCAACAGTATTCTGAGCATTTCTGGAGCTTAGTAGAGCCAGATAACTATAAGAATCTTCACCAAGCAGCTCTGAAAATGTCTGCTTTGTTTGGGTCTACATACCTCTGCGAGTCTGCCTTTTCTGACATAAACGTCATGAAATCAAAGTTCAGAACAAGACTGACAGATTAACATTTAAATGATTCCAGAAGAGTGAACCTAAGTGGCTACACTCCACCATACACCTCTCTTGTTGACTCCATGCAGTGCCAGTCATCTGACTAACTAAAAAAACACATCACACATGCAACTGGACATGTGAATACTCTTGTGAAGTGAAACAGTGACATGTAACAAAATGACAAATGAATAAGTAATAACTGTGTATTTGTAATTGCATTGTTTTGTTTTGACAGCATTCATGTTTTAATTCAACAGTGTGAGATGCACTAAAAAATGCATACAGACACACAAAATGCACTTGCAGGTGAACTAAATATTTTTTGTGATGTTTTAATGCAAAATATGAGTTGTGGACACCAACATTTTTTAAATGCTCAGGCAAAACAAGCTTATTCGGTTTGTTTGGGTTGAAATACGCTATGAGAATAAATGTTAGAAAACATGAGTAGCTCTCGGCCATTTTCATTTTGTAAAAGTAGCTCTCAGGGGAAAAAAGGTTGGAGACCCCTGCTCTACAACAATTAATAATGATCAGAACTAGCATTTACGATCTGTTTACTAATCACTGTATTGGTTTTAATTTAAGTTTAGAACTGATCTGTATTAAAAATAAAACTGTACAATTTTGGTGTAGCTGTTTGTTTTATGGGCGGCACAGTGGCGCAGTGGGTAGCGCTGCTGCCTCGCAGTTGGGAGACCTGGGGACCTGGGTTCATTTCCCGGGTCCTCCCTGCGTGGAGTTTGCATGTTCTCCCCGTGTCTGCGTGGGTTTCCTCCGGGCACTCCGGTTTCCTCCCACAGTCCAAAGACATGCAGGTTAGGTGGATTGGCGATTCTAAATTGGCCCTAGTGTGTGCTTGGTGTGTGGGTGTGTTTGTGTGTGTCCTGCGGTGGGTTGGCACCCTGCCCAGGACTGGTTCCTGCCTTGTGCCCTGTGTTGGCTGGGATTGGCTCCAGAAGCCCCCCTTGACCCTGTGTTCGGGTTCAGTGGGTTGGAAAATGGATGGATGGATGGAAGTTTGTTTTATTGTCTATAATTGTGGTAGTCAACGTGATTGACTGTGTTGTGATTACAGTGGGAAGTGCCTGAAATTATTGTATGGTAACTAACCACAAGATGAAATAAAAGGCTGAAGTCAAAAACAGAAAAGCAAAACAACTGAAATGACAAAACCAATGGGACTGTGGTCCATGTCAAGGTACTGAAGTTCCTAATGCTAGGATTACCTGAAAAGAAAACTAACTATAACTAAGAAGGTTAATGTCACACATTGTATGGAGGGTGACACAAAATCGGGATTGGTGAACAAAACAGTGTCCCGTCAGAAAATAAACAAGGTAATAATAATAATAAATTACATATTCTTATATAGCGCCTTTCCTATGCTGAATGCGCTTCCCAGAGTCACATAAAGAATGGCAGGATATATGTAACATTGGATACAAATATTTTCTGCATAGAACACTGGAACAGATAAATATAGGATATACAAAGAAATAAAAAGAAGAAAAAGAAGAACAAAAAAATAAAATAACAAACCAGAGTAAAATATGTCTCTGTTCTGGACAGTAAAATGTCACATCTGATAGTATCTAATGTGGCACTGAGATCAAACAGAATTAATATGCTGGTTTGTCCAGTCTGCTACCATAAGCAAATCATTGGTTACCTGAAGCAGAGCAGTTTCACAGCTGTGCTGCGCCCTGAAACCAGACTGAAGTTAAGTAATTGGTGAGTTGGTAGGCTACGACATGCTCAAGAATTTTCCATAGAAAAGGTAAGTGAGAGACAGACCGAAAATAGTTAAGACGGTCAGCGTCAAGACCAGACTTTAACATTATGGATATAGAAGTGATTCAAAAGCGGCTGGTACAAAGCCAGTGTCAAGGGATGTATTTATTATTGCTGTACAGTGCATCCGGAAAGTATTCACAGCGCATCACTTTTTCCACATTTTGTTATGTTACAGCCTTATTCCAAAATGGATTAAATTAATTTTTTTCCTCAGAATTCTACACACAACATCCCATAATGACAACGTGAAAAAAGTTTACTTGAGGTTTTTGCAAATTTATTAAAACTAAAAAAACTAAGAAATCACATGTACACAAGTATTCACAGCCTTTGCTCAATACTTTGTCGATGCACCTTTGGCAGCAATTACAGCCTCAAGTCTTTTTGAATATGATGCCACAAGCTTGGCACACCTATCCTTGGCCAGTTTCGCCCATTCCTCTTTGCAGCGCCTCTCAAGCTCCATCAGGTTGGATGGGAAGTGTCGGTGCACAGCCATTTTAAGATCTCTCCAGAGATGTTCAATCGGATTCAAGTCTGGGCTCTGGCTGGGCCACTCAAGGACATTCACAGAGTTGTCCTGAAGCCACTCCTTTGATATCTTGGCTGTGTGCTTAGGGTCGTTGTCCTGCTGAAAGATGAACCGTCGCCCCAGTCTGAGGTCAAGAGCGCTCTGGAGCAGGTTTTCATCCAGGATGTCTCTATACATTGCTGCAGTCCTCTTTCCCTTTATCCTGACTAGTCTCCCAGTCCCTGCTGCTGAAAAACATCCCCACAGCATGATGCTGCCACCACCATGCTTCACTGTAGGGATGGTATTGGCCTGGTGATGAGCGGTGCCTGGTTTCCTCCAAACGTGACGCCTGGCATTCACACCAAAGAGCTCAATCTTTGTCTCATCAGACCAGAGAATTTTCTTTCTCATGGTCTGAGAGTCCTTCAGGTGCCTTTTGGCAAACTCCAGGCGGGCTGCCATGTGCCTTTTACTAAGGAGTGGCTTCCGTCTGGCCACCCTACCATACAGGCCTGATTGGTGGATTGCTGCAGAGATGGTCATCCTTCTGGAAGGTTCTCCTCTCTCCACAGAGGACCTCTGGAGCTCTGACAGAGTGACCATCGGGTTCTTGGTCACCTCCCTGACTAAGGCTCTTCTCTGCCAATCTCTCAGTTTAGATGGCCGGCCAGCTCTAGGATGAGTCCTGGTGGTTTCAAACTTCTTCCACTTACGGATGATGGAGGCCACTGTGCTCACTGGGACCTCCAAAGCAGCATAAATTTTTCTGTAACCTTCCTCAGATTTGTGCCTCGAGACAATCCTGTCTCGGAGGTCTACAGACAATTCTTTTGACTTCATGCTTGGTTTGTGCTCTGACATGAACTGTCAACTGTGGGACCTTATATAGACAGGTGTGTGCCTTTCCAAATCATGTTCAATCAACTGAATTTACCACAGGTGGACACCAATTAAACTACAGAAACATCTCAAGGATGATCAGGGGAAACAGGATGTACCTGAGCTCAATTTTGAACTTCATGGCAAAGGCTATGAATACTTTTATACATTTTCAATACCACAAATACTGCCTTTGGATAGTTTGTATCCAAAAATAAAATATACTTTTGGAGGAAAAAACTCCCTGGAAAATCTTTCTTTTATGACCACAGGGACACATTTCCTCTTGGCAGACCTTTCTTGTATTATATCTTAGATTCCCAAACATTTAAAGGAACAGTCATTCAGGGTGCTACTTTGCTAGCTGCCAATATCAATTGACTGACAGCATGAAGACTCCACATCTGAACATGCTTCTGTAAATTATAGGGAATAACATACAAAGATGATCTGTACATTGTTTTTGGAAGCTTCAAACTATTCATTCTCAAAGTGCACCTGCACCATTGCAGTTATTCAGGAGAAGAGAATTATTAGTTTTCCCCACTATTTGCCAAATTAAAGCTCCAATTCCAATTGATGGCAGCTCAATTCAGGCAGACACTGTGGATGAGCACTTCCTGGGTTAACACCAAAGATAGTGGTTTATGCTTTCCACTGTCTTGGTTTGGTATGAAAAAGCATGTGAACATAGACCTTTGTCACAGAAACTCAAAAAGTACTAAAAAGTACTAAAGTACTAAAAAGAGCTCAAAGTAAACCAAAACAGTCTTCACGCAAGGTGCTTACTGGTTATTATCGTGAAGTGGCAACACCACTGGACTTTAACCCTCAGAGTTAATGGTTCAGACTATGTCCCCAAATCACTGTGCGATTCTGAATAACTTATTTCAACTATCTTTACTAAATACAAAATAATATTTTACAAATGCACCAGGGTTTTGTGGTTCATTCAGAAAAAAAGAAGGGCATTAATACTGTACAAAATGATCTCCAATCTAACTAGATAATACCCGTACCTATAAAATTCTTGGTTAGGAATACTGGTACTAAGATCAGTTTTGACACTCAAGTACTTAAGAAGTAAACGGAAAGAAATGTATAAGCACTTACTGGAAATCACAACTTTTGTCTTTAAAAGAATAGTATTACTGGGAATACTTCTTAATGTTGGTATTTAATAAAATGAAAATCTAGCCAAAAACAACAAATTATTAACTGCAATATTTACATGCTAAAATAAGGCAAAAGTCATTTGATGCTAACATAGTATTCAGATTTTGAAGTAACAACTAATCATCTAAATAATATTAAAAATTCAAAAATAATTATAGGGTTTTATTTAAAAATGTGCTCTGCATATACCTTGACATTATTACACACAACAGTCTTACTACTATTACTATCATCATCATTGGAACAGATTCCATCTTTTTTTTTCAAGAAAAGACTTCCCTGCAAATTCCTAGCATTACTAGGGTTGGCATGACCAGCAACATAACCAAAGGTATGAAATTAGTTACAATTTCACCAAAATAGTATGTAATATTTGAGCCATTCCAGGACATTTTATGATTGATATGGTACTGCTGAATGCTTTTAGAGAAACATACAGATTCATATTACCTCAAGGTCTCAGTCATACCTTGAGACACCAATTTTAAATAAGGTGCTGAAAAAAAACCAAATGATGTTTCAATCCATTACCCATTAAAGCACTCCCCATTTAAACTGCCATCCTCACTTACTTTTACAAATGGACTTAAAGCAGATGTGGCAGACAGTCCAAAAGTACGTACTATTAATGCAGAATATGGAAAGGAGCTCTAAATAACTTAAAAGGCAGTTTAAAAAGCTTAGTAACTCATGATTTGAATGTATTTGGTACCGGATAGTACCAAAATAAAAAGACTACTTGCTTTCATAATGTATATACTGAAGAGCCACCTTGGACAGGTAAATATACTATGCTCTATGATATCTAGTACTGCATATGTGAGCAAAAATCTAATTATACAGTCATGAAAATCAAAACAAAAAGTATAATACTTTTTAACAAGAAAAATAACAGACAGAATGATCATTCATGCTAAATATTTGTAATATATGTAACTAAACTAAAGAAAGAAAGTCTGCATGACAGGTATTGTTTTGACTATGCTTTTGCATCAGATTTCCAATTAACAACATTGGCTGGCCCATGAGATCCTCATGCAAAGGTGGGGAAAAAAAAAAAAAAACCTCACCTCAACAGGCGGGTTTGCTGCCTCTTGCGGATAGAGGGGTTGGATTCGAAGATGTGTGGTCGCTTCCTCTTCTTTCCAGTTGCGACAGCAGCAGCTGCAGCCATTCCCACTGGGCCTAAACATCAGAAAAAAATGGGGGAGTAAGTGATGATTCAATTAATATTACTAGTCCCAACTTTGCACTGTATGTGCTATACACTATTACATCGATTGTAATATAGTATATAGTCTTAGAAATCCTTTAAAGAATGTTGGCATAATGTTGAATATTCCCAATATGCACCTTCTTCTTTTGATTGTGAGTTTTTGTTTCAGGTATTCATAATTTTTTGACTTTGTTTTTAGGCATGTTAAATAAGCTCCTTACCTAGGCAATGTAGTACCAATTCAGAATAGCTACACAGATAATCTTTGGACATACTAAAAAAAAAAAAAAAAGACGTTTTCAAAACATACATTGTACAAATGCTAAATAAGCATATAGTAACTCTGCACTGTAAATAACAAGTAAACAAGCTCTCAAGTGAAACAAAGGCCTGCAATAGGAAAGATGACTTTATTCTATTGTATTTAAGAAAAAAAATGTTCATACAGATGTGTACTAATCAGTACAAATTTTATTTTTCTCTTAAGAGTTTTTATTTGCATTTGTTGATGAAAAAAGAGATTTATATAGCTAAAGGTCTACTATAAGTGATCGTGCTTATGTGCATCAGTGTATCCAGTTTGAGTTGGTTCTGGCCTTCTACCCATTACTGTCAAACAGGCAAGCACACTCTTTGAACTTAAAGTGGGTAAGTGAGCTGGAAAACAGATGGATCTAGCATGGCAAATGAAACACAAAAAATGAATATTCTGAAGTAACAGTATTAAAAATATAGGTAAAAAAAATTTAGGAAAAATTATAAATATTGATCTTTTTTGTTTATAAAAAGAATGACAACTGGGAATTTTAGAAATTAGCTTTAATTAAAAAAATCAAAAAGCAGCTACAAAATGTTATGGTCCCTGTGTTCCCTCTGCTGGTAAGTTTTTGCCATTACTCAAATGAAGCGCATTCTTATCTTTTCAGTGCCCTCAGGTAATCCCTTGGACAGTATGCTTCTCTCTTCTTAATCCTTATAAAAAACAATAATAAAATAACAAAATTTATGACAAGTTAACCTCCTAAAACTAAAACAGATTCTCAGAAAAACATTGATGAAAGTGGTAGTTGGTGTTTAATTTATAATAATCTATGATCATGTTTAATTTCTACCGTTTTTGGTAAGCATAATTATTATATGGAACTTTTATAAATAAAGCTTTAGCATAAAATCTATAGAAACGATAAAGTCACGTTCTAGTTTATGATGAAAGAGTTTAGATTTAGTGAATTTTAGAAAGAAAAAAAAAAGTTATTTAATGCAGTTTGACAGAGTGATGACACTTTTCCCCCCAAAGAAGTACACACTGGAACACAAAAATCATAGTTGGCAGACTTTGAGGAGGGTGAAATCATTAGCATATGTGACGGTGGTATGTCTATCAGAGATACTGCAGAATTAGTCAGAAAGAATGACTCCACTGTGCAGAATGTTTGGCACAATTGGACATATAAACATATATACATACTGTATCTGCATACCCTGAGTTGCAAAAACAATAAAAATCCATTGAGGTTCAGTATTAAGGGTCAAAAGACAGACATTAGATGTTGTCTTTATGATACTCCTAGCACAAGGGGAACGGCTTCCTCTGATACTTAAAAGTTTTACTGGTTTCAAGAAAAACTGCACTGGGTACTATAACAGCATTAATTTTTTCTGTAAGGAGTCTCATTTCTGTCAGGGATTCAGAGAAAAGGCTCTCAGAAACAAAAAGAAAGGAAGTCACATAATGGATATGTGGTGACTTAGTTTGATAAGAGACCCGGGTTCACTTCCCAGGTCCTCCCTGCGTGGAGTTTGCATGTTCTCCCCGTGTCTGTGTGGGTTTCCTCCGGGCGCTCCGGTTTCCTCCCACAGTCCAAAGACATGCAGGTTAGGTGGATTGGCGATTCTAAATTGGCCCTAGTGTATGCTTGGTGTGTGGGTGTGTTTGTGTGTGTCCTGCGGTGGGTTGGCACCCTGCCCGGGATTGGTTCCTGCCTTGTGCCCTGTGTTGGCTGGGATTGGCTCCAGCAGACCCCCGTGACCCTGTGTTCGGATTCAGCGGGTTGGAAAATGGATGGATGGATGGTTTGATAAGAGAGGGAAAATGACAGAAAACCCCTGCTGTTAATCATTGCGGTCCAGAGGTAGAACAGTTAAGCGGGCGACAGCTTAAGGGTTCATTAATAAGGAGGGATATAAACTTTCCACTTGCACTGTTTGTAAGTAAGAGGAGCGCAAAGTTAGGAGAAGAGACAGAGAAAAGTAAAGTTAACCTCATAGAATGACAAATAGCAGGCAGCTGAGAGGGAGAACAGTACAGGAGCTTAAGGGGAAAAGGTGTAAAATAGCTGTAGCAGATCTTAGTGTTACCATTTAATTTCAATTATTTAATTTTAAGAAAAAAAAAAGTTAAGGCAGTTTTACTAATACCACATCAAATTTTAATAATGAGGCCAGTGCAATGCAAGTCCTGTTGGATGTTGGACTTTTTAGATGATGGTTTGGAAGAGCCAGTTGTCTATGAGGGCTACATCTGCAAGAGATGTCAGCTGATCCAGCACCTCGAGCTCAGGGATTGCGGAGTTTGCTGACCTGCGTTGTAATAGAGAATTGGTGGACTTGGCCCAGGTGTCCTTTAGAGAGATAGTGTGCACCCCCAAGGTGGCACGGAAGGAGATTCCAGACCAGGCAGTTAGAAATAGGTGGGTCACGGTCACAAGGCAGAACGTAAAGGGTACACACTGTCCGGGGGCATCATCCCCAGAATTAGAAGTGTCAAACTGTTATCATATCCTTGCAGAGCTATACGGTGTCTCTGATAATTCTGAGGATGGTAGGCAGGGATGAGAAGCCCCAATGGGCCACCTCAAAACCAGTTCCCAAAAAGAGAGAAATAGTAATATTTGGGGACTCAATCATTAGGGGGATTGAAGTGCAGGTGTGATCCAGAGAGAGAGAGAGAGTCTCGCACGGTGTGTTGCCTTCTGGGAGCACAGGTGGGAGACCTCCCTGGAAGGGTGGATAGGCTCTTGGCCAGAGCGGGGGTGGATCCAGTTGTCATTGTCCATGTTGGAACAAATGACATACATAAGGGGTAGTCTGTCAGTTCTGCAATCCAAATTCAAAGAGTTAGGTGCCAAGCTGAGAAGCAGAACTGACACGGTAGTCTTCTCCGAAGTTCTGCCTGTGCAATGCACCACTCCAGGTAAGATTGAGGAGATTAGAAGGCTTAACGTGTGGCTGAAATCTTGGTGCACGGTAAAAGGATATAGATTTATGGGGCATTGGGACTCCTTTTGGAACAGATGGGACCTGTTCCGCCATGACGGGTTACATCTGAACTGGGGGGGGGCACCAATGTATTGGGGAGGCGTATGTGTAGGCTAGTAGAGGATTGTTTAAACTAGGTGAATGGGGGGGGGGGTGGGGGGGGGGCAGGGAGTTTAGGACAGGCCAGGTTTAGATCTATACATGGAGGAACAAACAATGGTGTAGAAATAAAAATGCATAGTAATGTAAATTCTAAGCAAACATTTAAATGTAGAAGGAGTAACACATTAAAAATAGCTTGCCTTAATGCTAGAAGTATCAAAAATAAGGTAAGTGAGTTGGAGTTGTATGTAGCAGAGCATAATTATGATATTATAGCAATAACAGAAATCTGGCTAAATAAAGATGGGGATGAGTGTAACATAGAGGCATACACATTTTTATGAAGGATAGACAGAACAGAAAAGGAGGTGGAGTTGCTGTTTATGCCAAACAGAAATTAAATGTAAGTCCTCTTCAGTTGGATGATGAGCCCCATCTTAGTGAGGACATGTGGCTTCGCCTGGAAAATATTAGGGAAAGAGGTTTTATTTTAGGAGTGTGTTATAGACCACCCAATTCAGACAGTAATTTCAACACATCTTTTTAGTAATATCAAAAAAGGCAAGTTTACAGGGAGATATTATAGTCATGGGGGACTTTAATTATCCAAATATTAACTGGGATAACCTTGCAGATGGAGGAGCACAAGAGCAGGAGATTTTAGAAGTAATCAGTGACTGTTTTTTAACACAGCATGTTAAACACCAAATGGGGTGAAGCCTGTCTGGATTTAGTATTTTGTAATAATCAAGATAGAATTGAGGGTGTAGAAGTGATTGAACTACTAGGGTCAAGTGACCATAATGTAATACAATTCTCAGTATTTTGTAAGAGTGCAGATGCAAAGACTAAAATTGTTAAGTTGAACTTTGGTTGGGCTAATTTTGAGAAGATGTGACAATGTCTAAGTAGGATACGCTGGGATAAGCTTTTAAGTGTGGAGACAGTCCAGGAGCAGTGGAAAAGGTTTAAAAATGTTTTACATGTAATGCAGGACAGATACATACCTAAATTTGGAATTAATAGGAAATTAAAAAAAAACTCCATGGTGAATTAATAAAAAATTAAAAAAGAAGTTATAAAGCAGTTTTTTCCTTTGCAAGGCATATAAGACTAATGACTGCAAAGTGAATCGTAGAGCGTATGAGAAAATGAGGGCAACCATTAAGAAGGATATCAGGGAGGCTAAAAGACAGTTGGAGAAGAATATAGCGGATAAGGCGAAAGAAGACCCAATGATATTCTTTCAGTATTTTAGTAGTAAAAGAATAGTCAATGAGGAGGTGAAATGCATCAGGAATAGTAAAGGGCAATTAAAAAATACAGACAATGAAATAGCGGATGCCCTAAACTTACATTTTTCTGAGGTGAGCAAGTGGATAACCTCCCACAGGTAAACGTGACTACTAAGGAGGTACTGAGGGATTTGGAAATTGTAGAGGGAGAAGTGCTGCTCAGATTAAATAAGCTCAAATAAAAAGTAAATCATCAGGACCAGATAATATTTATCCTCGAGTTCTTAAGGAGGCTAGTGAGTACATATATAAACCCTTGACACATATTTTTAGGAAGTCATTGCGCACTGGAGAGATTCTGAAAGACTGGAAAATGGCAAATATCATCCCATTATATAAAAAGGGTGACAGGGCAGATCCAAGTAACTATAGGCCAGTAAGCTTACATGCATCACAGGAAAATTAATGGAAGGAATTATTAAGGATAAGATTGAGCAACACCTGGCAAGGACAGGAGTTATTCTGAACAGTCAGCATGGGTTCAGAAGAGGGAGGTCGTGTTTTACTAACATGCTGGAATTCTATGAGGAGGAAACAAAAGGATACGATCAAAGTGGAGCAGATGATATTATTTATCTTGACTTTCAGAAAGCATTTGATAAGGTGCCACATGAGGGGTTGGGTATCAAATTAAAAGAAGTGGGAGTTCATGGTGATGTTTTTAGATGGGTGCAGAATTGGCTCAGACACAGAAAGCAGAGGGTGATGGTGTGAGGAACCTCTTCAGAGTTGGCCAATGTTAAGAGTGGTGTTCCACAGGGGTCAGTACTAGGGCTGCTGCTATTTTTAATATATTATATATTTATATATATAGTGAACCCCCACCTATCGCAGAAGTTACGTTCCAGACCCATCAGTGATAGGTGAAAATCCGTGATATAGAAAGACCACATAAACTTTTTTTTTTTTTTTTATAGTTTAAGCCTTAAAATACCCCTCCCACACACTTTAAACACATATAAACTTATTAAAACATACTTTGTAAACACATATGATATGTGGATGTCGGGCTAAGGATATGAGTAACATCTCTCTATTATAAAACATTTTAACGTCACACAAGACAAGACAGTGAGACAGAACAGTGAGAACAACTGCTGTAAAGGCTTTTAAATGATTGATGGACAGAGCGACAAGCAGAACAAGCATCTTGGCAGAAGCAGCACAAAGTCCACTTCTCCTTAGTGTGCATTCAGCTCCCCCCTTCACAACGCGAAGTGGCAGGAGTGTAGCGCGCCTCCAGGGAGTGTGTGTGTGGGGGGGGGGGGGGCTTTGAGCGAAGCAGTCGAGACCAGATCATCTCGGACAGACACTTTGACGACACGCCCTGCTTACAAACAATTTAAAACAAGTTCAGACTTGTTGGCAGACAAACTTCAGGTGCTCCCAGCTCTTAAAATAATGACAAGCAGAACACGCAGCTTGCCAGCAGCAGCTGCAGAAACCCAGCAGATGATCCGAGCACCTCTCCTTAGCATGTGTTTAGCCGTCACCACCCCACCCCCTTCAGAATGCACAGAGCAACAAGCAAGTCCGCTTCTGCTTAGTGTGCATTCAGCTCCCCCCTTCACAAAGCGAGCGGCAGAGAGGCGAAGTGGCAAAAGGACAGCTACTGTACAGGATTTTAAGTGATTGACGCAAAGCACGACAAGCACAACACACAGCTGGCCAGCGGCAGCAGCAAGACACCAGCTGAACCAATCGCATCTCTTTAGCGTGTGTTCCCCTTCACAACGCGAGCTGCGTTATAAGTGCCGTGAGAAAGAGATTTAACCACGCCCAGGGCAGGAAATAAAGGACAAATATTGTTTTCACAAAAGTTTTAAAGTAAAAATGAAAATAATGCATATGTAACAATTCCCATGAAAATAACAATCTCTTTAATCTGGTAAACCAAACCCAGGGGTGGGCGAGAGAAGCGAGCAGTGGGCGGAGCCCCCTAGTAATAATAATAGTATTAATAAATCCGCAATGTAGTGGGGGTGCGATAGCTGAGCTGCGATATAGCAGGGGATCAATATTATATATCTAATATATAAATATATATTATAAATATATATATATATATATATATATATATATATATATATATATATATATATATAATATATATATATATATTATATATATATAATATATATATATATATATAATATATATATATATATATATATATAATATATATATATATATATATATATAATATATATATATAATATATATATATAATATATATATATAATATATATATATATATATATATATATATATATATATATATATATATATAATATATATATATATATATATATATATATATATATATATATATATATATATAAAATATATATATATATATATATATTATATCCATCCATCCATCCTAGACGTGCCCAGAACACCTCACCAGGGAGGCGTCCAGGAGGCATCCTAATCAGATGCCCAAACCACCTCATCTGACTCCTCTCGATGCGGAGGAGCAGCGGCTCTACTCTGAGCTCCTCCCGGATGACTGAGCTTCTCACCCTATCTTTAAGGGAGAGCCCAGACACCCTGCGGAGGAAACTCATTTCAGCCGCTTGTATTCGCGATCTCGTTCTTTCGGTAACTACCCATAGCACATGACCATAGGTGAGGGTAGGAACATAGATCGACTGGTAAATTGAGAGCTTTGCCTGATGGCTCAGCTCCTTTTTCACCACAACAGACCGATGCAGAGCCCGCATTACTGCAGACGCCGCACCGATCCGCCTGTCGATGAATAAATAAATAAATGATTTAGATAGGAATATAAGTAACAAGCTGGTTAAGTTTGCAGACGATACCAAGATAGGTGGATTAGCAGATATTTTGGAATCCGTTATATCATTACAAAAGGACTTGGATAGCATACAGGCTTGTCAGTAAATGTAAAGTATTACACATAGGAAGTAAAAATGTTAGGTTTGAATACACAATGGGTGGTTGGAAAAATGAGAGTACAGCTTATAAGAAGGAATTAGGAGTCATAGTGGATCTAAGCTATTGACTTTCCGACAGTGATCAGAAGCCATTAAGAAGGCTAACAGAATGTTAGGTTATATAACACAATGTGTGGAGTACAAGTCCAAGGAGGTTATGCTCAACCTTTATAATGCACTGGTGAGGCCTCATCTTGAGTACTGTGTGCAGTTTTGGTCTCCAGGCTACAAAAAGGACATAGCAGCGGTAGAAAAGGTCCAGAGAAGAGCGACTAGGCTCATTCCAGGGCTACAGGGGTTGAATTATGAGGAAAGATTAAAAGAACTGAGCCTTTACAGTTTAAGCAAAAGAAGATTAAGAGGTGACATGATTGAAGTGTTTAAAATTATGAAGGGAATCAGTACAGTGGATCGAGACTGTTATTTTAAAATGAGTTCATCAAGAACACGGGGACACAGTTGGAAACTTGTTAAGGCTAAATTTCGCACAAACATTTGGAAGTTTTACTTTACACAAAGAACGATAGACACTTGGAATAAGATACCAAGTAGTGTGGTAGACAGTAAGACGTTAGGGACTTTCAAAACTCGACTTGATGTTTTTTTGGAAGAAAGAAGTGGATAGGACTGGCGAGCTTTGTTGGGCTGAATGGCCTGTTCTCATCTAGAGTGTTCTAATGTTCTAATCTCAAATTGAGGGCACCGTGACTATTTAATGGAAGGTCAAGAAAGTATTCAACCTTTATATCATTTTGGTACATCAAAAAAAGAAGATTTTTCAGATAATGCATGACTACATACTGCAATCAATAAGCAAGATAAGCAAAACTACGATACTGAGCAGCCAGTCAAACCTGAGCATAACTGAACCTGTAGCGGACATAGTAGTGAAATTAAATAATTTGATGTTCTTTGTGTCTTAATACTGTAAATATACAGATTTAACTCATATATGTATTTTATTACATATATTAGGTATACATAAATACACTCATGCATGTCAAGACACTCTGTGAAAATACAAAATAAAGGCTAGAGTATATACCAAGAAGCCAATTTTCAGGGGCCTTTCATTCAGAACAAAACAAAAAGAGAAAGGTCCTGTGGGAACAAATGCAGGCCTCAACAAGCCAGAGCATACAACATCAGAAACAAGCCCTGTTGCAACCGGGGTATAAAGTAAATAACTTTTTATTGACACTAATACAATTGCCTGGTCAGACAGCAATGAATTAAACTGCATCCTTATCTTTTTAAAAAACCTGTGTTTTATGAAATGGTTTAAAAGACAACTTAATATATTAATCAAGAAAGAAACTGAGAAGATATGATAAGAAGAACTTGGACAGCTGAACTGAAAGCTGAGAAGAAATATTTGTAAATTTGCCAAGTTCGTACGTTTGGTATTTTTGAAGCAGTAGTATACATACATACAGTACATATATACACACACACACACACGCGTATGTAGATGTAGAAACCAAAATCACCAACCCATGAGGGCTTGATTTAACATCTCACCAAACATCAAAGTCAAAAATTAAAGTCACAAGCTGATCCAACTTGCATGAATTTCATCACAGCAACTGATAAAGTGACTCAGTAGTGTGTATGGCCCCCATGTGCCTGTATGCACTCCCGATAACATCTGGGCATGAGATGGCAGATGATGTCTGGCGGGGGGGATGGCTTTTAATCTCCTCCCAGACATAGATCAGTGCATTAGTGAGTTCCTGGACAGTTTGCAGCACTACTTGGTGATGTCAGATGCATCAATACAGACTGGCCCAGAGTGTCTCAATTGGATTCAGGTCTTCGTACTGTGCAGGTCAGTCAAAGGCATCAACGCCGATGTACTCTGGCCACGAGGCCGGAAATCGTCTTGCACCAGGAGGAACGCAGAGCACTAGTGTAAGGTCTGATAATGGCTCTGAGGATTTCTTCCCGGTACTTAACAGCAGTCAGGGTACCATTGCCTAGAATGTGGAAGTCCTTGTGACCCTCCAAGGATATGCCTCCCCAGGCCATAACCGATCCATTGCCCAACCAGTCATGCTGAATGATATTCCAGGCTGCATAACGTTCACCAGGGCTTCACCAGATTCTTTCACGTCTGTCACATATGTTCAGTGTGAACCTGCTGTCATCTGTGAAGAGAATGGGAAGCCAACAGGGAAACTGCTGCCAATTGTAATATTCTCTGGTAAATGCCAATTGAGCTGCACAATGATGGGTTGTGTCCAAAGGTCCCAGTAGAGGACATCAGACCTTAATTGAGTCAGTTTATGAGAGTTTGGTCAGAAACATGCACACCAGTAGTCAGCTGGAGGTCATTTTGTAGGGCTCTGGCAGTGCTCCTCCTCGCATAAAGGAGCAGATAACTCCTTTCTACGGCCCTGTCTAGCTCTCCTCATGTAATGGGCCGTCTCCTGGTATCTCTTCCATGCTCTTGAGACTGTTCTAGGAGACAGAGCAAACCTTCTTGCAATGGAACGTATGGATGTGCCATCCTGGAGGAACTGGACTACCTATGCAACCTGGATTGACTGCAAGTACCACCTCATGCTACCAGTACTAACGGACACTAGCAAAACTCAAAACTACAGAAGAATCAGAGAGGAGAGAGCAATTGGGATCCCTCTAGAATATTATATATATATATATATATATATATATATATACACACACACATACATACATATACACGCACACACACATATAAAAGAAAAAGCCCTCATTGACTCATCACTAAATTCTCCCACTTTCCATATAGGTAGGAAGCTGAAATTTCGCATGCTCATTCCTTGCAGTGTACTTACAAAAGTTAGGTATGTTTCATGTCCTATTGAAACACCCAAGGGGGGGAAACGGGTGTACTCCCTAAACTGTACATATAGATTGGGGAAACCCCTCCTCACTATTTCTGCGACTTCCAAAATACGTAGGAAGCCCAAATTTCTCATGCTCATCCTTTACACTGTACTTACAAATGTTAAGTAGGTTTCATTTCACGTCGTGCCCCGTAACGAACTTTCGAAAATAATGTCTTCTTTTTGGCGGTTCTCACCATTATGCTGTAAGGAACTTTCAGACGTGACCTCACCTTTTGGCAGTTTCATTCCTTATTTCCGTTAACAGAGGACTGATTTCACGATAGAGACGCACAAGGGCTGCCCCTTTCTTTTTTCCACACTGCCGCTGTCCGCGCACCTACCACATGGTTGGCTCCCTGCCGATATACATTGACGACATCCTGCGCTCATGTGCCTCCTCACTGGCTTCCATACTTTCTCATTGAGCTCACTGCTCTCTTCTTCTTTACTCCACCGCTTCAAGCCTGTTATTGTTCGCCTTGCTTCAAGTCTTCCTGCCATTTCATTTAGTTTCTTCACACTCTTAGGGCTCATTTATGCTTCACGCTCAGAACGCGTACGTGCCCGCATCATGGCTGCCACACGTTCCCTGCGTCCTCCGAGCAGGTCCTCAGAAATTAACGTGACTCGTGCGCGAGTTGCAGTACCAGCAAAAACACGCGGGGCACAGTGTGCTAAAAGTTGGAATGTGACGTCAGAGTCTCTGGTTACTATCTACATGTGACAGAAAGCCGCTTTGTGGATCCTACGAGATCGATGTGCGTGCTTTGATATTTGATGAATGGTTCGATGTGGTGAAGCAAAATGCTGACATACAGATGCATTTGTGGTGCTTTTATATTCAAGCGTTGCATATTCCCGATCATAATGACACGTCTTACATACCATCTTCTGTGCCATCTTTTTTTCTAGGGCTTCCTCCGGACCTGACAGCAGCGGCAAACAGCAATAGATCGACATACAGAACACATTAAATGAATGATATTCCAACTCTCTGCACATTTAGAATCCTAAGATTTATACTTGATATCACTTTCATGATGAAATGCATTAAAGTATGTATGTTACATTTTACAGATAAATCGTTCATTTTGTTTAAATAATGAATACTGTTAATAATTACACACATGGGGTGACATGGTGGCACAGCGGTAGCACTGCTGTCTCGCAGGGAGTCACGTCGCTGGTATTCTCTGCCAGGAGTTTGCATGTTTTCCTTCTGGGTTCCCACAGTATGCTCCGGTTTCCTTCCAAAGATATGCAGATTTGGTTACACTAAAATGACGCTAGTGTATGTGAGTGTTTGTATTCACCTTGCGATGAGCTGATGCCCATCCAAGGATTGTTTCAGCCTCGTGCCCAATGCTTGCTGGAATGGACACATCCCTAGATTTATGGATTTAATCATTAATCATCCTTTTCAGAGATATTGCTGTAAGGTATCATCGGAATATAATGGGTGTTCCAGGCAATTCATAACACAGCGAAGCCGAACCAGTTCTCACCGTGATGATATCTCGCACTGCCACCTGGTGGATTTCTCCAGATTTCTGTAAAGTACGCGCGCAAGTATAAACAGTAAAACGCTTGTGTAGAAGTAGTGTCCGCTTACAGCATGCGTTGCGTGAAGTATACACCTGGCCTTAATTCTCCGGGCATGTCTCCGCATACTCTACTTCTGAAGGTCGGCGCACCAATTATGTTACTACAAAACTTACAACCACCATAACTTTGTAACGACACCAGGCTTCAGATCAAAACTCTGCACAAGAACCCCCTAATAATAATAATAATAATAATAATATATATAATCAGTGGCGGGCTGTCAGGGCCTGCAAGGCCTTCCCTGCTGGCCTAAAAAAATATCTGAATCACAAACTGATGTTAATTAAATTTTGTCCATGAATACTTATTAAATAATTCCAAATAGTCTGTCCGCTTCCTTTCATAGCTTTTCCGATGGTTGTGCTGCGCCTGCTTCCAGACATGTATTTTCGTATTAAAGCATTTAACCAATCACATTTCAGCCATCATTTGTTGCCAGGCAGGGTCAAAGTCAAAGAAGTCTGCCCAGAGGCCTTCACAATCCATTCTGCAGGCCCTCTAACACTAAATAAATGTCGATTAAACTGTTGCTTCAACAAATCAGATTTTGAGTTGGTTTCACTAGGGCCCTCTAGCAGGCGTATGGCAACGTCACCGTATTCAGACCCGTTGATTGGATAGGATGGTGTGGATGGTGTAATAGAAAAATCTGAATGAGAGCATCATGGGGCAGCTGTACACATTGGTATGTTTGGCGGTGACCATTCCCGTGTCCACTGCTTCTGTCGAGCGGACATTTTCAGCCCTAAAGCGAATTAAAACTTATGCCAGAAATACGACAGGGCAGGTTCGACTTTCAGCATTAGCTTTGATGGAGATAGAAAGGGACTTTGTGATGGAACTGAAGCGCACGGATAATCTGTACGACAGAGTAATTGAACTGTTTTTGAGGAAAGAGAGGAGGATGGATTTTGTTTACAAATAATCCGAATTTTTGGCGAGTAAAATGTTGCGATTTTCCTAAATAATATTGCAGGTTTATGAGTTATTATTGATGTTTTTTGTGTGTGTCGCGGGCTGTAGCTGCAGTAGAAAGGAACTTGTTCACCCCTGGTTTGTCTATTCAATAAAGGCATTTATTGTGGCTACAGGACTTATCTGCGATGCAACAGCTCTTTATACTGTATTTCTGCATATTAAGAAGGTTTTTATAACCATAAAATTAGTTTTTGAGGGGCAGGTTGATTCAGACGGAGCACTACTGAAGGCCTAGGTGTGAAATGCATGGTCCGCCACTGATTATATATATATATATATATATACAGTAATCCCTCGCTATATCGCGCTTCGCCTTTCGCGGCTTCACTCCATCGCGGATTTTATATGTAAGCATATTTAAATATATATCGCGGATTTTTCGCTGCTTCGCGGGTTTCTGAGGACAATGGGTCTTTTAATTTCTGGTACATGCTTCCTCAGTTGGTTTGCCCAGTTGATTTCATACAAGGGACGCTATTGGCAGATGGCTGAGAAGCTACCCAACTTACTTTTCTTTCTCTCTCTCTTGCGCTATCTGTGATCCTGACGTAGGGGGTGTGAGCAGGGGGGCTGTTCGCACACCTAGACGATACGGACGCTCGTCTGAAAATGCTGAAAGATTATCTTCACGTTGCTACCTTCTGTGTGCAGCTTTTAACTATGCTGCACGGTGCTTCGCATACTTAAAAGCTCAAAGGGCACGTATTGATTTTTTTATCTGTCTCTCTCTCTCTCTCACTCTCTCTCTGCTCCTGACGGAGGGGGTGTGAGCTGCCGCCTTCAACAGCTGTGTGCCGCGGTGCTTCGCATACTTACAAGCCAAACAGCCCTATTGATTTTTTTGCTCCTTTGAAGAGGAAGATATGTTTGCATTCTTTTAATTGTGAGACTGAACTGTCATCTCTGTGTTGTCATTGAGCACAGTTTAAACTTTTGAAAAAGAGACAAATGTTTGTTTGCAGTGTTTGAATAACGTTCCTGTCTCTCTACAACCTCATGTGTTTCTGCGCAAATCTGTGACCTAAGCATGACAATATAAAAATAACCATATAAACATATGGTTTCTACTTCGCGGATTTTCTTATTTCGCGGGTGGCTCTGGAACGCAACCCCCACGATGGAGGAGGGATTACTGTATACACGAGGGGGGACCCAAAAATAATCGGAATTTTGTTGTTGTTAGGTTGGTACTTGTAGTACGTGGTTGGGCCGCTAGGGCGATCTAGTTTCACTCCTCACAAGTCAGTCTGCCAAGTGCCATCAGTCTGGAAAGTTGTGCTTATGTTCACCGAATTTTTTTGTAAAAGTAGGTTGCGCAACAGTATGAGAAAGAAACGCCCTGATTTGAGGGAGTCTGGCGATTGGTTCTTTCATCATGACAACGCTCCATCTCACACTGCTCTCAGCATTCGCCAATTTTTGGCAAGAAACGGTATGACAACCCTGAACCACCCACCCTACTCACTGGATTTAGCTCCGTGTGATTTCTTTTTGTTCCCTCGGATGAAAAAAGACTTGAAAGGAAGGCGTTTTGCTGACATCGAAGAGGTAAAACAAGAAACGACCAGAGCATTAATGGGCATTACTTCAGACGAATTTAAAAAATGTTTCGAACAATGGAACAAACGGTTAGATAAGTGTATTTCCGCCAATGGAGAGTACTTTGAAGGAGACTAATTGCAGTTTGTACAGAAAATTAAATTAAACACGTTTTAAAAATATTTCCGGTGATTTTTTGGGTCCCCCCTCGTATGTATATTATATATATATATATTTTTATTGTCACGCACACGTGCATAGGGAGCCGTGTAAAACCCGATGAGCAATGTAAAACATTGTGACAGGGGACAAAGACGAGGTACTAACCTTTCTTTTATTTTCACAGAAAGGCAGAAACAAGGCCGCCATAACTTTGCCTGGATTCCCTAAACCAGGCACTACCACTTCCACATTC
The DNA here is from genome assembly GCF_900747795.2 of Erpetoichthys calabaricus. NCBI lineage: Eukaryota > Metazoa > Chordata > Cladistia > Polypteriformes > Polypteridae > Erpetoichthys > Erpetoichthys calabaricus. The sequence continues at coordinate 213,461,560 of NC_041394.2, read as the reverse complement.
CATCCCTTCCTCTGGTCCCCTCCTGATGACGTCATGGCCCCCACACAGCACCTTGGTTCCTTCCCAGCATTCCATTCACCAGTTTCTGGTCCCACCCCATAAATGGTCCATCCAACATATGCTCTCTGTCTGTTGCAATGGTGACAAATCATATCACTGACCGCATTATTTGTTTTTTGCAATACTGTACAGTATATGGGCCGGAAAACCCCAAACATTTATTATATCGAATATATAGACACAAAGTCGCATATACAGTACTGTGCAAAAGTTTTAGGAAGGTGTGAAAAAATGCTGTAAACAAAGAATGCTTTCAGAAATATAAATAATGATTGTTTATTGTTATCAATTTACAAAATGCAAAGTGAGCGAACAAAAAAAAATCTAAATCAAATCAATATTTGGTGTTACTACCTTTTGCCTTCAAACCAGCATCAATTCTTATAGGTACACTTGCACAAAGTCAGGGATTTTGTAGGATTCTAGTCAGGTGTATGATCAACCAATTATACCAAACAGGTGCTAATGATCATCAATGTCACACATAGGTTGAGAAACAGTCATTAACTTAAACAGAAACAGCTGTGTAGGAGGCTTAAAACTGGGTGAGGAACAGCCAAACTCTGCTACCAAGGTGAGGTTGTGGAAGACAGTTTCATGTCATGGCAAGATTGAGCACAGCAACAAGACACAAGGTAGTTATACTGCATCAGCAAGGTCTCTCCCAGACAAAGATTTCAAAGCAGACTGGGGTTTCAAGATGTGCTGTTCAAGCTCTTTTGAAGAAGCACAAAGAAACGGGCAACGTTGAGGATCGTAGACGCAGTGGTCGGCCAAGGAAACTTCGTGTAGCAGATGAAAGACACATCAAGCTTATTACCCTTCAAAATCGGAAGATGTCCAGCAGTGCCATCAGCTCAGAACTGGCAGAAACCAGTGGGACCCAGGTACACCCATCTACTGTCCGGAGAAGTCTGGCCAGAAGTGGTCTTCATGGAAGAGTTGTAGCCAAAAAGCCATACCTCCGACGTGGAAACAAGGCCAAGTGACTCAAGTATGCACGAAAACATAGGAACTGGGGTGCAGAAAAATGGCAGCAGGTGCTCTGGACTGATGAGTCAAAATTTGAAATATTTGGCTGTAGCAGAAGGCAGTTTGTTCGTCGAAGGGCTGGAGAGCGGTACAATAATGGGTGTCTGCAGGCAACAGTGAAGCATGGTGGAGGTTCCTTGAACGTTTGGGGCTGCATTTCTGCAAATGGAGTTGGAGATTTGGTCAGGATTAATGGTGTTCTCAATGCTGAGAAATACAGGCAGATACTTATCCATCATGCAGTACCATCAGGGAGGCGTATGATTGGCCCCAAATTTATTCTGCAGCAGGACAACAACCCCAAACATACAGCCAAAGTCATTAACAACTATCTTCAGTGTAAAGAAGAACAAGAAGTCCTGGAAGTGATAGTATGGCCCCCACAGAGCCCTGATCTCAACATCATCGAGTGTGTTTGGGATTACATGAAAAGACAGAAGGATGTGAGGAAGCCTACATCCACAGAAGATCTGTGGTTAGTTCTCCAAGATGTTTGGAACAACCTACCAGCCGAGTTCCTTCAAAAACTGTGCGCAAGTGTACCTAGAAGAATTGATGCTGTTTTGAAGGCAAAGGATGGTCACACCAAATATTGATTTGATTTAGATTTCTCTTTTGTTCATTCACTGCATTTTGCTGATTGATGAAAATAAATGATTAACACTTCCATTTTTGAAAGCATTCTTTGTTTACAGCATTTTTTCACACCTGCCTAAAACTTTTGTACAGTACTATTATATGTATTATATATATATATATATATATATATATATATATATATATATTAATATATATATATGTGTTTGTTACCGGCAATGTATGAAAAGCAGGTATTGTATAGAATACCTAGGCAATGTATACAATGCCTGCTGTTTTTAGGCAAGGTATGAAATATCTGCGTTGTTACATATTTTCCTAGGCATTGCATAAAATGCCTGGGCATTATAAAGAATGACAAGTACTATTTTACGCCAAGTGTGAAATGTCCAGATTGTAAAGATCTTTAATAACAAAATGTCTAAAAATGAAAGAAGAAATACAAAATGAACTACAGGATATGCTTACTGGGAGAACAAAAGAATCAGAAGTGTCATTACTTAGCCTACTAGTTGTTGCAGCAAGGAAGGCTAGAATGGCATTTTGAATTGCACTTAATTTTTTTTTTTTACGCAAAGGCATTTGTTGTTTTGGCACTTAGTCTTGCACATACACCTCACAAATCCTTGGCCACTTCCTGTGGACTGAGTAGTAGCAGCAGATCGAAGAACTATTTCGTGGTCAGGAACGTCTTCAACCTTGACTAAGCCCTTTTGACAAACATTGAATTGTGATCTTGCATAGAGTTGGTTCAAAATATACAGTTCAATGTCATGACGGGTAATGTTCTTGTATTTGGGTGCAAGCTCTTTCAACATTCTGTCTTGTCCTCCATGGCCAATGGCCAAATGAGCGTCGTGAAGTATGTCAAATCCATATTACTAAACGAGAATGGTAAACCGGATATGGAAGCAGGGACCTGCCCGTGGACGCAAAAGACATAGTGCACAAGTGCCACACAAAACCAGAGTGAAACGGGAGAGACTACGCACGTGCGCAGGTGCCACACAAAGCCAAACCCCCCCAGATATAATTAATGAACGCACACGCCTACAATGTGCGTCTGCAATGCCGCACACCAGGCAGGCACTGCTCCAAAAAGAAAGAGCTCGACTAAATGAGATACGAAGTGAAACGGGAAACACTACAGAGTCCGCAGTGCTCCACAATGCACCGCATAATAGTTCGGAAAGAGCTTCGTAGTAACGGTGGGGAGACCCAGAGTGACACGGGCGAACGCTCCGTCCAAACTATACAGCATAGTTGAATCACATTACAGTGATACATTATTAACAGTACAATAAACATCACAGTATCGCAAACAAATGAAAATTATTACTCGAAAAAGGGAAAATATATTCACCACGGACCAGGTGTCATTGAAACAAAAGCAGAATAAAGCGAGATCACAAATGAAAGACAGAGTAGAAAGCAAAGTAAAACGTCATAAACAGATTAAACGAGGGGGCCAAACACATGGACATCACGTTACAGATAATGAAGACCGGAATTCAAAAGCTTCAAAAACAAAAGCTCAACTGACCGAGATACAAACTGAAACGGGAAACACTACGGGGTCCGCAGTACTCCGTATTAACAGTGGGGGGCCACCAGAGTGACACGGGCGAACGCTCCGTATTAAACGTGCGTCATCCTCACACGTGGCTGCCCAGCGGGCACGGGTTCAAAACGCCGGGGGTAGGCGAGCGAAGCGACCAGGGGGCGGAGCCCCCTTGTAATTCAGAATCTCTGACGTAAAACTGGATAGCACTGATGCCTTCTTTAACAGGATAAATCAACTTGCTTTTGTTCTCTACCATCATCACATCGTAGCGTTTCAGCAGCCAATAGTCCCGTGGTTCCTTCTTAGTAGTCATTTTAGCCTTTGTTACATCATTCACTAACTTCTCGTAAGTGGCTACCGTTAGATAAACACAATTTTTAGCAGCGTTGGCTCGCATTTGGGATAGTTCTTTGTAGAACCGTTGTCGCATGTCAGCATGTCGTGATTCTTGCCCGTACACTACATTCTCTTCTCCCATCTTCACACAGCACAATATGGGTCAGCTTCTGTAGCGGTACTTCACCCATCACAATATATGGAACAGTCTCTGCTATGGCACAGCAAGCACACGTGCTTCCACACGGACGAATAAAGATCCAGGTGCCACTGACAAAATGTTCTGGCGAGAATAAGCTTATTCTACACTCTGCTGGTTTGCCGTTTAGGTATTGTATAGAATGCCTAGGAAATGTATGAAATGCGACGTATTTCATACTTTGACGTCCTATTTCGGGCATTGTATACATTGCCTAAGTATTCTATAGAATGCCGGTTTTTACACATTGCCGGTAACATATATATTATATATATTTATATACACACACATACACACAGCAGACGAAAGAAGAAGAAGGATGATGATATATATATATATACACACACACACACACACACATTTAAAAACCCTTAAACCGCCACATACTTGGGGGTTAATGCACCCCTGGACGCCAAATACTTGCCGCACTTTTTAAGTAAACGTCACAATTCACAAAGAAAATGTGAAATTTTAATGGAACACATATTTTTTCATGCAAAGAGCATCATCATTACTGCAATATTGATCATTTTACACAATGCCAATGAATTGTAAAAACTTTAAAAAAAAAAAAAAACTACTGTGACTATCAATTATTATATATATACAAGGTGCCAATGAACTGTAAAAACTTTAAAAAAAAAACAAAAACTACTGTGACTATCAATTATTATATATATACAAGGTGCAACTGACGCCACTGATGAAATTCAGTAAATCACCGAGCCAACTGCGCTTGAACTGGCTGCACGCAATCACACAGGGGCCAATACTGACGCTAGCAGGCTAGACTAGTGCAGCGGCTGAATCCCAGAGACAGTGAGGCTGCAGTGCTGCCGGGGCTGGCAGTGGTCATGAGCTGGCTGTTCAACGAATATACGCACTGACTGATCAGCTCCGGTGTGCTGGCAACTCGCTCTGTGAAGCGACTATAGGCAGTTGTGGCATTCAACGAATGTACGTTGCCAAATATACTTGGCTCTGGCATGCTGGCAAATTGCACTGAGAAACAACTTTAGCCGGTTGCGGAGTGCAATGAATGGGCGTCGCCGCATATACTCAGCTTTGGCGTGCTGGCAAATTGCATTGGGAACCGACTATAGACAGTTTCGGCAGATTAAGGGTTAAGCATTAGGTGTGTTCTGTGTGCAAAAATCCTTGTAGCTCTCACTGTGGTTCCTGTTAAAGTGACTCCCTCTGCCGTTTTTATATTTGTTCATATTGAGGGTTTTGTTAAAGTGACCCCATCTGCCGTTCTTATATTTGCTCATATTTGGACCGGTGTCCATATTGCAAAAAATGTGCAGAAACCCTTGCAGCACACACTGTGTCCTGTGCATAAGTTTTGTCACTGAATTGCTGAGGGTTTTGTTAAAGTGACCCATCTGCCATTCCTTTTTTTGTTCATATTTTGCCCTGCCGTAGTGCAAGTGTGCACTGAATATCCAACAGGCTCCCACTTTCCCACTCAAGTCTTATTCATAGGTACTTTTAAATTTTTCCCAAACGTTTTACCAACATGAGTAAAAAAAGTGTTCAGAAACACATTGCTAAGTTATTTCAGAAAAAAGATTCCACAAACTAATGAAGGTGCAGCATCAACTCCTGATGTGGCAATTTCAGACAAAGACATTGCAGAGGCTGGTCCATCAGGGGAAATCTCTTCAGCACACACTCTGCCAATTGATAAATCTAAGCACCGCTTATCAGGCATAAACAAACAATGGTTTAAAGATTTTGATTGGCTAATGGTCAAAGAAAGTGGTATGTGGTGCTCATTGTGCATGAAATATTCAAGCAAACACCCTCCAAGGAGGGAGTTACCTTGGGTAAACGTGTCATGCACAAGAATTCGAAAAGAAAGCTTGCTGGACCATAAAAAACATAAAACGCACCTTGAGTCTTCTGCTGACCTTTTAGGAAAGTGTGTACTAGAGCAAACTGGAATCAGTCAAATTGAAAGATCTGTATCCATGTTAAATAACTTACAGAGAGATGCCTTTGTGGGAGCTTTAAGATCCATGTACTGGTTGGCAAAAGATGAGTTGCCACATACAACGTTGTTTGAAAAGCTGTTGGAACACTGTAAAGAAATGGGTTGTTCCTTTTTACAACATGTCAATGTTGGTAAAAATGCACATTACACCTCTGAAAGAATAATGCAAGAGCTGCTGGGTGTCTTAGCATCAGAAATAAAGTCTAACATACTTAAAAATATGCACGCTGAAAATTTTTTCAGTATTCTGTGTGATGAAACACAAACATCTCAGACATCTCACAGACATCTCAGTTGTAAAACAATTATTTACATTAAATATGTTTTCCAGGTAACTAAAGAGGCCAGAATTAGTTTTGTATCAACCTGCAATATGATTGATGGCAAAGCGGAGACTATAACCAACACACTGAGTGAGACTATGGACACTCTAGGCTTGAAAACTACTAATCTGGTTGGACTAGGGTCAGATGGAGCAGCTGTTATGATTGGGAAACAGAAAGGTGTGGCAAAACTGCTTAAAGATAAAACATCTGGACTCTTGGTCAACTGCCACTGTGTAAACCACCGATTGGTCCTTGCAAGTGCCCAAGCAGCAGCTGCTGTACCTTATTTAACAAAACTGAATGACATCTTAAGGCAGCTGTTCTATTTCTTCCAAAATTCTTCAGTTAGGATGGCTGGTTTAACGGAAATCCAAAATATTCTGAACATTCCCCAGATTAAGCTGAAAATGGCCAGTTACACTAGATGGCTGTCTCATGACTCTGCTGTACAGTCACTACAACAGTGTATGATGAGTGTCATAGCTGCGCTGGAAAGAGAGGCCACTGAACGAAATGATGTCACAGCTTAAGGATTAAGCAGATATATTAAAACGTACAAATTTTGTTTCCTCTCTGATGATGCTTCCACACGTATTACCTTTGTTGTCCAAATTATCTAAGGCTTGGCAAAGGCAAGATGTCAATTTTACCGAAATTGAGCCAATTTTGCTCGCTACAAAATTGTCCATCATGGAGTTGAAAGACACTCCTGGGAGATATTTCAAAGCCTTCATCATTGTCTGGCAGAAGAATGGCCAGATCTCCGCATTGTTTATACACAGAGTGATATAATGTCATTCAAAACTGCAATATATGATAAATACTAGAGACAGTTGTCAACACCTAGATGCAAGATTCCCCGACATGCCAATTATTTCCAGCTTCTCAAAAGTTTTCAATGCAGAAACTCACGATTCAAGTGAGTCTGCTGAAATTCTTTTCGATCATTACTCTAAAAATGGCAGCCCTCCAATTTTAAAATTTGAAAGTAGCAGGCAAGAAAGGACAGTTGCGTCAAAAATGATCAGAAGTCAATCATACAAAGACTTCAGCACAAAACAGATTTTACTAAAAATGGCAACGACATCAGAGCTCAGAGTCGTTTCTAAATTTAGCCAAACTAGCTAATATTGGGCTAGTGATCCCATTGAGCACAGCTGAATGTGAAAGGGGGTTTTCTGCCCTTAAAAGAATCAAGACATGTTTAAGAAATCGCATGAATCAAAGCACACTAAATAATCTCATGCTGATCTCCTTGGAGGGCCCAGATCCTGGGGACTTTGATTATGGGAAAGCTGCAGACAACTGGGCTTCTTGGGAAAAAAAGAAGAAGAAATATTTAACTGAAGACACCTTCTGCATGTGCAAGTTGGCTTTGAAGAATATTTTAAATTTTTCTTCATTAGGTTTGCCATAATTTTTTTTCATTGTTTTCACTTTTCTTACAGACAGAAACAATACTTGTGCCTCTTGGTTTATGTCATAACAATCCATCCATCCATCCATTTTCCAACCTGCTGAATCCGAACACAGGGTCACGGGGGTCTGCTGGAGCCAATCCCAGCAAACACAGGGCACAAGGCAGGAACCAATCCCGGGCAGGGTGCCAACCCACCGCAGGTCATAACAATTGTTATTTAAAATTTTTGTTAGGTTGCAGGATCCTGAATGGGATACTTCTTAAATTTAATAAAAATATTCTGGCACAAGTGTTAAACCTTAAAAAAGGAAGTCATATTGAGCATTGGAAAATAATTAATAATTAACTAATAAAAATAGTACACATTTAGTTTTCCCCAGCACCAAATTTCCCCGTTCCACTCCACTGGCTACTTTTTCATGTCACCCGGATGAAAAAAATTTCTGGAAAGAACACTGCCAAGCTTTAGATGGTATGGGGTAAGCATTTGGCCATTTGACTCTGGAGTAGTGGAAATGTATTGTTTGGAGTGAGGAAATCAAGCTTCATTATTTGGCAGTAAGATGAAATAATCTGGGTTTGGCAGATATTGAGGAACACTACCTTCTGGACTGCACAGTGCCTGCTGTAAAGTTTTGTGGAGAAGGGATAATATAGATAATCCAGGGCTGAGGGTAGGCTCCTTCGTTCCAGTGAAGGGTACTGTTAAGACAATTATGTGCTTGCAACTTTGTGAAGACCCTTTTCTGTTGCAGAGTGACTGTACCACTATGCACAAGGCCAGGTCCATAAAGACATGATTTAACAAGTTTGGCATGGAGGAACTTGAGTGGCCTGCAGACAGCCTTGACCTCAGAACTACTGAACGCCTTTGGGATGAACTGGAATGCCAAAAAAAAGCCAGGTATCCTTGTCCAATATCAGTTAATGACCTCATAAATAGCATTTGGCTAAATAGGCACAGATTCCCAAAGAGGCTCCTTATGAAAAGACTTCCCAGAAGAGTGGAACATGATATTACCAGAATGGGTTGGGTTGGGGCAACTCCATATATTTTGTCCAAGGTTTTGGAATTGGATGTCTAACAAGCTGGTACAGGTGTGATGGTCAGGTGTCCACAGATTTTTAGCCATATAGTGTACACTGTTCCAGAATAAAAAAATTCCACACTAATTTAATTACAACTACTCTGGCAATAGAGTGAGTCATGATATTTGACTGATGTACAAATGAGGATGAAAGTGTAAAGATCATTTCAGTAAAAAAGTTTGACAGCTTGAGCTTCTGTCACTTAGTCATCTGAATATGAATGATTAAAAAAATTAATAAGTTTGCACATCATAAAAATTTTTGTTGACTTTTAATTTTATAAGACTTTCTGTGGAAGTATTGCAAACTTTCAAGTTGTAATCTTTTACTAACATCTACAAAACATTGCATATGGGATTTTAACCCACAAAGAACTAGAAAATTTTTTTTCTTTGTTTTGTTTTTGTTTACATGTCAAAAGTTCACTCTCTTCTCTCTACAAGTTTTATTAGTTTTAATTTAACTGCATAAAAATGAAAGATGCACAAGGTTTCACTCACTCATATTTTTTTTTAGTACTAAACATTATGTAAAATCAAAATTCATTATTTAAAGGTGTTTTTCTCCATTGCAGTTTTAAGTAGTTCATCCATTAATTTTAATAATTCTTATTTCAGCTTCATATTAATTATTAAAAAACGTTAGGAAAACAAAATTCATCTGTCTATTGCAGGATACATTAAAGGAAAATCCATCAATAAATAATTTATCTATTTTTATCCGTTAATTTTTTTTTAACTTTAACTGTATTGTTTCTAGTGTTGGCTGAGAAAAAAAAATAGATTTTTCATGGAGAATGGATATCACAAAGTTGGCCCCACTGAAGCCTGTTGTATCATAAGTCATTTTCGGTGGAATATTCCTTTAAGGTATACATCCACACTAATTCCATGGCAATTAATTCAACATGCATATTCAATAGACTCTAGTAGGAGAAATTTATCTGGTAATAATTTACAGGAAGAACACTAAACCTGTATTGAGATATAGGTCCATGGATCTACAATGTAGCATTTTTAGCCTTTTAAAAATGACTTATTTTCCAGTTGAATGTAACAAATGGCAAAGGTGGGCAGACAATAACAGTTTTAGCAAGTAAGTAATTGGCCATTCATAGGTCAGGGTAACCACACACTCTGCCATACCTGCAGCAGCAAGATGAGCAGTAACTTCATCCGTAGCAGTGGAGTTCAAAATGTCCGAATCATCATAAGAATTGTCTTCAGGAGATGATGGAGAATCCTCATCTGCACTTAACATGCTGTGCTCTGTGTAAGTTGCTACATGGACTTGTTGAACTTGCTGAGCCACAGCATGGGCCTCAATAGTGGCCATATGTTCAGCCTGATTCACACCGTGGTCTTCCATTGCAGGAGGCCTAATTTAAAAAGACTAAATGAAACACAAAAATCTAAAGTTAATAAAATGCTACCATTCAAAATCAGTTATAATTCAGTTTTAACAAGAATTTACAAAAAATGTTTAAAGGGTTATTGTAGCTTTAAATCTTCTAATCAAAAATTAACTGTGAAAATTCAACTGCATGGGATGGGCCATTATAACATTCCTTATGCACTTTGCAAACATTTCTCTTGCTTTAGATCCAAATGACAGTGATCACCTACACCAATGGTCAAACAAGCATAATTTTCAAAGATGTATTCTTCAGAGGTTTGTCATAAAAAGCAGTGCTCAGCACAGCAATGATTGCAATTTTTTTTTATTTTGATGGCTCTGTTTTGTTGCAGTTTCCCCATAACTGGAGAAAGCAGCTGTTGACTGGATTGAAACTTAATACCGTTTCATTGTTTACAGAACTTTACTCGTACTCCTTATAAACGATTTCACTACTTTAAGCATTTGCATTAATTCAAAAGTTTCTCTTTTGTTTTATACATATAAGTATTTAAATGCATACAGAATTGCAATTTATTTAAATACATTTTTTATTGACTTACATTATTTAATACATTTGGTATCAAAAATGGTATTGAACTTCAGTACTTTTCTTAGTATAATATTGAAATTTGAAATTTAGACAACCCTAGTAATGATGGATATAAGTTTGGAAATACTCAAAAGTTTTTAATAGCAAACAACAAACTTTGCGAGAAGACTATTTGAAAATGTCTAAAACTTCATCTTAACTGAACTTCAGTACTTTTCTTAGTATAATATTGAAATTTGAAATTTCGACAACCCTAGTAATGATGGATATAAGTTTGGAAATACTCAAAAGTTTTTAATAGCAAACAACAAACTTTGCGAGAGGACTATTTGAAAATGTCTAAAACTTCATCTTAACTGCCTAAATTTTCACATAGACTGCATAAATATTGTTGAAATTATATCTTATATACAGTGTGAAAACAATTTTAATGCATTTTTCCTTCAGTATTTACAGTGAGAATAATTTTTTTTTAAATGTAATTAGCTACATTTTTATCATCTATTTATTAAATCATGTTAATCATTATGTTAAACTAGCCTCTCTTTATTGGCAATGATGACTAATTTGTAATGACTTACAATCATTTCACAAAAAAAACACAGAAAGCAAAGGTTTATTTTGATGCCCACTACCAGTTTGCAACATTATTTACATTTTTATATTCAACTGAAGTATTAAAAATCCATACCATTACAACCATGTCTATAACATACATTCATAAATCTACATTATTTCAAGGGAGAAGCCAATAAATGATAAAAATTAAGCAAACAGTGTTTGCAGAGGACTCTGTGGTTAAATTTTGTATGTCAAAAGGTAGACTATTTATGATCAAGTTTTTAACTTAATGAAACATTTTTTTAAATTTTATTTAGAAATCAACTAAATTTTACTTCATGAAATTAAGAAACCTTACTATTTTATCCAATTGTAATTTTAACCTACTAGTGTATTAACAATGCAGCCATTTCCTTTATTCCTTTAAATTATATTGTAGGGCAGCATGATGGTGCAGTGGAATTCAAGCTCCAGGTCCCCCTGTGTAGAACTTGTATGGACTCCCATACTCGGGTTTCCTACCACAATCTGAAGACATGCAGATTAGGAGGATTGCTATTGCAATAGTTAAATTGTCCCCTTGTATGTGCATGTGTGTGTGTGTGCGTTTGTGTGCGTGCATTCGCGATGTAATGGACTGGTGCTCTGTCCAGCATCTGTTCTTGCCTAGTGCCCGATGCTTGCTGGGATAAGTTTCAGCTTCCCCACACCCCTATTCTAGATAGGTGTGTTTGGAAAATGGATGGATGGATGTATGGATATAATACTGGAACTGGCAAAAGAAAAAATTGCTGTACTGTTTAACCTTATTCTGAAAAATTGAAATGAAAAAGTTTAAAACTTCACTAAATCCTTAACTTGTATGCAAATCTTCATCCCTCTCCACTACACAAGTTCCACCATGTAAAGTCATGCTATTTATTTATGTTGTTAATGTAGGTGCATAGAAAATAATCCATCACCAGACATTGATTGAGCATTGTACTATTACAACCCCAAATTGGGAAAAAGCTGGGACAGTGTGTAAAATGCAAACAAAAACAAAAACCACTGATTAGTAAATGATATTTGAATTGAAAACAACAACCAGTGCTTTTAATGTTTTTTTATCCAAAAATAAAACACTTATTTTGATTTTGATATTTGCAACATATTTCAAAAAAGTTTGGACAGATAAGGATTTACCACTTTGTAAAGCTGATTTTCCTCCTCACAACACTTAATTAACCATTAAGGTATTGAAGACACCAGTTTATTAAATGTTTCAGGTGTAATTTTGTCCCATTTTTCATGCAAAAAAGTCTTGAGGTGCACACGAGTATGGGGTCTTCCTTGTTGCATGTTGTGTTTTAAAATGCTCTACACATTCTCACTTAGGGATCGTTTATACTTCACGCTCATAATGTGTACGCATCATGGCTGCCATGTGTTCCCAGTGTTCATTGGACGCGTCCTCTGAGCACGTCCTCAGAAATTAACGCGACGTGTGCGTGAGTTACAGTACCAGCAAAAAGTCGGGGGAGCACAGTGTGATAAAAGTTGGAATGTGACGCAAGAGTCTCTGTTTACTATCTGCATATGAAAGAAAGCCACTTTGAGGATCCTCCAGGATTTATGTGCACGCTTCAATGTTTGATGAATGGTTCGATGTGGTGAAGCAAAATGCCGACATACAAATGTATTCATGGTGCTTTTATATTCAAGTGTCACATATTCCTCATCGTAATGACACAATGCACATGCCATCTTCTGTGCCGTCTTTTTTTTTTTTGCACCTTCACACATCATCAGAATGTACGGTAGCATATTTGAGCCACAGACAAAAAAAATTAAGGACACGATGGAAAGGTGTATTTTGTGATTAAAGTGGATATTTCAGCTTTAATCTCAAAATGTCCACTTTAACCTTGAACTTTAATTTATCATTAAAGTAGACCATTGTAAACAACATCTTAACACTGACCCACTTGTTAATCGCTACATGCTTCTGGGGCTTCCTCATGAACCGACAGCAGCAATTGCCATACAGAACACATTACATTTATGATATTCCAGCTCTCTAAACATTTATAATCCTTAAGATTTATACTTGATATCACTTTCATGATGAAATGCATTAAAGTATGTACGTTACATTTTACAGATAAGTCGTTAACTTCATTTAAATAATAAATACTATAATTACACATGTTGTGGCGGCACGGTCTGCTTCGCAGGGAGTCATGTTCCTTGTGTTCCCTACCTGGAGTTACGCATGTTTTCCTGGTGGGTTTCCACAGTGTTCTCCAGTTTCCTTCAAAAAACATGAAGGTTTGGGAATTTGGTGATGCTAAATTGATGCCAGTGTACGTGTGTGCTTGTGTTCACATTGCGATGAGCTGATGCCCTGTCCAGGGATTGTTTCTGTCATCTGATGCTTGCTGGAATGGGCTCATCCCTGGATTGATGGATTTAATCATTAAACATCCTTTTCAGAGATACTGCGGCAAGGTATCCTTGGAATTTAATGGGTGTTTCAGGCAATTCACAACGAAGCTGAACCTGTTCTCACCGTGATATCTCGCACTGCCACCTGGTGGAATCTTCCAGATTTACATAAAGTATGCACACAACTATGTACAGTACAACGCTTGTGTAGCAGTAGTGTCCGCTGGAAAACGAGTCGCGTTGCGTGAAGTATAAACCTCGCCTTAGGGACAGGTTATGACTGTAGGCAGGCCAGTTGAACTCCTGCACCCTCTTCCTCTGCAGCCAAGAATGCACACACAGGGTGATTTTGCATGGTCTCCAGAATATTCATTGACTTTGCTGGAAGAGATATTGTCTTAAAGGCAGCATATGTTGCTCTGTAAGTACTTTTCAGCACTAATGGTGCCTTCACAGAAGTGCAACATGTCCTTGCCCAGGGCAATGATACAACCCTATACCACCACAGATGACGGCTTCTGGACCTGTAGCTGGTAACAGTCTGGATGATCTTTTTATCCAAAAAAAGACTCAAGATATTGGTTCGTACACCACAATACATGTTTCCAATGTGTGATGGTCCATCCCAAATGCCTCCAAGCTCACAGAAGTTGACAGTACTTCTGGACACTGCTGCCATACAGCTTTTTGCATAGTACGATTGTAACAGGCATTTGTGCATGAAACTACAGTTGTGCTTGAAAGTTTGTGAACCCTTTAGAATTTTCTATATTTCTGCATAAATATGACCTAAAACATAATCAGATTTTCACTCAAGTCCTAAAAGTAGATAAAGAGAAACCAGTTAAACAAATGTGACAAAAATATTATACTTGGTCATTTATTTATTGAGGAAAATGATCGAATATTACATATTTGTGAGTGGCAAAAGAGTTAGTTTGAAGGTGAAATTAGAGTCAGGTGTTTTTAATCAATGGGATGACAATCAGGGATCTATCAAAGTCTGCTCTTCACAACACATGTTTATGGAAGTGTATCATGGCACGAACAAAGGAGATTTCTGAGGACCTCAGAAAAAAAGTTGTTGATGCTCATCAGGCTGGAAAAGGTTACAAAACCATCTCTAAAGAGTTTGGATTCCACCAATCCACAGTCAGACAGATTGCGTACAAATGCAGGAAATTCAAGACTATTGTTATCCTCCCCAGGAGTGGTCGACCAACAAAGATCACTCTAAGAGCAAGGCGTGTAATAGTCGGCAAGGTCACAAAGGACCCCAGGGTAACTTCTAAGCAACTGAAGGCCTCTCTCACATTGGCTAATGTTCATGTTCATGTTCATGTTCATGAGTCCACCATCAGGAGAACACTGAACAACGAAGGTGTGCATGGCAGGGTTGCAAGGAGAAAGCCACTTCTCTCCAAAAAACACATTGCTGCTCGTCTGCAGTTTGCTAAAGATCATGTGGACAAACCAGAAGGCTATTGGAAGAATGTTTTGTGGACGGATGAGACCAAAATAGAACTTTTTGGTTTACATGAAAAGCGTTATGTTTGGAGAAAGGAAAACACTGTTTTGCTGCATCTGGGCCAGAACGGTTTGCCTTCATTGATGGAACAATGAATTCTGAATTATATCAGAGAATTCTAAAGGAAAATGTTAGGACATCTGTCCATGAACTGATTCTCAAGAGAAGGTGGGTCATGCAGCAAGACAACGACCCTAAGCACACAAGTCGTTCTACTAAAGAATGGTTAAAGAAGAATAAAGTTAATGTTTTGGAATGGCCAAGTCAAAGTCCTGACCTTAATCCAATCGAAATGTTGTGGAAGGACCTGAAGCGATCAGTTAATGTGAGGAAACCCACCAACATCCCAGAGTTGAAGCTGTTCTGTATGGAGGAATGGGCTAAAATTCCTCCAAGCCAGTGTGCAGGACTGATCAACAGTTACTGGAAACGTTTAGTTGCAGTTATTGCTGCAAAGGGGGGGTCACACCAGATACTGAAAGCAAAGGTTCACATACTTTTGCCACTCACAGATATGTAATATTCGATCATTTTTCTTAATAAATAAATGACCAAGTATAATATTTTTGTCTCATTTGTTTAACTGGTTTCTCTTTATCTAGTTTTAGGACTTGAGTGAAAATCTGATGGTGTTTTAGGTCATATTTATACAGAAATATAGAAAATTCTAAAGGGTTCACAAATTTTCAAGCATAACTGTACATATTATGTTACATGATAAAGGTTTGTGAAAGTACTCCTGAACACATGTGGCTATATAATTTATTGATGAATGAAGGTTTTTGATGCAGTGCTGCCAGAAGGATTGAGATAACAGGTAGTCAGTTTAGGTTTTCACCCTTGCCCCTTCATGCACCAAAATCTCTCCAAATTTCTTGAATCCTTTAATTATATTATTCACTGTTGTGGGTGAAATTACACAAATCCCTTCCGATCAATCTTTGAGAAACATTGTTTTTAAACTATTGAATGATTTTCTTATGCATTGGCAGGACATTTTTGATTCTCTGCATATCTTTGCTCCTAAAGGACTAATAAGCCTTTCTTGGATGCAGCCTTTATGCCAACACATGATTACAATCACCTGTTGAACATCATCTGTTTCTACTCACATCAATGTTTTCTTTTATAATTCATTATTAGCACTGAATTATTCTATCCTGATTTTTACGGAAGGTGTTGCAGGCCCTCAATAGCAAGAATGTATATATATTTATGAAAAAATTAAGTTGACTAAACATTAAATAGCTTGTCTTTATACTGTATGAGATTAAAGCAGTGTCTTGGTATTACAGCAGATTTGCAAATTAAAAATCTGCATGATCCCAAAACTCTCTCTCTCTAAACACCACATATACATTTTTTTGGTTGCTAGCAGCAATTAGTTGAACATTTATTCTCAAAACAGCTAATTATGTCTCCATTTGTACTAATTTAATTATACACAGGAATTCATGGAAATAAAGGATACTATATTTAAAACTATCTTATGCCACTTTAAGGTGTGTAACAAACTGTACATATTGATAATTTGCCGATTACTTTTAAATACATTAAAAAATTAAATGCTTCAGACAGTACCCTGTTTAGCTGAACTTGAAGGCTTGAATGATTACACATTACAATGCTGCCCTCTATATACAGTTACATATACTGCATACTTTATTTTAGAAACAAAAAATACTATAGAAAGAAACATACGTTCAGACAAAAAAAAAAAACAAACTCTTAACTCTTGATTTTTGATGAAATGTATGACTAATAAAATCGTAGATAACAACTTATTCATTTTAATATCAAACCAGATAAATTCAGTTTCAGTCATCAGAGGGCTTCAATCAGATGCAAGCACGTCTACTATTCCAAAAACCGTCATAATAATCCTCCACTTTACTAAACCTGTTAATTTCATTACATGGATGTAAGGACATGGAGCCTATAAAACAGCATTATGTAAAATGAAAGAACAAATAGCACTGGGTGTTAATTCACTGTAAGATGAACACATGCACATTCTGGGAAAATTGGAATTCACCAATCAAGTTAACATGCGTATCTTCTGGATGCAACAGAAAACTGCAATGCCAGGAGTACTTCATTAACCTATACCTTTACACAATCAGCAATGTAAAAAAAACTGTTAAGTACATAATTCACTCCAGTCTATGTCTAATAAGCAACATTATAGAAAATGCTGAATACTAAACTTGTTTAGTGTAAATCACAATGCACATGCAAGATTAAGATTAATTGGATGAATCAGCTCATTAAGAAAGAAGCCGTAACCCTAAAATGAACTTAAGCAAGTTTGAGAATACTGTGTTATGTGAACACACAGCCCTGTACAAACCTCAACCAATGCCATGTCTATATCTAAAATCCTCCTTTTTGCCAAGATGTTAGGCATGGATGTTCAAGACAACTTCTCCTCCAACCACATTACTATATTTCGTTTGGCTATTGTGTACTAATACTTCTACGAAAGCATTTAATGGCACACAGAAAATACCATTTTCTGAATAAACACCAGGAGGCCAGCAGAAACCAGAAAGGGGAATTACTCAATCTACCCAATCAAACACTACATGTAAAACACCACTACAGGGATTGGTATCAAGGTAGTATATGTACAGCTTGACAAGCCCAACAGCAAAGTAGCAGAAGAGGCTTGACCGAAATGTTATAACTGTCTCTGGCCAAACTGCAGGCTTGATGATTAAATAAAACAATCCAGGATGAGAGGGATTGTACAGAACATGACAGTGGCTCAGCCAGAAGCCATAAAAACATGCCATATCAAAAAACCTAAGAAGGCAAGTGAGGAATGTGGCAAGAGCCACAGCATTAAAATCACTAACCAGGTTTTAAAGCAGAGCTTTCAAGAAGAATCCAAGAATTTTCAGTATTCTAGATGGAATAGAAGATAGAAATCCAATTAAAGTCATGTAGTGGACCTTCACGGAAATACTAAAAAACACTATTCAGGAAAATCTACCAAGTGAAAGTCCGAATCTCTTACCTGGCATATGTTTTGCAATGGTTTTCATAGTTATATTCCTAAAATTTAATGAAAAGGAAAAAACATCCTTCACTGCTGCTGTATGGTGGCACCTTGACTGGCATTCTACAATTGCATCCAGCTATAACTACATGCATCAAGAATGCATTATATATGGCCTTATGTAGTTAGCTATTCTTTTTGCAAATCAGAAATATGTTTCTAAACCATGAGTTGCTGAGATGACCCTGAATAAAAGATATATGCATGGCTATATCAAAATTTGTTTTAAGCATTCTCAAGGCAAAAATAAAAATGTAATAATGACATTTTATATAGAAATATTGACTCCACTAATACAAAACTAACATCAGCAGGTTAGAAAGAAAGCTGCCTCTAGTCTGTCAGACAGTAATTAAAATATTTAATGATAAATTTTGTATTGTTCTATAGTAATGTTTAATTATCCCTAAACATACGGACAGATAAGGGTGTTAATAGTATAAGGAATATCAAACTAGTAGTATGTTCCATCACATTAGATAAACTAGATCTCTTATTCATTAGTAAACTTGCTATTGCTTTTCTTCTTTCTACTTCCGTTGACTCATTTTTATTGCTAACAATATTTCTATTAATAAAGTACAGTATATCAAATAAAAATTAATACTTTATAATAGCCTTTTTTCTTTTCTAAATATTGTGAACTACACTTTAGTGATACAGATAATAATCTGGCTGATAATATTAACATCATTATTATTATGTGGGCACTACATTATAGCATATTATTCAATATCAGTGTTTAACCATTGTGACAGACGAGCGGGCCCCTTTCCTGGCCGGGAGGCTGTCATAATGGAAGGACCAAGGGAGCAGATGTACACAGGGCACTGCCTCCCCCGGAGTGCTAGATGGCAGCCCCCCCGATTTGCAGCGGAGCTGCAGAGCCCTGCTTTGTCGGGCTTTTACCACACCTGGGAGTGCTCTCAGACCTCACTAACGAACCACCTTGAGTACCCCAGGTGCAACATAAAAGGAACAGCGTGCCTTAATTCGGGGAGCCACAGTTGGGAGGAAGAGGACGAACTTTGCTGGAGGAGGAGTGGAGGCAGAAAAGAAAGTGCTGTGGACTTTGTTTACTTTGCTTTTACACTGTGCTGTGCAAGTGGGAGACTTGGAAAAGTTTTCCCATCATAAAATAAAATGTGTGTTTTGTGTTGTGCTGGATTTGTGCCTTGTGTCTGTTGTGTTGGGTGTCTGGGGAGCTAGTACACCCTCTGGTGAACACACCATATACAAGAACACTAAGAGTATATACTGTATAGTGTTAGAAATATTCAGCTGTAAGTTATTTCCCGTTTCTCATTTATTGGGAACATTCATATCAGTAAAATATGTCACTGTTGGCTTCCTACTGGCCCTTCATTATCACACACTGACTGAGTAGAAATGGTTCTTCTAGTGAGCTCTTCATGTGGCATGTCTGCAGATTGGGGAGTCTAAGTGTTGGATCCTAGCCTCAGTCAAATTTTGTAAACATTGCAATTGAGACCATGTGCCATTTTATTCTGAAAGTTAAAGCATTAAATTCTTTCAGCTCAATAAGCAACTGGTGTCTGAATCTATTATTCTTAGTTTATTGATATACTTTGTTAATCCCTGGGGGTAAATGGTCTTTTTGAATGACCTTAGGGGTCTTAATGCAAGATTGACCATTGTAAAGCGTCCCTGGAGCAATTTTCAGGTTAAGGGTCTTGCTCAGGGGCCCAACAAAGTGGGGTTTCTTTTGGAAGTAATGGGATTTGAACCAGCAACCTACCAGATACCAGCACAGATCATCAGCCACAGAGCCACCGATAGATGATTTAATTGAATTTCTCTGTTCAAATATAACATAGTTTTTAAAACTAATATACCTCCAAAGATATCTACTACTGTAGAACTCTTTAGGAAACACTTAAAGCATACAGTAACTGAGGGGACAAGTAATTGTATAAGTTTTGCACAAAGAAAAACTGAAAATCTAAAGGGAAACAGAATTATTCATTATCAGAATCAACAATGGCATTTTACATAATACTAGGACTCTTAACCAATGAATGAGGGAGAGAGACGAGTCTTTTTTCCATGGATGTTTTTCACATCGCTTGCCATTATTCAGAACAGGTTGTCATTAGAGTTTATTTTATCAAATGTTTCTCTCTGTTCTGAATTAAATCATAAGATTACATTTTTTTCTTGGCCATCACTACAAACTACATGGGGTAAATAGCATAAAAAATAGTAGTTTTTATGCTGAGTATTCCATTAACATCTGTTTTACCCCCCAAGAGATAAATAAAATATTTTAGAAAGTGCATACTATAGAAAGTTTCCAGACTAAAAATCAATGTTAAGACACTGGACAAAGCTCTCACACGAAAGAGAGAGAAATTGCTTTTCTCTACCACACACGATTAAATAGTATTAGGTAAATGCAGACACTTATTATTAGTTCACTGTTGTATGCTCAAATTAATGTATACCAAAGTGGCAATATATTTTCCTATATTTGGCTGTTTAAAAAAAAAAAAAAAAAAACACATCTGTTTGAGTCATATGGGGATGAATACCTATGCACTTTGTTCATCAAATTTGGGTTTGGACCCAACATACCAAAATGGGTTATACTCCAGCTTAGAAACTTCACGTCATGTACATAATATAAATTCTTATCTCTTCATACCACAAAATGAAAGCAGACTGGGTGCCCTTTATTACAGATTGCATTTACTACTTACGTTGATAAATTGAGTAACAGGAGGGTAGTAGCAACTTTAGCACATGTAAACGTAATATACTACGTTGAGGAACTCATCATAGCAGAGATCCTTACTTAGATCCTCCTCTTGCAATGTAATGGTGGAGCTCAATTAAATAGCACTTGTTAAAGAACTTTGTAAATTGCAAAACCTAAAGCCTTCATCTGTGTCCAGGCTGAAGCGGTTAAAGAGAGGATTCTTCCTATTTTGAAGGATGAATGCTAAGATATCCCAGAAGCTTAATTTTCTGACAATTCATAAATTATCAGAAGCAGAAAAAAAAAGTATGAGAGCGTAAAATTGATTGTCATTCAGAAGAGGTTAAACAGTGGCCTCTCAAGACTTCTATAAATGATTCTTTTAGAGGCAGGAACTTAACTAGTAATTGATAAAACCCATAGGATCAGAATCTTTAGTTCATTAAGGAGTACATTGCATCACTGATTGCCATCTGCGTTATATTAGTCAGTTGGACAAAGACTATGTTGTGTTATTTTTTTTCAATAAAGATGTGTACTTATTTTTGTACCATGGCCCATCTTCTAAAGCAGTGACCTAAATTCGAAGAGCTGGTACTTTTGACTTGAATCCAATATAGCATGTTTCACTTTAATCTCTACGGTAAATGTCTAGAAGGTAAAATTTAAAGCATATAACTGTATGATAATGAACAAATTAAGTGATAATGAACATTTTGTTGTGTCCTTGTGTCATTTTAGGAAGGCTGTAAACTTTCTACAGAAAAATATTCAATGAAATGTTTCTCACAGACAGAAAAAAACAGGATTTTATCCACTGAATTTCCAGAACTTATCATAAAAGTAGTACTATAAAAGTTACAATTGTGTGTACCAATACAAAGCACAGATAACTTTGTGGTTTGGGGCAGAGCTGAAAGACTAAGTTGCCACCCCACTACCTCCCCAGTGGTCATAAAAGTCTGCCTGCATGAATGAACAGAATTATTAACAGTTTTTACAGCAGAACTCACGTCATATTACTGACTTCAATTAGTGAGGTGTTGTCCACCAAGTAGGGCTTGAAACTATACCAAGCTATGTCTCATAAAAATGATCACACAGATGGTTGATGAGGTTTTGTGCTGCATTTCAGTCCTCAACATACACATGCAATAGCAAAAATAATAGCAATTAAGAAGATCTTGTACGATAACTTACATTTTTTGTCAAAATATAATGCAATATTTGATGTTTAAAAATGTGTTAAATATATTTGTAAAAACACAACACTACTGGACTTTGTATTTGGGCTAAACTCACTCTAACAGGATCCCTAGGTTGTCTTTTTGGCCACAAATGAAAGTAGATTCTGTATTTCGGCCTCATAGATCAATCAATATTACTTGAACCTGATGTGTCTGCTTTGTTTAACAAATTCACAGAAGTTGCAATTCTTTATTTATTTATTTTTTGCATAAAACTTCTATTTTTTAGTAACATTATAAGATTATTATAATGAGATTAAAAAAGAATGAACAAAAAGTCAGTCCATTTGCACCAGCGATAGAAAACATCTCTTAAACAGGATTATTCAAAACCAGCACTACTGAATATATTTGTCTTATTTAAACAGAGTATCACTTAATGAAATTAATTCAGAAAAATACAAGTGTAATTAAAAATGTAGCACCTTACACAGTGTTGCAGGAAAGTGTATGAACCCCTTGTGCTATAATAGATTTCCTTAGGTTTACCACAAAATAATTAGAACCGGTCTCTCTCATCGGAATATAACAGGAGTGTTAATTACTAATTCCATATGTCGGTTTACAGGAAATCTTTATGTAGTAGAAAAACATAAGTGAAATGGGATTGGTGCATGTACAAAAATAAGTGAACCCCAAGTTGCACTGACTAAACCAAGTAGTTATTAAGAATTAGGTGGATAAATTACTGGGAACTAAATTAACCAATCAAAGCAGATACCTTACAGAGTTTGGGTGGGACTCTCAAAAAATACAGCTAAGAAACCTTGTCAGTTTGGTGTAATCCACATAGGTGAATGCAAGCAGACCTAGCCAAGAGGAAAAGAGATCTCACAGGACATCAGGAAGAGGGCAGCGAGAGCACATCAGTCTAGAAATGGTTATAAAGTCATCTCAAAAAGATCTGAGCTCCATCAGTCCACTGTGAGGGAAATAATTTGCTAATTGAGAACATTTTACTTGGCAGCAACCCATCTAGAAGTAGATGCTCTTCCAAAATATCCTTCTGATAGCACAAATTGTGCAATTGTCAAAGCAATGGGGTTGGCTTGAAGGATTCCCCTCTGAATTGTGTTGGGGTCTTGCCCCATGAACCCCTGATCGTGTACCAATAAACAGGGGTTGGTCGATGTGAAATCCTAATCGCATTGAAGCCAGTAGTTATGTTTCGTTAAGTCTACAGAAAGGATGTTTATCTGTGTATACACTATCTAGTGTTGACAGGGTGGGTCTTCTCGCAGTACAGATTATGTTTACTTCTGGAATTGAAAATCCAGAGTGGCTGGTATCAAACCTTTATAAAATATGTATTTTTCTGTACTTTTTCAAGTACTGGTATATCACACAACGTCTAATATAGATATATATGTACTATATTCATTAAGAGTTCAGGCACATGTGATTTCACTGTAATATCTAAAATAATGACCACTTTGAAGAGCTCACAAACTTTCAAACATGACTTTAAAAAAAAAAACAACAATGTGATTTCAAAAATATTGTTTTATATATACTTTATATATTTATATATACAAAATATACTTTTTTGACTGATATTATAACCACCAATATTTTTTCCTGAGGTTTTATGTTTGAGGGGATTCTGGCATAGATTCAAATGTTTTTTACAATAGCTACTTTTCTTAGCACCAGTGACAATGGCCATTCAAGTATGATTCAACTGAGCTGGATGGTTAATATTAATCAGGATTATTTATACTGTAAATATCTTGAAGCACAAATATGTGTTTAACATACTAAAATCTTAAAATACTGATTAATGCTGTATTAGATATGCTGTAATAGTTTTTCCCATTAAATACACTAAGAACAGGAAAGAGTTCCAATTTATTCAGTATCACACAGTGTCTTCTATATTTAAAGCAATCACCAAGAAATATCAAATGTTGAACGTAATACACTTAAGAGTAAAAGTCAGTACAGTAATATCATTTGGATAGTACTTTAAAGGAAAAAGTAGAATTGTATTTTAAATAACAGTGAAGGAATCACAATTCAGCAAAATAACAAAAAGCACTGATTGTCTGCATTAAACAGTATTTCAGAAAGGAAGAAGCATCACAAAGACTTCCCTAGTAACACTGCACTACTACTTCTAGATGTCCGTTATCCAACTAAAGCGTGGACAGCACATAACAAATACAAAAATAATAATCAGTCAAGTTTTTATTTAATGCTTGCAGGGGCAAAATGTAGTAGGATTAAACTGTGGAAACAGCTCACGTGAAAGAAGGAGAAAATTAAAAGTAAACTTTGCAAAGGATAACTTTCATTTTCAGGTCAATTAATTTTTTCTTGTGTAGCACACTTCACTAAGAACAAGCTCAGAGTGCCTTCATTACTAATATAGTGGGTAATACCACTTTACAGCAATATAATCAGGTTATTATAATAGCTGACAAAAAGGAAATGCAAAGTTGATGGAAACACCACATTGGAGTTGGTATAGATCACACATAATGTGCTTGCCATTCCTATGTATAGTGCAGCCTGTTCAGCCTATATACATCGGACTTCCAATACAACTCGGAGTCCTGCCACATGAAAAAGTTTGCTGATGACACTGCTATTGTGGGCTGCATCAGGAGTGGGCAGCAGGAGGAGTATAGGAACCTAATCAAGGACTTTGTTAAATGGTGCGACTCAAACCACCTACAACTGAACACCAGCAAAACCAAGGAGCTGGTGGTGGATTTTAGGAGGACCAGGCCCCTCATGGACCCCGTGATCATCAGAGGTGACCAAGTGCAGGGGGTGCAGACCTACAAATACCTGGGAGTGCAGCTGGATGATAAATTGGACAGGACTGCCAATACTGATGCTCTGTTCAAGAGAGGACATAGCCGACTATACTTCCTTAGAAGGCTGGTGTCCAACATCTGCAATAAGATGCTGCAGATGTGCTATCAGACGGTTGTGGCGAGCGCCCTCTTCTACGCGGTGGTGTGCTGGGGAGTCAGCATAAAGAAGAGGGATGCCTCACGCCTGGACAAACTGGTGAGGAAGGCAGGCTCTATTGTAGGCATAGAGCTGGACAGCTTGACATCCGTGGTAGAGCGACGGGCGCTGAGCAGGCTCCTGTCAATCATGGAGAATCCACTGCATCCACTGAACAGTATCATCTCCAGACAGAGGAGCAGCTTCAGCAACAGACTGCTGTCACTGTCCTGCTCCACTGACAGACTGAGGAGATCGTTCCTCCCCCACACTATGTGATGCTTCAATTCCACCCGGGATGTAAACGTTAACATTATACAAAATTACTGTCTGTTATACCTGCATTTTTATCACTCTTTAATTTAATATTGTTTTTATCAGTATGCTGCTGCTGGAGTATGTGAATTTCCCCTTGGGATTAATAAAGTATCTATCTATCTCTAGTAGAAACAGCCAATGAAATTTCAGTACAGCAAGCTCAGTTCACTGGAAGGATAGTAAAGTCCTCTTCCTCTACCATTCCTAACAAAATGTATTTATTAACTGAAGATAGTTCTGTGGTTTAAATAAAAATGAAAGAATCAAACTAGAAGAAATTCAAGCCAACTAAAAATGTAAATTACAACTTTTTTTTTCATTTAGCTATGTGTGGGCTAGAACTGATGGAGCCACACATGGAGAACTACAAGCGTTTTGCTTTTGCATGGGTGTATACTATATTTAAGCAAGTGATGTTCATTTTGTGATGTGAAGGGCAAGTTTCTTCTTTAGGCAAAGCTGGTTTTCAAAATCTGAAATGTTGTTTAACTAGAGTAAAGGTAAGGTATTGATCTTTTTGCTGAGGGAACAGTAAAGGCTTTGAATCACATTTCACATCTGTTCTGGAAACCTGGTACTTGCAAGGAATAACATGCAACTCACTATTATTAAAAAAAGATAAACAACAAACTATACATAAAACTTTTTTCTTTATTCTTTTTAAAATTGGAAAATATTATCAGATACTTATCAATAACAAGAATGAATATCTCTCTATTATAAAAAAAATCCTGGAAAGAAAAAGCAGGATGACGATATGTGATCAAGTTCTCAGAAGACACTTAAAAGACCCACGAGACACAAACAATATCAAATAACACTCAGTCGTGTAAAGGCACGTAGCACATACAGATCCTGTGCTCTCAGCACATATAAAGTGTATAAGGATAAGGCGTTCTAGATGAAACGTCAACGAATAAGCAAAGAAGAAAGAGCAGCGTGGAGAAATGAGACCCAAATGCGTTGGAGAGAAAAAAAGGCAGATAAGAGATTATGAAAGCAGTGGAATTCGAAAGGCTCAAACAAACGATGGCGCGATACACATGCAGAGAAAGGTAAAGAATATGAAAGCATCCCAGCCAAGTTGAAGCCATTTTTGTTTTAAGTGACTGTTAGGTCCGATTGAGGGAGGGCGGAGTACAGCATGGAAGACTAATTGCAGCATGACAGCAGCAGAAAGGCAACAAGGGCACCTCCTTAGCATGTGTTCAACCGCCCACCCCCCCTCCCTGACAACGTGAGCAGCATTATACATCCTGTGAGAAAGAGATTTAACCACGCACGGGGCTAGAAATAAAGGACAAGTATTGTTTTTACAACGTCACGCGAGACAAGGCAGTGAGACATCATTTAAAACAAGTCCATGGACATCTAACCTAGCAGTTGTTAGATTACTGTTGGCAGACACACTTCATGTGCTCCCAGCTCTTAAAACATCGACAAGCAAAACATGCAGCTCGCCAGCAGCAAAAAGCCTGTAGATCAGAATGCTTCTCCTTAGCGTGCGTTCAGCCAAACTAACACTAACCCTCGACCCCCCCCCCACCCCCCCTTCACAACGCGAGCGACAGAGATGCGATGTGGCAAAAGGACAGCTGCTGTACAGGCTTTGAAATGATCGGGCAGCGAGACAAGCAGAACAGGCAGCTCGCCAGCAGCAGAAAGACAGCAGATTATCCAACGGCATCTCCTTAGCGTGCGTTCAGCTGCACCCCCTTCACAACGCGAGCAGCGTTATACATTCTGCGAGAAAGAGATGTAACCACGCCCAGAGCCAGAAATAAAGTATTGGTTTTAAAAAATGTTTTAAAATAAAAGTGAAAATAATGCATACAGTATGTAACCATTCCCATGAAACTAACAATCTCTTTAAATTGTATATCCGCTAAACCAAACCTGGGGGTGGGCGAGCGAAGCGAGGAGGGGGCGGAGCTCCCTAATAAAATAAATAACCAAAGTGTGCTACACATAAATATAAGTAGTTCAAAACAGATGCAAAATTGTAACATATATATAACCTAGTTTATGCAAAACAAAATCCAGTATACTTCATCTAGCCATCCATTTTTGGATACATACCAAATGTTTACCTGGAAGGATAGAAGAAGCCCTACATATAGCTGAAAGACAACCCACATACAAACATTTATGCTAGCTTAAGTGTAAATAGATGGTAACCTAAAAGCATGCATTTGTGGTATAAAAAAAGTAAAAAAAAAAAAAAGAGGAGCCCTTCATGAAGTCTACAGGACCACAAAATCCATCATGAAGGCAACAACTCAGACGGAAATCAAATTGAAGTCTTAGCACTATCACTAACATTAACCTACATAATTCACTATTTTAAATAACATCAAAATAAAAAAGACGCAATATAAGCACTTTGACTTACCTAGACAACGACCCTATAAATGACAGAACACTAAAGCAGTCTGGTAACAATGATACAAACTAGCAACTGAGATAATATTAACAAAGAAAGAGTGGCATCATGGAGAGGCATCAGGAACTGTTCCATATTCTGTTTCTCTGAAGTTGTGATACAGCTACATTAATTTTTATACAATGTATGGACCAGACTCAACTGTCAGGGAAAAGTATGGAAGGGGTATGTACAGTATTTCAGGTTAAACTATGAGTGATATCCAGATGTAAAACTGAGTTTACAAAAATACTCACCTAATCTGGATTAGCAATAGATAATGTGCTGCACATTTTATGTTACGAAAGAGTTCTGCAACATCTTTCTGAATGCTGTCCACATTCCACCACATACTAAAAATGTCAATGTGTTTATTAAACCCTGCAACATTTAACCAATTATTTACCATTGCAAGGGGCTTTCAATGAAATCCATTTAAGTAATATACACCATCAATTTTGTGATCATGTCTTCTCCTCCTGTAGGGATGACAAAACTCCAATCAAAGATGTACTTATATGATAGAATACATAACTTTGGCTCAACAGTTCTTTCCTTTAGGTACAGTTATTATTTTATGGTCCAATTCAATTAATTACAAGTTGAAAGTTATATACCAGGTTTAACTGAAAATGATAACTTCAGTGATTTCTTATCATTTGATTTCAAACAACATGATTAGAAAATAATGCAATTATTCACACTTTGACATTTAGGGCCAAGAAACAAGGGATCTCTTCCAGGCCTGGGGCCTCATGTATTAACGGTGTGTATGCACAGAAATGTTGCGTATGAACGTTTCCACGCTCAAATTGCAATGTATAAAACCTAATATAATGGTCTAGGGAATAGCCATAGTATTCCAAATGCCATAACTGCTTTAGCATTGTTACTCTCACTGCATCTTGTTCTTCTTTCAGCTGCTCCCGTTAAGGGTTGCCACAGCGGATCATCTTTTTCCACATTACTGTCACTGCACCACTCAGAGTATTTATATCACTGTATCTGAGTGGGGAATCACAGCAGCAGCTAATTGGAAAGAGAATTATCAGTATACAGCATGAAGCTGACACTGCCTTAGCCATGGCAAAACGTTTCAGAGACTTTCCTGTACGGACTTCGCGGTTTAGAAAAAGTTTCATCCCAAGAACTATAAACGCACTCAATCAGTCCATCAAATGCTCCTTGTAGAACTGTTTACTTATAAGTACAATTACCTCACTGTAAACTTGCACTACAGTTATAGTATTGCACAACCTGTGCCACTTTATAAAGCGCGTATTTACATATGATTACGATATCATTAAGATGAAATGCAGCAAAATATGTTGATTATATTATACAGATAAAACTTTAACTTCATTTAAATAATCTGCATTGTTAATAATTAAACATGTGAGGACACGGTGCCACAGCGCTAGCTAGTTCACGGATAGCTCCTGCCTTGCACTGTATTCATACTGGTGCTGACGCAACACTGGAAGGATAGACAGAATAATTAAACATGTACTACGAAGATATTTCAATGTTCCTTAAAAGTTTTGAAGAATCGGCATTCTAAGCTTACAAATGGCGTCACGTCTATTACAGAGCTGATTGTGTGGCGATTGGGTATTTGGAGAAAGAAAAGTAAGGACAGAAATTGGAGGTTAGTACGTTTGAAAGAGACAGTATTTCTGTAATAAATTATTTCATCGAAGGTTGCGCATGGCGCAGCAAGCCTCTTGCATGAGACGTGAACAAGCACTGCGCCACCGTGTTCCCATGTTTAATAACATGCTTTCATTCCTATCATCATGAAAAAGATATCACGTATACATCTCAGTACAGTATTTTAATTATTCAGAGAGCTGTAATATCACGAATGTAATGGATTCTGTGTCCTGTTGGAGAAAGAGAAAGCCCGCTTAAGAAGTAGGTAGTGATTCACACACAGAGCACATAGAAGATCAAATACAGAACAAAGCATTTAACGTGTACTTTAGTTACAATGGGATTTGAGAAACTAGTAAATTAAACGATTTTAAGATGAAGTTTATGATGTTCTACTTTAATGGCAAAATAAACTACATGATTAAAGTGGAAATTTCGAGATTAAAGTTGACATTTCATGATTTTGTCCCACTGTGTGCCTATTTTTTTTTTGTCTGTACCCTAATAAGCTTTCATATGACACTCAGACGGTGGGCTACGACTCGCCTTTTCACGCCGACTTTGATATGTGATTTCTTTTTTATTTTGGGCACTGTGCGACTTTGAACTTGAGCTTTCAAATTTCTCCGACACTCTGTCACTCAATCAACTTTCTTTTGTTGATTATACCACTGTTTAAAC
Source organism: Erpetoichthys calabaricus (assembly GCF_900747795.2). Lineage (NCBI taxonomy): Eukaryota > Metazoa > Chordata > Cladistia > Polypteriformes > Polypteridae > Erpetoichthys > Erpetoichthys calabaricus. Next base: position 213,431,418 of record NC_041394.2, on the reverse strand, counting down.
CAACAAATAGTACGTTTTTCCTTTGCCTCCACTTGATATTCGCTGAAATTCTTATATTTTCCCCCGTGCTTTTCCCATTGTCTTTTCACAGAAGGCTATTTATATTGATTTGCATATTCAAAGAGGCGTAATTCTGGGAGGAGTTGGGGCGGGACAGAAGGCGCGTGCACTTGCGTTACTTTTCACGCTGATTGGGATTTATGTAGCGGAAGAATGTGGAAGTTTGCGTATGTACAAATCCCTGCATCTGGATTTTTCTGTGCGTACGCACATTCCCGCTTTTGTGCTTACACCATGTTATAGTGGGAATTCTACGCACGGCGTTATACATGAGGCCCCTGGTCTTTGTGCAAAGTTTATATTTTCTTGGTGGGTCTTTGCACATTTCCTCTAGGGACTCCTGATATCCCAAAGATGAGTAATGAAGCTAAATGTGTTCATTGTATCTGATTGACTGTGTGTATGTGTGTTTTAATATAACCTGCAATGGACCGGTATTTCATTCTGCTTAATTTTTTACTACTGCCCAATACTGTTGACATAAGTACCACATTTAAGGGGCTCTGTATTAGACCAAGGTTAGGAACCATTGTATAATTCCAAGATGGAAAATAAAAAACATTATTAATTAAAAAAAAACCTCAAAGGAGGTACTGCAGCATCTAACACAACCATATGTAGAGTTTGCCTGTTCTCCCCATGTCTCTATGGATTTTCCTTATGATTTCATGACACAGGCACAAAGAAATGCATTTTAGGTGAACTGCCAATTCCAAATGGGCTCTAGGTTACTGGGCTCTGTGATGGCCTTGTGTCCCACTCTGTTTTCCTGGCTCCCCACAGCCACAATATGTAATTTTTCATGAAAACATAAGATTAAAAAAAATGTTCTCATCCACTATTACAATCTACTTGAAGTGACATATACAACAAAAAAATTCTGGGTCTGTTATTCCTTTCAAAATTGATGGTGCATGTGCCAGTGCTGAGATATCTATACAAGTAACACTGCATATTATTTCTGAGTAACATCTTAATTGTGCGATATTTAAAAACAGAGTGATGTGCTCTAATTTGTTCTATGAGCTGAATGAAAACTGATCTTCACTAATGTGACAATTTAGACTCTTAAGACTTAGAAGAAAAAATGACAGAACTTACAACAACATTTATTTATATGGCACATTTTCATACAAAAAGTAGCTCAAAGTGCTTTACATAATGAAGAAAAGAAAAATAAAAGACAAAATAAGAAATTAAAATAAGACAACATTAGTTGACATAGAAAAGGAGTACGGTCCGATGGCCAGGGTGGACAGAAAAAACAAAAAAAAAACTCCAGACGGCTGGAGAAAAAAATAAAATCTGCAGGGCTTACAAACCAGATGCAACCCACTCTGGTATATCGCCAAAGAAAATCAAGACTGAATAAATGTCAACCACTGTTTTTATTGAAAAATATAGTTGCAAACATTTATTTACAGCAAAATTAACTTCACGTTAGGAAAAAAAAAAAAAATTCAGAAACCAAAAGTTGTACACCTATCCCAAAATTGATTGTGCTGAACAGCAATAGAAAGACCATAAAACATTTACACAAACCAAACTGTAACACAGCTGTCAATGCTTCACTTTCAGCTTTGTGCAAATAATTTCCAAATTAATTATTTGTGGTCCCAAAAAAAAAAGTCATTGTGAATTCTACTCAGGCAAGTACAAAACCAAATACTGCCTTGATCTGGCAATGAAAATAAAAAATTAACAAGCCAACTGGAAAGATAAGCACCTACTAAACGTAAATAGTAACTGGAATGAAAATGCCGCTGTCAAAGCCCAGACATTAATGCTCATACTAACTTATCAGAGGTCAGCATGTTGTTGGAAATCTTATCTAGCAGGACTTTGTTTAATTAATTAAGCAAGAATACTGAAAATGGTTATCTAGAACTCAGAAAACATGTCTTCCTCGACTATTTTTCTTAATTAGTATTTCTGCTTTACTGTTTTCTCATTTCCCGTTCTGTGTTCTAATGTGTACAGTACTTTGCACTCGGTTTTATTAATTTGAACTTGCTAAATGACATGTTTCATGTCGTTTAGTAAAATGTAATGTCTGTCTGTAATGGGCTGCTCATTATGAACGAAACACGCAATAAAATAGGACGACCGACCTTCCATCAACTCCATAAATGACAAAGCTTTACCACGCAAAATTACTAAAAGAGTTCAAGCGCTATCAAAACAGGCTGTGATAATGACAGCATCGCGTAAAAAACGTCCGCACCTCCCACCAGCCTCCTAATAGCAAACAGTAACATGCAACACTGAGAAAGACAACCCTGCGCCAATCGTTAATACTAAGCTCCTCTGCAGATTGCCGCCACGATTCTCAAATGAAAATTACCGGACTAGCATCCTGCAACAATAATCGGGCCAGTTGACATTTGCTGTATGCCAACTGTGTAATGTGAACGTTCCATTGTATCCAATTATTTCAGCACTTGATCCAGCAATAAGCCATAAATATGCCAGGTGTAAAAGTAAACGTTTACACGCAAGAAACTCCGTTTGGCGGGCTAAGAAACGCTGCCACACTTGGCACTGTCGCTTGTGCACCCGTGTCACACTCAAATCAACACGTCGATAACGGCCCCATCTACATCTTGTAGCCGCCAGAATTAATGCAGTCCTGCTTATCACAGTGTTTAAGTACTGATGCAGCGGCCGCGGAAAAACAACAAAAATAATAATAAATAAAAATTAAACAAGACAATAAACACCTTTTACGCACGGTCTGTCAATAACCCCGGGCAAGCGAAAACCGGCTGCTGAACTTAGAGCTATAAACGCGATCCTGCGTTTTCAAAGTCCTACTGCGGTTCACCGTGCGCTTCACCGTAAAGCCAGCACAGATCTCTACCTTTCATCTCATTCTGCTAAACCGGCCTCCCAGGGCCTACTGAGGCCTATCACAGCACCGACTTCCCAGTACTCTAACCACCCCAGAGCGCAATTCTTTGCATTAACTTATATTAGGGCAACTGGTGAAAAATAAACCTGTAAACATCCCCATTTCCCGCAGAACAGCGGGATCACACCTCTTCCCTCTCCAACTACCCGCCCGCTGCCGGGTTTGTTGCTGCGGCTGCGCCAGGGCTGAAATAGCTGGAGATTGCGCGGTAGGGCACTAACCTCAGAGCGGCTGCGCTACAGCGGGCCTGCGCCGTGCAATCCGAAGCCTGGAATCCAAGCGCTAATGGAGGACAAAGAGCAAGCGAGCCCGACACCAACCAGGCGGCGGCGGCCGCGCGTCGAGAGAACAGGCGCGACGTCGTCAGCGTCAAGCGTCACAACAGGAACGCCATCTTGAGAAGGGCAAGATGCGCTACTTGCTCTCTCGCTCTAGCAGCGTCAGCAGTAGCACTATCTTCATTTCATTTAAAGAGTCGCCGACACCCACTAATAGCAAAGTAAGAGCTAATTAGAAGAAAACGTTTGTGCCAAGTGGACCAGTAATAAGCGATAGTTTCGTGCAGAAAATAACAAGCACGGATGGTTATTTTGTATATCTGAGCGGTAAAACGATAGTTCCTTATAAATTCAAATTAGCTTAAGCCTATGTCAGGGTGTTCATAAGAAATGTAATTTTTTTACTTTACACGTGGTTAAAGTGCATAATAAACAAGAATATTGCGTCAGATTTCGGAAATCTTAAAATTTGTGGTTCAGTTTAAATGTTTCAAGGAATGAAGGTCAGATGATAGTGGATATTGCAAAAAGGATGGACATGGCAGTGGTCAATGGAATTGTGTAGATGCAGGGAGTAGAGTTGACGAAGGTGGACGAGTTTAAATATTTGGGATCAACGGTACAGAGTAATGGGGATTGTGGAAGAGAGGTGAAAAAGAGAGTGCAGGTAGGGCGGAATGGGTGGAGAAGAGTGTCAGGAGTGATTTGTGACAGACGGGTATCTGCAAAAGTGAAAGGGAAGGTCTACAGGACGGTAGTGAGACCAGCTATGTTATATAGGCAGGAGACGGTGGCACTGACCAGAAAGCAGGAGACAGAGCTGGAGGTGGCAGAGTTAAAGATGCTAAGGTTTTCATAGGGCATGACAAAGATGGACAGAATTAGAAACAAGTTCTTCTTCTTCTTTTGGCTTCTCCCGTTCGTCTTCTTCTTTTGGCTTCTCCCGTTAGGGGTTGCCACAGCGGATCATTTTATTCCATATCTTTCTGTCCTCTGCATCTTGTTCTGTTACACCCATCACCTGCATGTCCTCTCTCACTACATCCATAAACCTTCGCTTACGCCGTCCTCTTTTTCTCTTGCCTGGCAGCTCTATCCTTAGCATCCTTCTCTCAATATACCCAGCATCTCTCCTCTGCACACGTCCAAACCAACACAATCTTGCCTCTCTGACTTTGTCTCCCAACCGTCCAACTTGAGCTGACCCTCTAATGTACTCATTTCTAATCCTATCCATCCTCGTCACACCCAGTACAAATCTTAGTATCTTTAACTCTGCCACCTCCAGCTCTGTCTCCTGCTTTCTTGTCAGTGCCACCGTCTCCAACCCATATAACATAGCTGGTCTCACTACTGTCCTGTAGACCTTCCCTTTCACTCTTGCCGATACCTGTCTGTCACAAATTACTCCTGACACTCTTCTCCACCAATCCCACCCAGCCTGCACTCTCTTTTTCACCTCTCTTCCACACTCCCCATTACTCTGTACTGTTGATACCAAGTATTTAAACTCATCCACCTTCGCCAACTCTACTCCCTGCATCCTCACCATTCCACTGACCTCCCTCTCATTTACACACATGTATTCTGTCTTGTTCCTACTGACCTTAATTCCTCTCCTCTCTAGAGCATATCTCCACCTCTCCAGGGTCTCCTCAACCTGCTCCCTACTATCGCTACAGATCACAATGTCATCAGCAAACATCATAGTCCATGGAGACTCCTGTCTAATCTCATCTGTCAACCTGTCCATCACCATTGCAAATAAGAAAGTGCTCAGAGCCGATCCCTGATGTAATCCCACTTCCAACTTGAATGCATCTGTCACTCCTACCGCAGACCTCACCACTGTCGCCCTTCCCTTGTACGTATCCTATACAACCCTTATGTACTTCTCTGCCACTCCTGACTTCCTCATGCAATACCACAGCTCCTCTCGAAGCACCCTGTCATATGCTTTCTCCAGGTCCACAAAGAAACAATGCAACTCCTTCTGGCCTTGTCTTTACTTCTCCATCAACATCCTCAGAGCAAACATTGCATCTGTGGTGCTCTTTCTTGGCATGAAACCATACTGCTGCTCACTAATCATCACCTCACTTCTTAACCTAGCTTCCACTACTCTTTCCCATAGCTTCATGCTGTGGCTCATCAATTTTATTCCCCTGTAGTTACTGCAGTCCTGCACATCCCCCTTTTTCTTAAATATTGGCACCAGTACACTTCTTCTCCACTCCTCAGACATCCTCTCACTTTCCAAGATTCCATTAAACAATCTGGTTAAAAACTCCACTGCCATCTCTCCTAGACATCTCCATGCTTCCATAGGAATGTCATCTGGACCAACGGTCTTTCCATTTTTCATTCTCTTCATAGCTGTACTTACTTCCTCCTTGCTAATCCGCTGCACTTCCTGATTCACTATCTCCACATCATCCAACCTCTCTCTCATTCTCTTCATTCATCAGCCTCTCAAAGTATTCATTCCGTCTGCTCAACACACTCTCCTCGCTTGTGAGTACGTTTCCATCTTTATCCTTTATCCCCCTAACCTGCTACACATCTTTCCCAGCTCAGTCCCTCTGTCTAGCCAATCGGTACACGTCCTTTTCTCCCTCCTTAGTGTCCAACCTCTCATACAACTCATCATATGCCTTTTCCTTAGCCTTCGCCACCTCTCTCTTCACCTTGCGCCTTATCTCCTTGCCTTATCCTTGTCTTATCTACTCTTGTCTACTTTCTGTATCTCTCTGACTATCCCACTTCTTCTTTGCCATCCTCTTCCTCTGTATACTCTCCTGTATTTTCTCATTCCACCACCAGGTTTCCTTTTCTCCGTTCTCTTTCCAGATGTTACGCCAAGCACCCTTCTTGCTGTCACCCTTACTACATCTGCTGTAGTTTCCCAGCTGTCTGGTAACTCTTCACTGCCACCCAGTGCCTGTTTCACCTCCTCCCTAAACTCAACCTTGCAGTTTTCCTTTTTCAACTTCCACCATTTGATCCTTGGCTCTGCCCTCACTCTCTTCCTCTTCTTGATCTCCAACGTCATCCTACAGACCACCATCCTATGCTGCTTAACTACACTTTCCCCTGCCACCACTTTGCAGTTTTCAATCTCCTTCAGATCAACTCTTCTGCATAGAATGTAATCTACCTGTGTGCATCTTCCTCCACTCTTGTACGTAACCCTATGTTTCTCCCTCTTCTTAAAATACGTGTTCACCACAGCCATGTCCATCGTTTTGGCAAAATCCACTATCCTCTGACCTTCTTTATTCCTCTCCTTGACACCATACCTACCCATCACCTCCTCGTCTCCACTGTTCCCTTCACCAACATGCCCATTGAAATCTGCTCCAATTACCACTTTCTGTCCCTTGGGTACACTGTTCATCACTTCATCCAACTCACTAAAAAAATCTTCTTTCTCGCCCATTGCACACCCAACTTGCGGTGCATATGCACTAACAACATTCATCATCACACCTCCAATTTCCAGCTTCATAATCATTACTCTGCCTGACAATGATTATATAGCACATTTCCATACAAACAATGTAGCTCAAAGTGCTTTACATGATGAAGAAAGAGAAAAGACAAAATAAATAATTAAAATTAGGGAACACTAATTAACATAGAATAAAAGTAAGGTCCAATGGCCAAGGAGGACAGAAAAAACAAACAACAAAAAAAAAAAAAAAACTCCAAATGGCTGGAGAAAAAAATAAAATCTGCAGGGGTTCCAGACCACAAGACCGCCTAGCCCCCTCTAGGCATTCTACCTAACATAAATGACCTCAATCAGTCCTCGTTGTATTCAGGGTTCTTGTGGAAGAATTTGATGATGATGGTCATGTGTACTTCTAGCCTTTATTCCATCAATGTAGGAACAATACATTAGAGAGTCAGCTCAGGATGGACAGTTGGGAGACAAAGTCGGACAGGCAAGATCGTGTTGGTTTGGACATGCGCAGAGAAGAGATGCTGGGTATATTTGGAGAAGGATGTTAAAGACAGAGCAGCCAGGCAAGAGGAAAAGAAGGAGGCCTAAGAGAAATTTATGGATGTGGTGAGAGAGTACAAGTAGGCGATGGGTGTGACAGAGCAAGATACAGAGGACAGGAAGATATGGCAAGATATGTGGCAACCCTAAGTTTAAATGTTTAAAGTCTAAATATTATAGTGCCCAATATTGATCCTTTGGCCTTTACATGGCTCTGTTAGGTGTCTTGCTATCCTTAAAAGGACTGCTCACCATTGCCGCACTAGTTTGAATTCGTGTTTGTGATATTGAAGTCTTGCCTTTTTAATAGGCACCCCTGCCAGTAAAGAATCAAATATCAAAATTATTATCATAATTATGGTTAGTAACCAAAAAATAGCACAAAATGACACTTAATATTCCTAAATTACCAGTCATCATTTTTTCTACATTTTATGGAAAGCAGGAACTTTGAACTCTTGTACCCATTAGGGGGTGAACACCTGGGGTCGGCTGAGGTGGCATACACAACTTTAAGTCCTTCTAATCATTTTTACTGGAAACATTTATTGGTTTACTCTTTATCATAAGGGTGTTAATCTCCTGCACAAAAATATCGTCAAAAGATGGCCGTAAAAAGTGAGGGTGTTTGGGTTTAGAGTAGTAACAAAGGGGAAAAATCCCAAAAAGGTTTTCCTGTACAGGAGAGTCAGGAGATGCTGGACACAAAAAACACTTAAGTGATTTCAAAGCTTTCATAAGTAATTCTTATACTTAATATTTCTTATTCATAACACTTTAAATGTGTTCAGTTTCAATCATAGGGGTTTTGCTATATCTGTTTGCTTTCTTACCCAATCATGCAGAGAAACTGATCTGTGTATTTATTACCAAATAATTTGATTACTTCATTGCAGTGCCAAGGGGGCTCAGTACCTTCATTTTAAAATGATCCAAAATTCTACTGCAAGGTGCTCAGCAGGAGGACTGCTTATTATTGCAGGTTTGTTTTTTCTCTTACGTCTAATAATGTCTAGGTGTTGAAAGACGTACTGCAGTTGCTCTCGCAAGAAAAAAAATAGGCTCTATTTACATATATTTCTTTAGCCGACAGCTTTATCCAAGGTGACATACAACATTTGAGATACTGTTGGTTACGTGTTTTTTTTTTCTCTCTAATTGAAGCACAGACAGGTGAAGGTAACTCGCTCAGGGTCATACAGTTTCAGTAGTAGGATTTGAACCCACAGCCTCAGGGTTTGAAATCCAAAGCCTTAACTAGCACCAACACACTACAATAAAGATATATTTATGCATTCTAGTGGCATTGAGCACAAAGCGACATGTGACCTTTGTTTAAAATTATAGCAAAGAACAGCTTCTTTCAATGAAAGAATTAAAGTCAGTGAAAAAATAAAATAAGTCAATTATATAATATTATTAAGTAGCATAATCAACTGTCAAGTTAGAACAGAACTTGTCAGTTGCAGTACATATTTATAGCCAACTGTGCCCTGTGGTGGGCTGGCACCCTGTGTTGGCTGGGATTGGCTCCAGCAGACTCTGTAGTTAGGATGTAGTGGGTTGGATAATGGATGGAGGCATTAATCAGATTCAGCCTCCCATCTTTATTTGCTAACATTGTCTCAGTAAGTTGCTCAGTTAGTCACCCTTTGGGACATGGGAGAGATACTAGAGTTAGAGAAGATGGTCATCCTTTGCTGCACTTGCACACTTCTCTTGCAGAATCTGTAATTTCGGGCAGAGACTGTCACCTTGGCTGTGCATGGACTCTCGGTCCTCTACAATATCTGACTTCACAGAAACTTTATTAAAGAGTGTTGCACTGCTGATGCAATTGTGTGCATTGAGCCATGGTGTAATTTGACATTGTGACTTGCACGTGGCAGGAGGCAAAGCTAAGTCATGGTGCTCCTGAGAGGATGAAAAAGAAAGAAAAGTATCTCAGTATAAAAGCAAGGAAGCCACAGATGAGCCAAGCAGCACATTAAAAAAAAACAAAACAAAAAAAAAACTTTATAAATCCCTTATTGGTGGGTGCCTAAAAAAGAAGATTGCTGTACTATTAATATGTATTCCCATTTAATCTCCTGCAAATCATAGTGTTAAATGTTCTTATTCAAATAATCAAATATTACCTTTTTCTGTTAATCATTATGTAGCAATTTACCTACTGATAACAGATTTCCTAAGTGTAAGAACATAAGAAATTTGACAAACGAGAGGAAACCATTCATTCCTTCATGTTAGTTTGTTTAGCTAATAGCTAAGCTGTCCCAATATCTCTTTCAGATTTTTCTTCAAAGCCTGTCAATGTTTCTGCTTCAATTACATGTCTCAGTAGTTTGTTCCTGAGTCATACAACTCTTTGTGCAAAGAAGTGCTTCCTGCCTTCAGTCCCAAATGCACTTCACACTGGTGTCCTCCAGAATGTGATTCCCCATTAAGCAGAAATAATTCTGCTGGATCTATTTTATCAGTTCTTTGAGAATTATAAACACCTGGATTAAGTCTGCATGCAGTCTCCTCTGCTCAAGTCTAAACAGGTTTACTTCTCTGAGTCTGTCAGAGTACAACATGTCCTTAAGTCCTGGGATGCACTTGTTTGCACTCCTGTACACAGCTTCAAGGGCTACTTTGTCTTTTTATAGCATGCTGGCTAGAATAGCACATAACAAGGGGGGCTCCGCCCCCTGCTCGCTTCGCTCGCCTACCCCCGGCGTTGGGTATCCTGAAATACATTAGTCGAGCTCGTTCGTTTTGGAGCCGTGCCCGCTTTGCTTGCGGCATTTCAGACGCGTGTTGTAGGCGCCTGCGTCCATTGATTTTATCCAGGTGGGCTCGTGTTTGTATCGTTGAGCTGTATTGTGTTTGAATTTGGTGTAAAGCGTTCAGCGGTTTGTACAATCCCAAGCAGCACATTATTCCTAACTTCACTCCGCAGTAGTGCCACTCACAATATGGCGGTGACGCCTGCGCCTTCACTCCGTTGTGGACCTGTGGGGCCTCCGTAGCCTCTTCCATTTGAATCTGGGCTGCAGCGCAGAATCCTCTTTTTTGTGTGGCCGTGTCGGTGGTCGTTAGCTATGGGCGCGTTGTTGCTTCATTTCTCATTCACGTCAGTTGAGCTCTTTCGTTTTTGGGCCGTGACTCCTTCGTGCGCGGTGGATACGACTTCGCTTGCGGTGTTTGAGACGTGCGCTGTACGCACCTGCGCAGTACGTCTCATGGTCCCATCGCCGTGTACCTGCGTCCATGCCATCCAGTTTACCATTCTCGGTTAGTAATATGGATACTCCAGACGTGGTTTCACTGGTGCATTTGATAGTCTGAGCATAATGTCACTTGATTTATATTCAAGTTTTAACTATATAACCTAGCATTTTATTTGCTTTTTAATAGCTTCTGCAATGCTTTGATGATAAAAATATTGTCAACATAAACTCCTAAATCTTTACCAGATGTTGCTTCCTGTATGACCGTGTTTTCCACCTTGTATTTATAATTTAAATTCTTTTTGCCCACATGTAGCACTTTTCTACATTAAACTGCATTTTCTAAGCGTCCACCCTATTCTGAAGCTTCGCTGGGTTTTTTAAAAAATTGCTTTTACTGCCTCCTTGGTGTCTGCCGTTCCTACAATTTTAGGGTCATCTGTGAATTTTACAAGTTTACTGACTATACCAGAGTCAATGTCATTAATATAAATCTAGAAAAAGTAGCAGACCAAGTATAGACCCCTGAGGTACTCCACTGATGACCTCACTCCACATGGAGCGTTCTTCTCTCATACATACTCTGTCTCCTGCTGATTAACCAACATGAGTTCCAGTTTTGTAGGTAAATAATATAAACAATTAAGTTATTTCAAAGAAACTACAGGACTTCATTTATTTCGGTGACTTGTCAACTGTGGATGGTGGTGCAGCGGAATCAGCAGTAGTGATATGGGAATGCGGTGCATGATATGCATTCTGGTAGCTTTCCCCTATTGTAATTTCTATAAAGAAATTCTTTTGTATTGATTTGTAAAGATGAGGTAAAATTAGAAAGTAGTGACTTGCAAAAATGAAATGGGTGTGCTGATTAAGGAAAAAGAGATTGGTGAAACTGAGGTAGAAAGTGATAAGTCATGTGGTGAGTAGAACAAGGTGAAGGTGGTTATGGCCTGTGGTATGATCCATCCATACATTTTCCAACCTGCTGAATCCAAATACAGGGTCACGGGGGTCTGCTGGAGCCAATCCCAGCCAACACAGGGCACAAGGCAGGAACCAATCCCGGGCAGGGTGCCAACCCACCGCAGCTGTGGTATGATTACTTCTTTTAATTAACTTGACTCAGGCCCCATAGTTTTCTTTTTCTTTAATTAGCAGCCAAACAATAATGAGACACAAAACATGCCACCACATGACCAGCTCCCCTGTGCCCAGCACATAATATCTGAAATTAAAGAGAGGTGATGGTCTTGGTAAGGTTGATCTCTCAGGTCACCAAAACATTTTGACGGTGCTCTTAGAACAGAAAGTTTTCAAAATGTGTGCTGTGGCAGAATGAGAACAGCAACAAGCCATGGAATTAAACAACGGGTTTAATTAACAGCAAGAAGAATTGGCTTCTCATTAAGAAAGTGATTGGAGTGAAATTGGTTGGAGTTTGAAGCCCCAGTTTAGCTGGTCATCTGTTAGCTCGTTTCACATCTCATTTCAGCTTGGCTGTCATTTAATGAAGAAAGGAATCAATTCAGAGGGCTGAACTCTTCTAACTGGGCTATTAAAGTGATGGGGAAAAAGTTAATTAGCAGTGAAAACTGGTCACTGATTAGGAAAAGGGTTAGAATGAAAACCTGTAGCCACTGCGGCACTCCAGGCCCGGAGTTCACCACCCCTGGCCTTGTCGTTAGTGTGTTGGCCTTTAAATCACTTTATCATTTTGCTCCCTCTCTCTAACTTTCAGTGTGACTGTGAATGAACCACTTCACCTTCTTTGGCCCAACTTTTGAAACATATCTGGGAGAACTGTGCTACAGCCATGTACTTGTAGACATATTTAAACAGTTTCCTTGAAGGAAGATATATAAAAGCCAGTTTGTTTGATATACTGTACTGTAAATGATGATACTTGTTGGCACCAGCTCAACAGCTATGAATCAAAGGTGCACACATACACTTTGTTTAAAGTGATGTCACTTTAAGGCAACGAGCTTCATGTGTAATAACAAAGAAGTATACAAACAATATTTAAATAATGAGGATTCTAGCTAGTTAGAAAACCAATGGTATGAAATGGTGGTTATATTGTTTTCATCACCACTAACATCTTGAAAATGCATGGAAGCAATGTAATGAAAAAAAATACACTAGCCTAGCCAAAGATGTTTACTATAGTTTAAACCTGGCTATGGATTCCACTTCCTTATTTAAATCTACTTGAAACATTCAAAATAATACCCCGGGTGATTTGAGTCTAAATTTATAACAGCATTTAGTATACATCTTTTTAATTAAAGGCAGACCAAATCTTAGCCTCAAGTTTTTGTCTTGTATTAGTGTGCAACTTTGGGAAAAATCCAGTGAGGACACTGGACACAAGGAGTTGGGATAGCAAATTTCAGAGTACACTGTTTGTCACGCATTTCTCTAGACATTGCAGAAAGTGGAGCAAATTTTACATCTCTTGTTTTAGCATTGTGAGCCAAGCCCTGAGGGATTTGAGGCAGTCAACACTTTCCACTGCTGTTTGCTCTTTGTTGACTAGGATGGGGCCCTGTCTGTGTCTCCTGAAGTCCACGATCAATTGCTTGATCTTGGCAACACTACTTTGTCTAATCTGCAGCCTCATTCCTGTTTGTATTCTAATCATTGTTAATCAGCCTAGTCACTTACTGTGGTGTCAGCAGCAAATGCAATGACGAGGCTGCTACTACTAGGTAATGGCCGATTACTGTTTAGAGCTATGGTATTAATTTGATGGGACTTAAAGTGTTTAAAGTTTATGTGGATGAGACTTTGATGGCAATATTGGGAACCTGTGGTTTGAGCTTAAAGTATCACAATAAAAATAAAGGGAACAAATGTGCTGAAAATGGAATGTTAACACCCATAAGCCATTCATGTACAATATGTAGAGCACAGATAATGTCATCAATTGATCTGTTATTACGATAGGAAAACCAGAAAAATGAAAAGAGTGGGTTGAAAAAAGTATGGATGAAAGATAAATTTATTGCAAACTCGACATAAGAATAAGTTAATGACTACACATTATTTATATAGAAATTGCATCTATCCATTTCATTTCAGGATTGCAGATAGCATGGGCCTACCCCGGCAGCAAAATGGGTACATGACAGAGGTCAATGCAAGACGGAATACCACATTCGACAAACACACTCACTCATACTGGACCAGTTAAGATTTGACAGTTAATCTAATAGAAAATACCTATAATGAGAAAAAATATTTTTTTTGTTTTTGTCATTAGAGTAATGATGTAAAAATGTATTAAAAATAAATACAGTAGAAGAGTTTCAGGCTACTATTCTCTTTACATAAAATAGAATCTAAAAATGCAAATTTATTTAACTATAAAAAATGTATTATAAAAATGCAGCTTGTTTACAATAAAGGAGCCCTTTAATCTAAGAAGTCTCATTTCTTTTTGCCCTTCTTGCCCTTTTTTCCTTTCTTCTTTGTTGATCCTGACCAGCCAAAGCCCCGGAAATTTAAGCAGTCTGCAGCATCGTGAGAAATGTAGTAGGCATTCTGCATGGCAGCAGGACTCAGGATATCCACTTCAACCTTTGCTGCGCTTGCACTTTTTGAGCGCTTTTTAGATGGCTTCTTCTTCTTTTTGGTAACATTTGCGCTGTGAGACTTCTGTTTTGGCTGAAATGACAAATTCATGTAAGTAACTATTTTTTATTGATTAAGTTAATAAACTTTCATGGAATTACATTTATACCAAAAAACAAGATAAAAACTAAACATGTGTTACACAATGCCACCCAGCTTAATAATATGCATCATTCACCTACAGAAAATAAGCATTGGCTATAAAAATAGTTCTGGTGAAAGCATATTTTAAATATAGAAACAAGTTTTTGAGAGTTTGCCTTACCTAATATGCGACATACAATAAATGGCTGCCTAGGACCCAGTTTGCGTACCAAGGGGTGCCCCTAGAAAAATACTAGTCTTGTTCTGTTACAGATGTAATCAATGTCATCAAACAGTATCAATCATGAGCAGAGAAGAGGAAGAGGTAATACAAGGAAAAGAAAAAAGATGTTAAGCTTTTTCCCAGTTTTAATGATAACTTTGTTCAATAGGTTTTTGCTTGTAGTAGGAGAACCAAGGTGAAACGAGAAGTGCTACCACTTAGCTGCTCTGGAAGGGGAAGGCATGTCTATTCAGATGGTTGTCTATAAATTACTACAGTTGGATCTGCAGATGTTAATCCATACATCATTTATGAACAAGGAAGTTAAGTATTTATGTAGGAGCATCTACTGATGTTTAGTGCAGCTGCATACTACCAATAGGCAACACTGGGCTTCCAAAAAGGAATGGTAGAAAAATTGTACTAATTAACATACACAGTATATTTGAGGCAGCAGAAAGTATCTCCAAAAGAACATCAAATTTATACTGATACCATATAAAAGAAATCACAGCTCTACATAATAGGGCAAGAGGCATTCCTGTTCAGTTTACAAATATGGATAGGGATGCAGGGAAACAAGGATGTTTGTGTGTCTAAATTGGGGGTGGCCAACTCTGATCCTGCAAAGCCACAGTGGCTGCAGGTTTTTCTTCCAACCCAGTTGCTTAATTAGAATCCAATCCTCACCAATAACAGATCTTATTTAATTATATGGCTTGTTAGGGTTTTAACTCTGCTATGTCAGTTCATTCTTAAATCATTGATTTTTCCCCCCCCTTTCTAATGTTACATGTATTGTCCAAGTGATTTGAAGCCTAAAGAGTAATTTTCAGTTCTTCACTTCCTGTTCAGTTTCCTTCTGATTACTTAAAGAAAATGGTGAATGATGAATACACACAGGTGTAAATGGAGACAAGCTAGATGTAGAACTGCTGGTTCATTTGTCATTTGAATCTTATTGCTAAAAAGGAGCCGGTAAAACAATGAATACAGCTGTAAAAGACTAAAATAAGCAAATAAGGGTTCAAAATCTTAACAAGTGTGATAACTAAAATGAAGCAGAAAAATGTCACTAAGCAATAAGTGCTTCATCTGCAATGAATAATTTCTCATGATGAAATTGGGTTGGAAGAAAAACCTGAACCCACTGCATCCCTCCAGGACCAACATTGCTTAGCCCTGATATAAAGGGTCTGAGTTTTAAATTGCAAATAAATTAAATGAAGGTAATTAGTAGCAAAAACTAGTCACTAATTAAGAAAATGGTTCGAATGAAAACCTGTAGACACTGCAGCTCTCCAGGATCAGAGTTGGCCACCCCTGGTATAAATGATAAAACTCCCAGCAGTACTACATACTTAGAAAATTTAAAAGAAAGTGGTTTGCACAAATCTCCTTATCGTACCCACGTGAATAAGCTCTGCCTGCAAATGTGAACATTCACTTCACTGTTTTGTAGGATAGTAATGTTTTAGCAGACATACAGTATGAAAACTACCCAGTATTTCAATATATCCATGTGATTTTGTTGTCTGTTTCTAATTTAGATCAATTGTGTTGCTTTTCAAATGTGTTTTTGGTTGAAATTGCAATGAAGAGTGATGGAACATGTGATGGAACATGAACTGGAAGCAAGTGCCTTAAGTATAGCCAAATCTAACATTTGCAGAGTTAATGAAAGTATAATATACAAGATACTGCGGTGGGTTGGCACCCTGCCCGGGATTGGTTCCTGCCTTGTGCCCTATGTTGGCTGGGATTGGCTCCAGCAGACCCCCGTGACCCTGTGTTCGGATTCAGCGGGTTGGGAAATGGATGGATGGATAATATACAAGATATCTAAAGTGTCAAACAATATCACAAGACAAACATTTAAAAGAAAGAATTTTCTGTTTTTATTCTCATACCATAAGGATATCTTCAAGTCAGATACTTATTTCCAAATGCTTTTCTGAAATAAAAAAACAAAACATGCATTGAGAAGGAAAATAAGCCATTCCTGATCAAAAAAATAAACTAAAGAGACTTTTCCGCTATAAACAGTAAAAAAATTTTTACACACAAGTCCATTTTTATATACTGTACTACTATTTCTAGTAAGGGATGCAGATCATAAGAAATGAAATGTTGATAATTCATGTTCCTTTTTAGTTAAGAGTCAATAAGCTTTATAATATTTCATAGTAGATGAACATAGGATTTTCATAAGATCTGGAGACTTTTCAATATTTTATCTTAATTAATTAGATGAGTTTCTAAGTGGACAACATTTGGTAACTGGTTCCTTATATTTTCAATTAAATAAATACTTCACAGTTTTAGTGATATGAAAGAAACACAGGACTATATTGTAATAAGATGCTTCTGCACATTATTTTTTATTATTTGATTAATGCTTTTATCCACTACAATTTAAAACAGCTGAGATACAATTGCTAACATTGCTTTTGTTTTTCCACTTGGAATACAGGTAGGTGAAATGACTTGCTCATGGTCACAGAGTGTCAGCAGCAGAATCTGAACCCTTAACCTCAAGATTTGAAATTTTCACACCTGTGGCATTGATATTATTATGCAATTAAGGTTGAAGTATACATAATTATTCCACAGTGGCAAATTCATTTGGCCATGTGTTACAAATAAATTGGAAATACTGGTAATATCATAATAAGAAGAGCTGCACTGGTGCCTCACAGTAAGGAGAGCAGGGTACGTGCTCTGGTCCCTCAAAACCTTGCTGAGGTTTAAGCAGGTCTAGAAAACGGTATGGTATGGTACATAATAAGGAACATAAAAATGCACCATTAGATGAAACCCTCACTGTTAAATTTGTACTGGACAGACTTATCAATTAAGACAGTGGCAGAGGTAACATTCAGTCTGAAAGGGAGGTGCAGAAGGATTGTCAGGAGTCAGGCAGAAGTTGTCAAATAAATGTCATAACCATTAACCAGAATCAAGATCAAAACATAGGTAGCTAATAAATCAAAACCAAACAAAATGCAAAAATGTCTTTGTTTTTTAAATGGCGAAGGAGCAAGTCTTTTTGTGAGATCTTTTCTTTAATAATTCAAAGTTCAAACAACTATAAGAATGCACCTCAATCTTTTTTATCATCCAGGTGATAATGTTACATTCTAAAGACATTTGACTAACAACAGCATCATTGCTGTAATAAAATATAGTAGCATCCATGAAAAACTACAAACAAAGTGGCAATGGCAGTATTAAATGACAAACAAAATTGTGCTATGATGATGTCAAGAATAAATAAATTGCTAAATTTTATCAACAAAACCAGCAAGAAAAACAATTAACAAAAAGGATAGGCTCCAGCTGCCTCTCCACCCTGCCTTGGACAATGGATGGAGGAAAAGATACCAAATCAAGTAAAAGAATTATTTATACTGACATAGCATGTCTATTTAGTCAGCCCTTTAAAGATCTTGCTGAGCTATTATTTAATAATTGCTGTGGGTCCAAATGATCAGTTGT
The DNA here is from genome assembly GCF_900747795.2 of Erpetoichthys calabaricus. Taxonomy (NCBI): domain Eukaryota; kingdom Metazoa; phylum Chordata; class Cladistia; order Polypteriformes; family Polypteridae; genus Erpetoichthys; species Erpetoichthys calabaricus. Next base: position 213,413,504 of record NC_041394.2, on the reverse strand, counting down.
ACCGTGCCATTTTTAGTCTGCACCATTGGATTCTCTCCTGACAAACTGCTGAAAAGCAACCTACAATGCAGAAGATGAGCAGGATTCTTATAAGTTTTATGACATTTTTATTTGCATGGAATTTGATTTGGCGAAGTTCATAAAAATAAAACTAGTATGAACATACAAAATAAAGACAACAGTTGCCATCCTTCCCAAACAACACAACCAACCAGTTTTAGTACAAATGCATATAGATAATTGACAGATTAGTGCAGATGGCTCTTAGGTTTGAGATGTTCACAAATTCCAGTTAATTTGGAATATGGACTGCATATAGCAGACCTACTGATGTTTGATTGACCACAATCACTCTGCTTATGGTTGTTTTTCAGTTTAAATTTATCTTTAGTCCACATTTCCAAAAACACCAATCAGAGCAAAGTACAGAACATTCTGCAATACACACAAAGAGAGCATTTATAAAACACAACTGTCAATGCTAAAGCCATTTAGGTTAAGAAAGAAAAACAGCCTCTGTGAAACTATCCTAACTGTAGTAAGAGCATAATGAGAAAATCTTGACTGACCATCACCCTGGCTTCCTAAATAGTATGTATCATGTACAGTAACCAGTCCTCCTATCTTTCATTTTCTTCATTGTTACCTAAATTAAGTTATTAGAGTATCCTTTGAAATGAACATCACATCACACTTAAGGTCATGTATAAAAATTCTGTTCAGAGCAGCTGCTCATTTTGCTGATTTTTAAGGCTCACAAAAAGAGATATGGGCAGATTACAATGAGACAGGAGTTTAAGTAGCCAAGACTACTTGACATGTATGGTGTTTTATTAGTATTGTTGTCAGTAGGAAGACAGTATTAACAACTGTGAATAAAACTACTTAAATATACATTCTGAATCAATACAGACAAGCAACTCAAGAGCATTGGACTAAAATGGGAGATTCCTAGAAGTAAGATGCTAAAATTCAAAGATAGCTTTGGTGTTTAGGCTATAGTGAATAAACTTAATACGCTTAATAAGACTTTTTGTAAATAAAATGGTGCAAAGAACACAGCTAGCAGTGAAAAGAAAGTCATGGGGTTGGCTGAGTCAACCTTCACCTTACTGTATCTTTAATAAGTTTATAGTATGTGTGTGACACACACTAACAGTAGTGAGTCTACAGCTCTAAATTTTCCTATTCCATGGTGAAAGATTTTTTCAGCTCTTATCAGTTATGGTGTGGGTGGGATATATTTTACTAACACAGTGTAGGTCTATTGATTCGCTCATATGGCAAGGTGGATGCTAATAAATACGAGTGATTATCTTTATCCTATTTCTATCCAGACAGTAGAGAAGTCTGTCATGATAACAGTGACCACTTGTGCTTTATTAATTGAAGGAAGTATGGGCTAAAGTGGTTTCAAAAAATATTATCCCAGTTACCAGATCTCAACCAGATAAGCAGAAACCCTGGTTTCTTTCCAAAAATGTGTGCATACATACTCCCTAGTCAGTTTGGCGGGGGCCCAGAGTCACTGCCTGCAAGCATTGTAGATGGAATCAAGTAAAATTTAGGCCACACTGTATAAAATATGCAATTTCAATACAAGTGAATACATACTGTAGCTGCAAAGTGGCAAGCACTGCTGCCCAATGGATCTAGTCTCCAGGGTTTGAGACTTGTGCCTGGTCAGTGCTCTGTGAGGTTTCCATATTCTACCTGCATGCTTATGTGGATTTTCCTATCACATGTGCTGGAGAGGTTAATCAGTGATTCAAATACAAGTATGGGTGTTGGACTGAGTGGGCTCTGCATTAGACTGACACTCTGTCCAGTGCTGATTTAGGCTTGCACCCTATACTACTGTGAAAGGTTGACACCCTTGACGTGCTGAATTGGATTAAGCAGGTTTGAAACTGCAACGCTGTTGCCTAGACAATGCAAGTAACAATTGCACTGTAATTTGTACATTTGACAATAACCTTGAATAAAAATATTTGTCAGTTCTCAAGTGTTCAGTAGTTGTATGCTTCACAGAATGTGTGACATAACAATCTCAACATGGACTGGGCAGTAGAGAAATCCCACAAAACCATTGCTGCCCCACAGCTCTAGATGTGTTGGCCTGACCATTGTCATCTAGAATTGTCCATATTATCCTAAAGCCAGCGTGGGTGATTTTCTGCAGGTACAATAACTTTCTGTCATTGTCAGTTAGTGGACATACATGTTATTCTGGCTGTAGTATACCCTGAATTGAACTGGTGTTTTAAGTTTGGTACCTGCCTTGCATCAGATGCAATCAAACCCCCATGGCCTACTTGTGAAATAATTGGTTTAAAAAAATATACAGGTGGATAGTCAGAAAAGAAAACAAGTATTAATACATTAAGCATAACTTGTCTTTGAATATTAGACGGTTATTTGAAATCTTATTTATGCCCAAACAGAACTGAGTTAAAGGGGTTTGAGAATGTTGTGTTCATAAAATAATCCATCCAACCATTTATTGCCCGAACCTGCCAAATCCAATACCTTCTGTCTTGGGTACAGCACCAGTTCCAAGATGGGAACCATCCCTAAGTGGGGTGCCAATCCATAACCGGGCAAGTCACCCACACACGGACACTACTGACCAATTAAGTAACATAACCTGAATCTCTTCTGAATGTAGAAAGAAACCAGAGAAATCTGTTGACTTAAAGAACGTGCACACTCAGTAGTGGATCTCTGAAGCAGCAGCGATGCTCATTTAAAAGGTCATTGACATGGTACAATACAATACAATGCACGCTCATGTTTGACCATAACAAACGAGTACTCTAGCGTTGACCATGTTTCAACTTTCAAAGCTCAGCTCTGATATAAAATAATTGGCTCCAATCACTGTTTCCGAAAATAACGCCACACGGAACACCCTCTGATGTAGACAGTTTTCTTTACCCGGTATGTCGAGGCTCCCGTGCACTTTTGTGGGTGCTCACCACGCATTTCCTCTCGGGGTACTTACCCAAATCTGTTCGGAGTGCTGTGCTGCCTGCCTGCTCACCGGAAACTTGTGTTGTTTCGGATCTGTTACTATGGAGACGAGAACGCTTCAGACACGTAGCCTTTCCTTCGGCGGGATCGTGAAAATCTAAAGGGAAAATCTGAAGGCAACCAGAGAGAGCGAGGGGAGGAGATCAACAATCGCTTTATCGTGAGCCCCCCCCGAAACATTTAACCATTAATCGACACAGGCGTCGTGTGCTACAAGAGTTACGAAAGAAAAGTCGGATACAATCATTTACTTTTACCACTTTATTTGTAAAGAAAAATAACATTATTGATAATTGCACGAAATCCATTTAATATGAGCTTCACATTAATCAATGCGTCGTCAAATGAATTCGCCGCATAAGACACTTAAAAACGAGATACAAAACAAATTGCACTTAAAAATACAGAACACAACGCATTGAAAACAACCAAGCAAAACTTCACACCATTTACAAAAATGAATTCCCAGCATGTGTCTTATCAAAGTGAATTAAGCACACAGTAAAATGGCATAGGTCCTTTCACACAAATCAACTTTGGCTGTTATACAGCGCTCATCTCAATTACTTTCACGCACAACCTATTGCCTCGTTTAGATTAATTTATTAGGGGTAATACGTGTTTCTGCAACATAATTGCACTTAATCCAACAAAATATGCTGCAATTATGAAGTTTAATAATAAATTCACAACACCATAAGGCATAATTCTATTGCTCTTTTTAACGTTAAGACTGCACATAATGAAACAACACTTAACTGTACAAACAGATGTGTATAAAAAAGAAAATAAGGATATATGGCAGTTACACTGTGAAAACTTTATTTGAAGCATTCCTACCTTGTGGACTGGGGACTGCATTTAATCCTTCAAAATAGGATAAAAAGCAGGACAGCACACAACAAAATAAACTGCATGGTTCAGCAAGTCAAAACACAAGTTTCCTAACACTCAAACTGTGTTGACGTTTTTAGTGAATCCTTTTAAAATCTTAACTACAGATTCAATTTTGCCATTACTATTGCTAGAACAATATATTGAACTTACTTTAAACTGCAGCATACTGTGTTGGAACAAATGTAAATGTAAAATAATTACAACATTAAAATCTCTGTATTTCAATTTCTAAAAGGAAATCAAAAAGATTTAATATGGAGTCATTATATGCATCAATTTCACTTACTAGATGTTACAATATTAAAAATTACTATAGTATTTTAGTATACAAAAACTTCTTAAAATAGCATATTAATGGACAATCTCAACAGTAAAATATTTGTCAGGAATCAGGGCCAAAGAGAATGATTTGCCAGAAGTCCAATTGTTACACATATAAAAACTACAGATGGATTACTGCATAACAGATGAGGCAGGTCTGCTATAAAAAATAAATAAAAATGACACTAAAAGCAAACATCTTAATATAAAAAGCTCTTAAACTTAGTAGTAAAGATATTAAAAATAAAAACCCTGACTCGTAATGTATTGTGTACTTTCAATAAAACAGGGAATAAATGTCACTATATGTCACTGCCACAAACTGGAAGGCAGACATGTAAATTATTTTTTCTATTTTATTTAAAAATACTTTAAAAACATTTTGAAAAAAATGTAGAAACATCTGACACAATATTTTTTTTCCTAACCATGCAGTCTTGTTCTTCCTATAAGAATATTTTTTAACTCTTTTGTGTTGTGACTTCTGTTGAGAACGTAATACACACTGCTTTCAGTTATATTTTTCATTGGCAACAGCGGCATATCTATTCTCTGCATACTGACTTAGTAAAACAGGAAAGCTGAAAGTGTAGAAAATTAAAATTTTGTGCTTTTTTTCCTTTCAGCTTATACATTTTATAATACAGTAGAAAGGCTAACAGAGAGCTCAGCAATTATATGAGTCTGTTTTTGTATACAAAGTAAGCAGCCATTGACCAGTCCAAGCTATTGAGGACCAAAATGTACTTCTAAGTTGTTATTTCCCCTTCACTAAATTACCTGGATAATTTATAACACAGGTGAAAATAAGTTGGGAAATCAGTTGTGAAACACAACACATGCCCTTGTATTAACTTCTAATTTAGCACACACTTATCAAAAATACATTGATTGATTATAATCTGTGTGTCATATGGGCACAGAGCCAATCTGTGGGTGCCAGAATTCTGGCTGGGTTGTAGGGGGATCAAATACTTATTCACTCAATGACATGCAAATCAATTTATAACTTTTACGTAATGTGTTTTTTTCTGGATTTTTGGTTGCTATTCTGGCTCTGCCCATTAAAATGAAACTACCATAAAAATTCGAGACTGTTCATTTCCTTTTAAGTGAATAAACTTACAAATTCAGGAGGGGAACAAATACCTATTTCCCCCACTGTATATATATGAAACTAATACATCTTTTGCAGGCAGATTGAAATTCCATAGATATTAATAAAACATAATCCAGATAATTAAGTAGTAAAATATAAAAAATGTAACCCAAAAATATAATATTACTTAACAATTTAGTTGTTACATTTATAATGTGTTTTGGTTTCTAATTACTGCAAAGGCATTTTAAATATTCATTTTTCTAAGGTGATTGTCTACATAATAACAAATATCTAAAACACTGACTTTGTCATATTGAGGAAAAAAATGTTTTTTCATTTGGATTTAATGAATAGGCATGATTTATTTAATTGTTATTAAAAACTTTGTTGCCCTCCCCCCACCATAATATTCAACTTCTCTTTGGTTCCATGCTTTATGCAGCCTACAGTATACAATAGTATCTAATAGAATCTCATTAGAAAATAAAAACCCATCGTTGAAACAATGTTGGAAGGAAGATCTTGTGTTTCTAATAAGAAGTGTAAAGCCCTCTTCCAATGTTATATTCCTAATCAAGTGGTTCTAGTCGTTCAATGACAAAATGTAAAATATGACACTGTAAACATGTCTAAGATCAGTCCTCTAAGCTCTTCTCAAGATTAGACACCACCTGTGACAAATCCTATGAGGCACCAACCTTCCTCAACTCTATTATACTGGTTATCCATCCATTTTCCAACCCGCTGAATCTGAACACAGGGTCACGGGGGTCTGCTGGAGCCAATCCCAGCCAACACAGGGCACAAGGCAGGAACCAATCCCGGGCAGGGTGCCAACCCACCACAGATTATACTGGTTATCCATTTCTATAAGCTATCAGAGGCCCCCAACACTGTATTAAATCTCACTCTCTTCCTTCTCTCTTTGGGGTTGCCCTGGATCATAAAAACTCTCCTGAAAAATCATTCTAACACAGTTGTTTTGTGTCAATTTTAGCTCACAGGCTAATCTTGGTGATGTGGAAGAGACGTGTACTCTAATCTGATCTGCACTTGCTTAGTGATGTACTGTACTATCTAAAATTATTCAGTTTACTCAATGAAGATCAATGCAGTTGTTTTACAAAATATAGCAGCCTGTCATAGATACTGAACAACTGTACACTTTTAATCTCTGGGCAGTTTCAGGTCTTAGACATTTCTCTTTTGTTTTTTCCTTAATATACCATTTTTGGAAAAAGCAGATTTAAGGAAGAACGGGAAAAAGCAAAAGGAGTAAAAATACGCATAGCAATGAATATTGTATAAACAATATAAATGTTATTGTACTGCTTTAAAAACTGAATAAAAAGATAGCAAAAATCTATACTGTATAGTTTATGAGGCTTTGGCTTTTTGACACAATTGAATCTTCATTTTGGGCCAATCTGTTTTCACTATTCATGTATGTTTAAAATACTACCATCCCAAAAACACAATTAATACTGGTTTTCTGATGTGACAGTCTAACTGTATGGCACTGATATTTAAAATCTGATGCTGTGAATGTGTAAATATTATACCTGGTTATCACATTTACCTAGAAAAATCTTTTTGCACACAGTCACACTATGAAGGAATAAAAATGGACGATTAAAAGAGAAGTGAAAGTAGTAATGAAAGTGTAGGAAAAATATGGATAAAAGTGGTATGTTTTCTTTTATCATGCAATGATAGTAATGTATTTGATAAGTGTTATCTCTAGAGGCAATTCAGGCATGCAAAGCTATAAAAAATGCCACAGGGTTTAGCTATAGGAGCTGCTGATGAAAGTAATGCTGAAGGTCTAACTATTCTGTCTCTAGGAGTTCTTCCCACTTGATTGGCTGGGAGAATACTTCTCGCTCCAGCCACATTTCATAACTATAATGAAAGTCCTCAGGAAGGTCAGTTTTCTGTCCCAATACACTCTGAAGGCAGTTGTCAACTGGTGTGAACTCAGTCTTTTGGTTTTTATCATATCTTCGATTGTTAAACTTCTCAATACTCTCTCTCAAAGCACATTCTTCTGCCTGGAAATCCCAAGGGCGGGCATCAATATCTAAAACAAACAAATGCATATATTTAAAATGTAAATATTAATATTAATGCTTGTGAAAAGCATTTTTTGCTCTAATTTTAATAGAAGAATTCCATCTATATTTCTATTAATTTTCTGACCCCACAATTTCTTTCCCAGCTGCAGTAGGTAAGAGTTAAGAACCAACTCTGAATGAAAAATCAGTCACAGCTAGACCCACTCACAGACATATCCACACAGTTTCCAATAAACCTAATAAGCATATCTTTGCAATATGGGATAAGAAACATAGTAAATTGTCGAAACCATGGGGGACACAAAGATAAAATGTATACTACACAGACAGTGACCAGGCTAGAAATCAGAATAGGCTCCATGCTTCCCAAAATATAGCACATTTAATGTAATACTCAAGTTGCATACCATAAACTTTCTGAAATGTTATAATTTGTTAGGAAACTTGTTACCAGACTCTCACATAACAAATTTTCAATTTCCATTTCCTTCATTTCTCATTTTTGGTGAACATTTTTTGTAAGGACCAGTATCAAAATGTATGTTAAATCATCCAAAATGAAATGGATAGACACAAAAATTAACCAGGATCTTAAAAACAATTGTCAACTGCTTTTCTGGATGAATGCAGTCATTACTACCTGGAACTGAATATCCGGTGGTAACATTATGGTGAGCGATCTGACTAGAAAAACATGTGACTACCTGATGAGAGCCAGAAACACAAGCAAAAGGTCTATGAATTCTAAATGACACACATTAATGCATCTTCAGATTGGACAAACAGTTTCACGCAAAGTTATAGTTGCAGGTGCAATCCTAGAAGCTACCAGCAAGCCCGCGATTCTCGAAAGAATCGCAAATCCAAGAATGGCAAGTAGTTTCTGTTCCCTCCGATATTTAGATGGATGAAATACAATGGAGGGTGGGTGCATCTGGGGAAACATTATTTAATTAAATAAGCATATTTGTACTAAAGCGGTTTTGTTTTGTGGAGCCGTGATTCCTTTGCCTCTGCTGACACCGACTGCCGGCACAGTGGATTACAGCAAGTGTAGTTTCCAGGTTGTGTTGTTCGGGTGCCACCCACTGACTGTGGGAAGCCGCATGGTTTGACTCTGGGGTGCTGAGGGGCTGTGCGCATGCGCCTCGGTGCGTCTGGTGTCCGGAATGAAAAGCAATGGAGGGTGGGAGCGTCCTGGTAAAGTTTTCCTTGAATTATAGATATTTGTACCATCATTAACTAATTTATTAAAACAAACATGGAATTGTAATTGTCACATCATGTAAGTCTAAAATGTCTTTGAGTTGTTGCACTTATAAGTAAAACCAATGTCCACGCGTTGGAATTTAGGTTGGTTGGTTCCATCAGTACGTAAATGCATGACAATATCGCGGTAAAATGGAGGCTCACCGTCTTTACTTTGAAACACAATTGCCACTTCATTAAAGATGGGAACATTGTATCGTCTCGGATCGTGTTCTTTGTCCTTTATTAGCACTAAGGCAATTTTAGTTGGTGCCACACCGTCCGCCTGTGCTTTTGTATTGGCTTCTTTGTCAACCTCATGTAGTATCTTAATAGAGTTAGCTAATGGGTGATTGTTTATGACTTCAGCTACGTTTCTCATTATCAGCTCTGTGCATTGCTTGTTTTCAGGAAGGTTCATTCGTTGATAAACTGCATCATCTAGATCTAACACGTATATTTGGGCAAATTTGCGGTGGTGATTTGGCTCAGGGAGCACTGTTCCAATCCGATGCAATATTTGTCCACACACACGAAAGCAGTATGGGCCATTCCCAGGTGGTGGCTTGATATTTACCCTGGTAGATACAAAAGCAAATGAATTATTGTAGGATCTAATGCATTCCATAAAGCTTTTACTTTCGGGTACATTGTTAGTCAAAAGCATACGTAAATATTCAGGATATTCATCCAAAGGAGGCAGCTTATGACTGCAAATGACATTCATTAATCCCAATGAATCCTCATGAATAGTGGACTCATTATAGAATGTGTTCTCAGCTAACTGTCGGAATTGTTCAGCGTCTGTCCGTCGTTCCTGTGTTCGGCGGGGTCTTTGTTGGAATACTGAACAACTTTGTAGCCCTTGTGCAATTTAGTTTTGGATCTGTGCCTCTCTTGCATGTAGTGTTTCAGAAACGCGTTGTAGGCGCCTTTGAGCTCTGTGTTGTTGGAGCCGTGACTCCTTTGCGTCCGCTGTTTCAGAGGCGCGTTGTAGGCGCCTTCATTCATTTTGTTTATCCATACGGGCTCGTTTTTGTATTTCCGTTACTTGAGGTGTTTCGTTTTGGAGTCGTGACTTCTTTGCTTTGGTCTCGTTTTTGTTTCTCTGTTACTGAATTACCGTTATGTGATTCAAACATGCCACACAGACTGCTGGCACATACATACCGTACTACTGACTCTGGGAGGCCGCTGCGTTTGACTGTGGGTTGTGGTGTTTGGGCGGTGTTTGGGTGCCACCTACTGACTCTGGGAAGCCACTGCGTTTGACTCTGGGGCGCCGCAGTGCACTGCGCATGCGTATCGGTGCATCCGTGCATAAATTAAAACTGTGGTTTAGTAATATAGATCTGCTCAATATAAAAGTCTATACGGAAATGTATAAATGTAAATTTTATATTAATAGACTTACAATATCCATTACACTCTAGTTATACCATATCTTTCAGGTTTCTTTACTGAAAGACACATTTTTGTGTACTGTTGTCCCAAACTGTCAAACCTCTTGTGGTTACAACTCGCTAATCAACTTCCTTCGGGATTAATAAAGTATGTATGCAAGCATCTCTATCTATCTATCTATCTATCTATCTATCTATCTATCTATCTATCTATCTATCTATCTATCTATCTATCTATCTATCAGTTTGAGGCTTAAATTTGCATGCATCTGTTACAGTAAATGAGTGCTTTCAGGACATTTTGCCAAGGAGTACTAAATAATTAAAACTTGTAATTTTCTGACATTTGGAGGTGAGCAATTCCAACTTCTACTGTAGATGAATGATCCTTGCTGATTTAAGTACCCCATCCTGTATTTATAATTCTTTATGAAGAAATATTATATAGTATTTTGTATTTACTCTTAGCCAGCAGCTAACAGAAAGGGTATGTTTTAAATAAATCACTGACAATAGTTTTATAAATTCTCTTTGTAATTTTATATATGCCTATCAAGTCCGTTCTTATTTTTATGGTTGCAGGGCCTAAATGACAACGCCACTGATATTATTTTGGTGATTTTGATGGATTACCCAGTAACCAATGGGTGCCAAGAAAGAAATGGCAGTACAGGCCTGAGACAGGGACCAGCAAAATACTAAAAGAGAAAAGAGCTGCCCACAGTGGTGATACCAGTGAAGGAGAAAGGTCGCCAGTAAAGGAAGTCAGGTTAGGCATCAGGGAAAGAAGCAGAGGAGTACGAGTTTGGAGGAAATGTATAGTTTTGCCAAAGTGATCTGCAGGACAAACAACACAGCAAGGATCAAAAACAATACCCGACTCTTTGAAGAGTGAAAAGAAGTTAAGGATCTATTATAGGATGTCAATGATACTCCTAGCTGAAGGGCAGGACATTTTCTTGATCTAGGAGTTGGACTAAATACCCTTTTACTGGTAGGGTGTGTTAGTGCTGGCAGGAAGCTTGTAATTATCCTGCAGTTCTTTAAATCACAGCAGATTGTCCCTTAATTAAAGGAACTGAAAATAAACAAATTGCTCAAGTGGCCTAGCACTTTAAAAGGTGCTTGAGGATCAGAGGTCACCATAGGCAACTACCCCTAATTCCAGATGTGGTTTTGGATTTAGCCAGAATGTCTCCTGGAGTGAAGTTAAAGTCATCTCTGTTTCAATAATCCTTAACGTCTGATGACGGTGCACTGCCCACTGAAAGGAAGACCAGAGGCTAGACTACAGCAAGTGAGAGAGAAGAGAGAGAGAGAGTGGGAGAGAGACAGCTAGACAGTGAGAAAGATAGAAAGAAGGAAGGAAGGTGAAGAACAGAGTGATTACTGAGGTAATGTATAGACCTGTAAGTCAGATGTATTGATTACAAATACATTTGCGGAATTTCAAGGTTGTAGAAATTAAAGAAAATACTAATTTACTGATATCACAGAATGCATCACTGTTTTGAGCCATATTCCTCACCATTTCCATATGCCCAGTCATCATTGAGACGGTGGCGTACTTTTTGGTAGATTGCAGACATGGTCTTCATGTTACTTTTTCTCCACTGGCGCCCAAGGTATTTAGTTTGTATTTTTAGAAGTTTCAGAACATAAAGCTGCATCATTGCTTGCTTTGCCTTTAAGGCTCTTTTAAGGATTGGTGCAGACTTAAAGACCACTAGCATCTACACAGAAAAACAGAAGATAATCAGCTTTTTACTCTTTCTGACTGTATTTTTTTTATTTTGAATTATAAGTTTAAACATTTTTTTTACATTTATACAAAGTACATTTAGGGTAAATATTAAACAAATTGTTTTCCACACAAAATGTGCTACCTGTGTAAAGAAAATGGCATATAATATTTTTAATTCGACACTAGCCACTGCTGGACAAACTACAGTGTTCATTATTGATTGTCTTCCACCATATCCAAAAACCAAGTAAAAAGAATTAACAGAGCTAATACAGTATTTTTTTCCTAGATTACAAAACAAGAACTTCACCATTGTTCTTGAATGTTTCCATTTTGTCAGCTTATTAAGAATGCGTAGTAAGTTAATGCAGGAGAAGAGGTTTCGCCAGCAAAATTGATTATTGTCTCCTACTTCCTGCCAAGACAGAAAAAATGTATTTAAACACTCTAAATTTGATTCCACTCTATTAAAGCTGATTATCAAAAACTCAATATACAAGTAGCATAAAGCACATTAAAAAAACAAAGATTCTATGCAAATACAGGTTTTCAGAACAATAGATGTGTTTAGATATTCTTTAGTTTTAAACAAGTTATGCAGAGTGTAAATGTTTTGTATTTTACAAATTAAAACCTGTGATTACTGCAATTTATTTAACTTTAAGACATAATATTAAAATGTAGTTTGCAAATTCCATACTTCCAAATCCCATTTAAATTAATCAAAATAAAGAGTTTACTCTGTGAAAGAAAGTATTTTGTATTTGGATTGTATACTGGTTATTGAGCAAATATATCAGTGCAAATATGGGGAAAATGATTAGCCTGCAAAAGCAGAACCAGTAATTGATATGTGTTACACTAAACATGTTTCACAAACTCAATAAAAATACATAGTACATATTAATACAATACATGTAGAAAAGGATAATGACATTTGTTCCCAGAATAATAAGCAATGACTCACTATAACTGTCAACAATTTTAACTTGAGAATATGCAAGTTCCTCTAATAAGGACCAGTGTCAATGCAGCTGTGTGCATGAGTATACCCTGTGATTGACTGGTACTTGATCTGCAGTAGTTTACTGCCTTATGCTCAATGATGCTAGGTAGACTCTTGACTAAGTGGACATACTGTAGGAGTTAATTTCTTTTTCTTTTAAAGCTTTTCCCACTTTCATGTGGGGTATCTAAATTGGATTTCATATTGGATCACATACATACACCCACTCACCTTCTCTCACTTTCACAGAGTTCATTTAGAAAGTTTCCAATTGACCTAACCTACATGTCTTTGGAATGTAGAGAGAAATTAGGGTAGCCACTCAGAGAAAAAAACAAATGGTAAATGTGAACCCAAGACTTTGGAGCTGTGAGGAAGCAGCACTAAGTGTCAACATCTAGCTATGCAAAAACAAATGTATATATAAATTATAATACAGATAAACAATATTTAAAGATATTCTTTTTCTTTACCAAGCTTTCTGCTGTTAACTCTGGTAACTGATGAACCACACAGTATGGGTAATCCAGAATAGAGATACTACAAACAGATAAAAGAATTGAGTTAGAATTAAACATGCAACTATTGTTCCATCAGATAAAACTACAACCCGTATAGTGCATTAGTTGACTGTGATTAATGACAGTCATTAAAAGATGTTTTTTAAATAAACACATGCAATCACATCTTTATACAACTGGTTGGTTCCTGTCTTGTGCCCAATGCTGCAGTGATAGGCACCATCACTACATGCCCCTGAACTGGAGAGGTAGATTCTGAAATGGATGGTTGAAAAGCTCTGTTTAACAAAAATGTTCAGTAAGGTAGTCTGAATTACTCTCATATAGCACCTTAATTATGATCGAGTATTCCCTCAACACCAAACCACAATAAACAGCAAAGTCAACTGATGTGTGCATTTCTGAAAATACAGATTACAGCAATCCATTACAAAGCCTTTAGAATTAATTTGGATTGTCAGGCACTGTTTTTTCATGGTTCAGTTAATTGTTTTCAATACAAACATTAAATATGATGATATGACGATCATGCTCTATCAATTTTCTCTAGGTATAATATTCAAGATTACTTGCTGGGAATGATACTATTTTTTTGCTCTAGATGTGCATTTAGAAAATAATTTTCAAATCCACAAGTTTCATTTTCTTATACTGATAACACTTGGCTATACTTTAAGTCATTAGTAGACTGATATTTCCTAAAGTAGAACGTTGTAAAGAATTCAAAAACGTTGGCGTGATATACATGCAGAGCAGGTTAGAGATAATGAAAGTACTAAAATTCGAAAGTCTCAAAAAAATGATAGTAAAGATCGCATTAGCGCAAACAAACAGAAATTATTATTCGGTGAAATAACAGAACAGCACAAAGAGATCAAATATATTGTTCGGATTTAAACTTTAAGTCAGAGACTTGTGGATCAACTAATTCGTGTTGCCATCAGGGAAAAGTAGTGTTTCTTCCCAATGAAGCGGTGTATCCGTGAGAGTTAAAAGATTTGTTGTTTGGTGAAAGTGAAATCCACATATGCAACCGACAGAGACACGAAGTGGCGGGCGCATAGCACAGGCCTGGAAGGTTGGCAAGCGAAGCCCCCTAGTTTATATATTATCCTTAAAATGGTGCCATTAATAAAACAGCAGCACTAATTATACCATATTCATCTCTGCATTCAGCAAACTGCAAAATGTAGTTTCTATAATAAAAACACAGTTTCAAAGTCAAGCATTCTCAAAACACAGTAACACCAAGATCATAATTTGACACTAAACAAAACAGCAAATACTTTAGTACAAAGCAAGAAAATATAATTTCATAAACATAATAAAATATAAAACCATAAAAATACTATTTTTAGTTAAGTTTTAATTAAACATATTCATGTATTATAACAATCAGCTCTTTCCAATACTGTATTGCAGAATAGGTCACAAGACAGAAAATACATTTGATGGAATACCAATCCATAACTAAATATTATATAAAATATAGTATTTATAATTTGTGGGCGGAATAATATACCTGTTTTTGGCACTGATGTATGACATTATGTTCTGATTGAAGAATTTCAGGATTAAAGGTATACAGTTAGCAAATACCAAGTGCTGAGATACATATTCAAACTGTAATAAAAGATAAAAACAAAATATATTTAGCAAGTCATAAGTAAACAGTAAGAAGTACTCATACATTTATAGAAATAATATTTTTTTGAAAGGACACACAATAGCTATTCCAATAAATAAATAATAAATTCCAATTAGTTTACAAATACTGAGAGTGATGGGTATTGTAACACCGTTGAATACTAAATTGCATTTGTGAAACTCTGAAATATACAGTATATGTATGCAGATACAGCCTGTGACTTACTGTATAATTATTCTGCTGTAATACAAAATGTCTTGTACTTGGAAAGTGAAAACTAAGTACCTGTCCTATGGCATTACACTATATAGTAGGGAAGCTTATTTGTGTCACCAAAAATGATTACTTGTAAAACAAATTTTATTTTAAAATGCTCCAGTTTTTTTTTTATTTTCAAAAGGTTAAGGAGTTCTGTACTTTGCCATTCTTTACTAAATTATTTTTCAGTCAAAATTTTCATATACCGTACCCGAATTTAAGAAATACATCTGTAAAAGGCCCGAGTGGCATTGCAGTACAGAAACATCACTACACATTAGTCACAAGAGGATGGTATCTACAAAAACAGGCAGAAGCCATTTATTTAACGCATGTATTTGGCTTTCCTCTATTTCCCTTTCAGTATTTAAACCTGCTACCAATTTCAGTTAAGTAGTATAATATTGAAAAACTTTTTAAAATACAGCCTGCATTTGAGTAATTACAGTAAGGGTTAGGGTGCAGTCCTAGTTCATATTTTAAAGAGTCCATATTTTAAAGCTTTATAAACTCATATCCAGTTTAAGTTTTGTTTTACCAAAGGTTTTTAAAATAAATGAACATCAACGCAAGTTGATGATAGGAGGTTAGATGGATATATTTGTATAATAATACATTTTATAGATTTCAAAACATTTTTAAATTTAAAATTGAATACTTTTATTTATTTGTTAACATTCAGACAAATTTTTCTCTAATAATATTAACTATACTTCTTTATTAATGCAGAAGTGGATTTTTTTCCTATTGTTAAATACAAGCACTTCTAATGAACCACCAATATGACACCATACCAGGCTGATCACTACCAAACCCTCTCTTCTCTCCTAAAGAAAAATACAAGTTGCCTAGTTTCTGCAAGGTCAGTGAAAAAAAAATCACAATTAGCAGTGTGGCTGATATTTAAACAATGAAATCCCTTTCTTGAGAAATATTTAGTAAAGGTTATTGTTAGCTTTTGCTTTCTTCAAGATATACTGTGCTAAAGTTACATTAACTTAAGTAATTATCAATGCAGTCAAATGTAACTGTACTGTTTTGACTATATGATTAAGATGACAAACTTGTTTTATTATTTGCTTAAAAACATGCAAATATATATATATATAAATATACACACACACAGAAATACTGGTCAAACCACTAACTTGTTTTCTTTTCTGTCAGGTAAATATTTAAACATAACTTTCAGGAGCTTTGTTGATTGTGTAATTTTGTCAACAGCTCAAAGAAACATAAAATGATAATTAAGTATGAGGAAAACTTGATGTATAAATAAGTAAATGGTTCCATTATCAATATAATGTTCATACAGGCTTAAAAGTACATACTACGTAATGAATTGTCAACTTCAATTAAATAGTTAGTCTGTTATAATATAAAATTGTGTTCTTATTTCTTAGTTATTCATTTTTATTATTACACTGTTTCCCTTCACTACTGTTAAGATTGCTGAGATAATTCATCTTAACTAACACACATTACTCCTAACAACATTTTCAAACCCACTAATCTAGTGAAGGGTTGCGGGGACCATCCTGGCAGCATTAGACACAAGGCAGGAACCCACCCTGAATTGGGTGCCAGTCCACTGCGAGACACACTTGTACACAAACTGGAGTTCATAATTAACCTGATGGACACAACTTTGGGATTTGGGAGGACAACCAGATCACCTAGAGAAAAATTCACACTGATATAAAGAAAAATTACAGACATCACTCGGGGAGGTCACAAAACTTAGATGATCTTATGATATCATAAGTGATTCCTATGCAAAAGTTGTACAAGGGGAAGCAAGCATTAAATAGACAGTAGTAGGAGGAAAACTCTTTACTAGCAGTCTGACAGACTCTACATGCCAGCATGAACAAAAGGATTTGCCTTATTTAGTACCTATTCAAAGGTCACTGGTGGTATGAGGACATTGTTAACTGGTAGGAAAGCAGCAGATGCAGAAGTAGGGCCTTGCTGCCTAATTATTAAAGGAAGGTACCTCATGATTCATCCTGGATTCATGACATACAAAACCATAGGTGCAGTGGTGATCAAAGCTGATGGAGCTTGTGAAACTGAATAAGACTTTAAGACAATAAAAATCAATAGGGCAGTCCAGCAAGGGACTGGTAGTTTACTGCTGACACCAAAGCCAACGTGAATACACTTTGTTTTATAATTGTACTTATTCAATTATGTATTCCTCCCCTAGTGTTTCTTTGGTTAAAAGGGCTATTTTCTAAATTGTAAGCTCTTTTGCATTCTTTTCCTTCAGGGTTAGACTGACCACAAGTTAGTCCATCCAATCACAATATTTACAATTTACAAACTTTTTTTTTCATTCCTGTATTTCAACCCTTTAAGACCAACAAGCAGATGAAGCCTCTGTTTAAAATTAAGCCTTTAACGATTTACCAGTTGCAGCTGTCTTATCAGGTAAATCAAATAACTGACGTAATCATCCTCTTTGACACTGGGTAATAATACAAATTAATATGTATAATTTGACAATGGAAAGAAAATAAAGACAAATTCTATTGCTACTAATCTGCAGTTAATACTCAATATTTTATACATTCTGCTCTACAGAAAACATCCCTGGGAAATCCATTCTCTGATGCCCCTTACTGTTCATCTAACTTTTCTGAAAACTTTCTTTATAACAATGAGGTGTATGTGAAACTCGGGAAGAGTTATTTACCAGCTTCAAAGGCAATAGTACTAGAGTGTTGTACCGTGTTAGCCATTATGAATGTAGTGAGAAGTCAAGCAAAATGACACCTTTTATCAGCTAACTAAAAAGATTACAATATGCAAGCTTTCGAGGCAACTCAGGCCCTTTCTTCAGGGGTCTGAGTTGCCTTGAAATCTTTCAAAGGCAATATAAACTCTTATCACATCCTTATGTCTTTTGAGGTTATTCAAACAAAGTTGACAGGATACTTAAATTCTGACTGTTTTATCTCTTACCTGTTAAAAAAGCAACATGGAAAAAAAGATCTTGTTTCAATATGTAAGCAAAAGTTTAAGAACAAAATTTTAGTTAATTTTGTCACCTGATAGATGTGGTTAAGCTTAAAATGCTTCAGCAGCAATAGGAGAAGTGCAGATATGGCCTTGACAATAATTTCCTTGTGTCTATTTACATCAATTCCCAGCTTCATACTCTGTAGGACTGTTATTCTGATTAAAAAAAGAGACACGTTTTGAAGCTCTTACTTAGTTTTCTAATATAAAAAAACAAAGATTATTTATTAAAATAGCAATATAAGCAATTACTGCTTTTAGCCCTTGTTTTTGAAATTACTTTTCAGTTTATTCAAAATAAAAAAGTATCTATCAGCCAGTCATTTTCTAACCATCTTAGACTCAAACAGGGTCATGGGGGGCATGAGGGATGGGAGGGTGGTCGTGCTGAAGCCTAACCCAGCTAGCATAGTCCTCAAGGCAGGAACAAACGTTGGACAGGGCACCAGTCCATTGCAGAAATGTAAGTGAATTTGCTTTATATAGAAGCCGCAGCAGGTGGCATAAATA
This sequence comes from Erpetoichthys calabaricus, assembly GCF_900747795.2. Taxonomy (NCBI): domain Eukaryota; kingdom Metazoa; phylum Chordata; class Cladistia; order Polypteriformes; family Polypteridae; genus Erpetoichthys; species Erpetoichthys calabaricus. The sequence continues at coordinate 213,394,714 of NC_041394.2, read as the reverse complement.
AAACATAACAAAATTAACCTTAAGGTAAGGAAGTAAAAGGTTTGCAATTTTATGTTTGAATAAAAATTTCAGTAGAAGAAATCTGAACTTCTGGTGCCTAATTGCAAATATGCTTCCAACTAAATATATTGCATATGCTGCTTTTGCAAACAATGCATCTCATATATTCAATACAAGGCCTTTCTATTTGACTATATGGCAAAACCTATGAGTGATTTATTAAGTTATTTATTATGGCATTTAATATACAAATCACACTTGTATGAGAATCAAGTTTGTTTTTTGTATTGTATGTCTTTTCATTTTTAAAAAGCTTCAGGCAAATGCATCTACTGAATAATGAATAATAATAATATTCTAAATCAGATATATAGTAAGATAGGGTGGTAAGGTGGCAGAGTGGTTGGAGCTGCAGCAATACAACTTAAAGATACTAAGTCTGAATCTCAGCCAGGTTACTTACTGTCTGTATGTAGTTTACACATTCTTCCCTGTGCGTGCATGAGTTTTTCCCAAGGTGCTTCAATTTTCCACCTACATCTCACAGGTGTCTAATTACACTGACTGACAACTTTAATTTGCCTTTATATAAGTCACTTTGGATGTGTATAGAAAAAGAAAGAAAAAGTAACTTCCAATCATGGATGTGTGTTTAAATGAAAGGAGGTATAGGATAGAGGAAAGTTCAAAAGTAAACATGTTTTTTATGCATGAGTATTAAAATGAAATTGTCTAACTTAAGTTGGATGTAAAATGAGTTACATATTGAAAGGAAACAAAATAAATCCAACCAGTTTTTAGGAAAAATGTAAAAACAGAAAATTAAATAGCAACAGTTTAAATGAAAGACCTATCATGTCAGGTCAGGTTGGGGAGCATGCACTGGTACAGTGTGTTGCCACACACACCACATGATGAAACAGCTCAGGATCCTGGTTGGCAACCCCCCAGGCAGATACGCGGTCCGGTCCCACCACCTGGAAATGACCACCTATTTGCCGCAGCCAGGTGTTACGCGGGTGTCCCTTTGGCCTGGTCCAGCTGCTCAGGTCCTCAACAATGAGGATCCTGTAAGCCGGATCCTTTATGCTGTAAAGCCTGGATCTTTGGTTTTATCCAGGACACTCGCAAGCCCAGACACTCAGACTCCTCGCTAAGTCTCTCGAGAGCCCTGATCAGAATCTCCATTGACTCCGCAAAGATCATGGCATCATTGGCAAAGTCAAGATCAGTGAAACCTCTTAACCAACAGATACCCTACAGCTGCTGGACCCCAGAACCCTGCCCAACAACCAGTACATGCAAGCACTGAACAGAATAGGAGCAAGAACACACCCCTGATGAACCCCAGAATCAATTGGGAAAAACGCAGAAGTTCTGCCTCCACTCAGAACAGCACTCACAGTACTAGTGTACAGGCCAGCCATTATATCCAGCAACTTTGGGGGGATCCCACTAAGTCTCAGGATGTCCCACAGGGCACGCTAATCAACTAAGTTGAACACTTCACGAAAATTAACAAAGGCTGCAAAGAAACTCTGCTGATACTTATCTTTGAACTCTAAGAGAACCATCGCTGGTAGGTGAGCAGGTGATCACATATCACAATCCAGGCAATCACCCTTCTGTTTTCAGATAGTGGCAACAAGTTCTGTTTTCCAGTAAGCTGGGATTATGCCTGTCTCCCAAATGGAAGCAAAGATTGCTTGTAATGCAAAGAGGAGAGCCTTACCACACTTCTGATACTACAGATCCCTGCAGCCTTTCCTACCCTCAGCTGGTTCACCATCTGTGCAATCTCAGTGAGATTGGGTGGTTCACAGCTAATTGGAGGATTAGCCTCAAGAACCGTGGACCCAGAGATGTCCAACATCCTAGCTGGAGGACCTGCTTTAAACAGCTGCTCAAAGTAGCCAGCCCAGTGGGTCACAATTGCAGAATCATCAGCGACTCTCCAAGGAACAGATTTGGAAGTGCATAATGTTTTGATTCCTCTGTAAACAGGAGATGGTGTGTCACTTACTCACAGATTCCTCTAACAAACAGCTCCTTATCTGCCCTCGGAGCCCTCACAGCTGTCCTCAGTTCCCAGTACAAACCAGAGTTTCTATCAAGCCATGTGCTGAGACTCTTCTTGATAATATCCAGGGTACCCTGTGAGATGAAACACTTCCTTCTGGAAACACCGGCAACACCAACACGACTCTCATCAACCTTCAGGGTCTTGTCACGGAAGGTCTCCCACATCACTTTAAGATCAGAAGTCCCACCCAAGTCGGCAAGTTCTTCACACAAACTGCGTGCAAAAACATTAGAAACAGTCTGATCTTGGAGTCTGGCCAGGTACGGCCTCATTCTCATAGTAGGTGGTAGCCTACTGCACCTAAGCTGGATCATCAGAGTAGCAACAACAAGTCTGTGGTCAAAATTCACAAACTGTAGACTCTGCAGTTCTGTAGGATCCTCCAGCATCTGCCCACAAAGATGTAATCAATCTCCTTCACTACACCACCAGTATTGGAGTACCAAGTCCAATGATGCGGCTCAGGGTTCTGGAACCAGGATCCAGTGATCCACAGACCCTGACCTTTTGCAAAGTCAAAGAACATGGACCCACTTTTACCATGGTCACCAGACCCATGGGGACCGATACAATCCTCATAGCCAGCCCTGTGCCAGTGGTCGCATTGAAGTCACCCATGACCATAATGGCCTGACCCCATTAGCTCTCCTGACGGTTTTGACTCTTCCAGGGATGAGGCTCCCGGCGGCTTTCCCCCATCCCCTTCATAATGTGAGCAGCCTTCCTATAGGCGGCTGCAGCAGAGCTACTGCCATGGACAGCAGAAAGGAGTCACCCCCAAGATTTCCCTGAAAGTTGGAAATACCTATTTTAAAAAGAAAACAAATCTCTAATTTTCCAGTCTATGTGCCTACACTTATGCCTCTGTATGCAAATTTCTAGGATAATGGTGGTCCTATTTGAGGTGCCTTACACCCAAAGCTACTGTGATAGGTACTGGCTTCCCATGACCATAATGCAAATGGATAACTGAGGCACAAAATGGATGGATTCATTTTTTTTTTTTTTTTTTTTTTTATAAAATTATGTTATTTTTTGTTTATACAAATGATTCTTGAATTTGCTATCTATGACCTAGGTAAATAAATCTAAGATTAAAAAGAAAAACATGCTCATTAGATTAATATAAGGATTGGCTACATGATCTTTTGCTTTGAGTGGGGGAATGCACTAAAGTAATATGAAAGGTTTATTGGTTTGTTCAACAAAAAGTCTTTATTACTCACGGCATCTCCTCTGGAAGTACATCAGCCAGGATATTGATGGAATCAGTCTTTGCCTTTGAGGTAGGAGCAGCAGCAAGCAGAAGTTTTAGCAGAGCAATCTGTAAAATACAAAATGCATCTAAATTAACATGCATAGCATTCCACTGTAGATGTTATTTCCTCTGAAATTATATTTCTGCCATTTGTTGACTATTGAAGAGTTGTATTGCTCATTTTGTTAATATATTCTTTATTTAAATGCAGTTTTCTCCAAAAAAGTGAAGTTGGTAAATAAAGATATGACTGATATACTGTATATCCTGATCAAATAAATCAGGTATGTTATACATGCACTTAGAAGTCTTAGTGCCTTCAACACAATCCAACCTCTGCTCCTTAGGGACAAACTGACAGAGATGGGATTAGATTCATACCTAGTGGCATGGATCGTGGACTATCTTAAAGACAGACCTCAGTATGTGCGTCTTGGGAACTGCACGTCTGACATTGTGGTCAGCAACACAGGAGCGCCACAAGGGACTGTACTTTCTCCGGTCCTGTTCAGCCTATATACATCGGACTTCCAATACAACTCGGAGTCCTGCCACGTGCAAAAGTTCGCTGATGATACTGCTATCGTGGGCTGCATCAGGAATGGGCTGGAGGATGAGTATAGGGACCTAATCAATGACTTTGTTAAATGGTGCGACTCAAACCACCTACAACTGAACACCAGCAAAACCAAGGAGCTGGTGGTGGATTTTAGGAGGCCCAGACCCCTCATAGACCCCGTGATCATCAAAGGTGACTGTGTGCAGATGGTGCAGACCTATAAATATCTGGGAGTGCAGCTGGATGATAAATTAGACTGGACTGCCAATACTGATGCGCTGTGCAAAAAAGGACAGAGCCGACTATACTTCCTTAGAAGGCTGGCGTCCTTCAACATCTGCAATAAGATGCTGCAGATGTTCTTTCAGACGGTTGTGGCGAGCGCCCTCTTCTACGCGGTGGTGTGCTGGGGAGGCAGCATTAAGAGGAAAGATGCCTCACGCCTGGACAAACTGGTGAGGAAGGCAGGCTCTATTGTTGGCATGGAGCTGGACAGTTTAACATCTGTGGCAGAGCGAAGGGCACTCAACAGGCTCCTATCAATTATGGAGAATCCACTGCATCCACTAAATAGTATCATCTCCAGACAGAGGAGCAGCTTCAGCGACAGACTGCTGTCAATGTCCTGCTCCACTGACAGACTGAGGAGATCGTTCCTCCCCCAAACTATGTGACTCTTCAATTCCACCCAGGGGGGTAAACGTTAACATTTAACATTATACAAAGTTATTGTCTGTTTTTCACCTGCATTATTATCAATCTTTAATTTAATATTATTTATTGTATCAGTATGCTGCTGCTGCAGAATGTGAATTTCCCATTGGGATTAATAAAGTATCTATCTATCTATAAGTGATTAATTAACGACAGAGAACAAATATGAAGAATCTGCAACTCCAGTGGTTTCAGAGAACAAACAGATTGCTGATATTTTCTTAAAATTTGCTTTTTCAATATTTTTTACTTTTACATTACCTGTGTCGACTATGTTGTTTTGGAGAAGTAGTGAATAAGAATGATATGCTTTGCTGTGCTGTTATCATAAAATTTTTTCCCTGTACACATTCAAATACAACTACATCTATTTTGTAGGATGGTGACACAATCTGTGCACAGAGCATTAAATGTCCTGAATGGCCATATTAAGATCTTGTATTTTGTTAATAGTAGGTCTCATACTGGTGGACAGGTTGAGCTACTATTAAAGGTATATGGTTTGCATAAATGACAATACTGTATGTATGACTGATAAACCAAACTAGTCCATTTCAAATGATTTCTTTTATATAATATTTGACAGTCTCCTGAACTGAAGGAGAGATTAAGAAAAGTTCCCCTGAGCTAAATTCACCAGTTTTTCAACTGCATAAAAATGCAAAAAAGAATAATTTTTAAAAATCTGGTACAATCTGACAAAGTAGGAAATTCTATAAATAAAGAATTTTTGTTACCCATATCAACGTGAATGCTTGTTTAGCATTATAGCTCTTATTTATTATACACCGTCAGCATGGCACTGCCAGATCTAAACACTAGCGTGGAGAATTGCTCGTGTACTAAATTGACTATAGCTGCAGGTGGAAGTCCCATTTTACTTATGGGTGCCAAGCAGAGCTGTGTTGCGGTGCAACAATCCATTAGCCAGCGAAAGTGCTGTGAAGAAGCTGCCTGTTGTTACAATTCTGCCTTTGTCCAGAAACAGATCCATAAGCTTTATGACCACAGACTTGGAAAATATTTGCCCTGGGTTATAACTCAAAACACAGTTCAACAAAATGTTGCCAGATGTCTGAAATTGCAGCAAATCTGTTGTTTTTCCACACGTTCTGCATGGGTGTCTTTTTGTCAAAGCACAAATGCCGCATGATAGTCTGATAGTGGTCATGAGACATCGTATTTTTGATTGCCGGTACAGTGATCCCTCGCTATATCGCGCTTCGCCTTTCGCGGCTTCACTCCATCGCGGATTTTATATGTAAGCATATTTAAATATATATCGCGGATTTTTTGCTGGTTCGCGGATTTCTGCGGACAATAGGTCTTTTAATTTCTGGTACATGCTTCCTCAGTTGGTTTGCCCAGTTGATTTCATACAAGGGACGCTATTGTCAGATGGCTGAGAAGCTACCCAACTTACTTTTCTCTCTCTCTTGCGCTGACTATCTGTGATCCTGACGTAGGGTGTGTGAGCAGGGGGGCTGTTCGCACACCTAGACGATACGGACGCTCGTCTAAAAATGCTGAAAGATTATCTTCACGTTGCTATCTTTTGTGCAGCTGCTTCCTGAAACGACATGCTACAAGGTGCTTCGCATACTTAAAAGCTCGAAGGGCACGTATTGATTTTTGATTGAAAAACAAACTCTGTCTCTCTCTCTTTGTCTGCTCCTGACGGAGGGGGTGTGAGCTGCCGCCTTCAACAGCTTTGTGCCGTGGTGCTTCGCATACTTAAAAGCAAACAGCCCTATTGATTTGTTTGCTTTTCTCTATCTATGTGACATTCTGTGCTCCTGACAAGCACTCCTTTGAAGAGGAAGATATGTTTGCATTCTTTTAATTGTGAAATGGAACTGTCATCTCTGTCTTGTCATGGAGCACAGTTTAAACTTTTGAAAAAGAGACAAATGTTTATTTGCAGTGTTTGAATAATGTTCCTGTCTCTCTACAACCTCCTGTGTTTCTGCGCAAATCTGTGACCCAAGCATGACAATATAAAAATAACCATATAAACATATGGTTTCTACTTTGCGGATTTTCTTATTTCGCGGGTGGCTCTGGAACACAACCCCCGCGATGGAGGAGGGATTACTGTACAACAAATAGTTTTGAGCAGGCATCAACCACAGTACCAACTGTGGTCATTGCTGCTCTTGTGAAAATAAAAACCATCAACACAGAGAGGGAGAGGCAAGCTCGTTGTACCACGTGAATTTCACTGACAGAATAAAAAAAAAAAGCTTACTTTTACAAGTAGCCAAAATTTTCACTGGGTGTTACAAACTCAAATCAAATGTATGATTTTATTATATTATAGTAATAATAATAACATCTCACTACTCAAAACACGGAGCCCCTGGACTCGAACCCGCAACCTTTTGGTTATAAGGCAGCAGTTCTTACCTCTGCATCATCCAGGAATACATATCAACTTTCTGTTGATTGACCTTTGAACTTGGGTTTTTAACTCATTGACAGCAACATATAAATTGAATGATTTTTTTTTCTTTGGTTATATTCTTTAACAAATGCACATGTGTTTACTCGATATTTGGACTAAAGTCTTCACACACTCTGAGACTGACATCAGCTCCGTCGGTGGGGGATGGGATAGCAGGCTGCATGCTGCTTGTGCTGATCACCATATTTGCAAAACAAAAGATGTTGATGGAGAGGTGCAAAGGAATTTAAGGTGGCCCAGGATTACAAGCTTTTTCGTAGAAATCAAGGATTCTAGTGTTAATTCATTATTGCTTTACTTTTCAATATACTGGCAAAAATGATAGTACAGTCAACTCCACTTACCTGAAATTCAATTAACTGCAATCTCCACCTAGCTGCAATGCAGGTTTTGGGCCCATTTTTTTCACTATACACATCATTGCTAACTGCATTTGGTTAGCTGCAAGTCGCTTATCTGCAATTTCCAGTTTGCTGCAATGCCTTTACTATTCCCCTTTCATGATTTTTCAGGTCAGTCAGCTTCAGATAGCTGCAATGGCTGTGCGAGTCCGTTTTCTGCTTACTGTACAGTCTACTCCATTTAAGTGCACGGCCTCCAGACGAGATTGCCACGTGCGCTTAAGCAGAGTCAACTGCACTTGACTTTATGCAAATAGGGACCATGCAAGTCATGTGCAGCTAAGCGGAGTGTGCGCTCAACCGACGTGCACGCAAATGGAGTCGACTGTAGTTGATACACTGTACAGAGAGAGACGACACCATATAAAGTCGACAGTGCCAGGCATATGCGTGGGCAGTGTCTGTTATTTGAGTAACTTAGAAAGCCGACAGATCTGAAAAGAACATCAACTGATCAACATAATTTAGTTTTTTGAAAAGTTGCTGGAATATTGTTACATTAGGTCTAGTCTAATACGGCAGCGTGTAAGACTTCAAAAACGTTAAAAGCCCTGTCATTAGCGGATAGAGTAGAAGTGTTAAAATGAATTGATAATAAGGAAAGTCAAGTGTCTGTTGCCAAGCACTTCGATGTTCATCCAAGTCAAATCGGTCACATTGTTAAGCAATGGCAGCAGGTGATTGATGACTGGAAAAAAAACGCTAATCCTGACTGAAAAAGAAAACGGGCAGGAAATTCCTCTTAGGATGTCGAAGTCACATTGTTCCATTGGTTCAGCCAAGCTAGAAGCAGACAGCTGCCAGTTAGCGGACTGATGTTGATTGAAAAAGCCAATCAGCTTGCTGTTAGCTTTGAGATAGATAGATAGATAGATAGATAGATAGATAGATAGATAGATAGATAGATAGATAGATAGATAGATAGATAGATAGATAGATAGATAGATAGATAGATACTTTATTAATCCCAAGGGGAAATTCACATACTCCAGCAGCAGCATACTCATAAAAACAAAATTAAATTAAAGAGTAATAAAAATGCAGGTATAACAGACAATAACTTTGTATAATGTTAACGTTTAACGGGTGGAATTGAAGAGTCGCATAAGTGTGGGGGAGGACCAATCTCCCCAGTCTGTCAGTGGAGCAGGACAGTGACAGCAGTCTGTCGCTGAAGCTGCTCCACTGTCTGGAGATGATACTGTTCAGTGGATGCAGAGGATTCTCCATGATTGACAGGAGCCTGCTCAGCGCCCATCACTCTGCCACGGATGTCAAACTGTCCAGCTCTGTGCCTGCAATAGAGCCTGCCTTCCTCACCAGTTTGTCCAGGTGTGAGGCGTCCCTCTTCTTTATGCTGCCTCCCCAGCACACCACCACGTAGAAGAGGGCGCTCGCCACAACCGTCTGATAGCACATCTGCAGCATCTTATTGCAGATGTTGAAGGACGCCAGCCTTCTAAGGAAGTATAGTCGGCTCTGTCCTCGCTTGCACAGAGCATCCGTATTGGCAATCCAGTCCAATTTATCATCCAGCTGCACTCCCAGGTATTTATAGTTCTGTACCCTCTGCACAGTCACCTCTGATGATAATGGGGTCCATGAGGGGCCTGGTCCTCCTAAAATCCACCACCAGCTCCTTGGTTTTGCTGGTGTTCAGTTGTAGGTGGTTTGAGTTGCACCATTTAACAAAGTCTTTGATTAGGTTCCTATACTCCTCCTCCTGCCCACTCCTGATGCAGCCCACGATAGCAGTGTTGTCAGCGAACTTTTGCACGTGGCAGGACTCTGAGTTGTATTGGAATTCCGATGTATATAGGCTGAACAGGACCGGAGAAAGTACAGTCCCCTGCGACGCTCCTGTGCTGCTGACCACAATATCAGACCTGTAGTTCCCGAGATGCACATACTGAGGTCTGTCTGTAAGATAGTCCACGATCCATGCCACTGGGTATGAATCTACTCCCATCTCTGTCAGCTTGTCCATAAGGAGCAGAGGTTGGATGGTTTTGAAGGTGCTAGAAAAGTCCAGAAACATAATTCTTACAGCACCACTGCCTCTGTCCAAGTGGGAGAGTGATCGGTGTAGCATATAGATGATGGCATCCTCCGCTCCCACCTTTTCCTGGTATGCGAACTGCAGAGGGTCATAGGCATGGCGGACCTGTGGCCTCAGGTGGTTAAGCAGCAGCCGCTCCATGGTCTTCATCACATGTGACGTCAGAGTGACAGGCCGGAAGTCATTCAGCTCACTAGGACGTGATACCTTTGGGACTGGGGTGATGCAAGATGTTTTCCAAAGCCTCGGGACTCTCCCCTGTTCCAGGCTCAGGTTGAAGATACGCTGCAGACGACTCCCCAGCTCCAACGCAGAGGCCTTCAGCAGTCGTGGCGATACTCCATCTGGACCCACTGCTTTGCTGGTACGAAGTCTCCTCAGCTCTCTGCTTACCTGGGCTGCTGTAATTGTGGTTGGGGGAAACTCTCTCCTATGCTGGCATCAGCAGAAGGATGGTTGGAGGGTGCAGTACTCTGAGGTGAGAGTGGGTTAGGGTGGTCAAACCTGTTAAAGAAGTTGTTCATCAGGTTTGCTCTCTCCACGTCTCCCTCGATGGTGGCACCCCGCTTCGAGCTGCAGCCAGTGATGATCTTCATCCCATCCCACACTTCCTTCATGCTGTTATTCTGCAACTTCTGCTCCAGCTTTCTCCTGTACTGCTTCTTCGCTGAGCTGGACTCGGAGTTCCTTCTGCATGCGCTTGAGCTCATACTGATCACCGCCTTTAAAAGCCCTTTTCTTCTGGTTCAAAAGGCCCTTGATGTCACTTGTAATCCATGGCTTGTTGTTAGCATAGCAGCGTACTGATCTTACTGGAACTACAATGTCCATACAGAAATTGATGTACAGTAATCCCTCCTCCATCGCGGGGGTTGCGTTCCAGAGCCACCCGCGAAATAGGAAAATCCGCGAAGTAGAAACCATATGTTTATATGGTTATTTTTAGAATGTCATGCTTGGGTCACAGATTTGCGCAGAAACACAGGAGGTTGTAGAGAGACAGGAACGTTATTCAAACACTGCAAACAAACATTTGTCTCTTTTTCAAAAGTTTAAACTGTGCTCCATGACAAGACAGAGATGACAGTTCTGTCTCACAATTAAAAGAATGCAAACATATCTTCCTTTTCAAAGGAGTGCAAAGCAAGCAGTCAAAAAAAAAATCAATAGGGCTTTTTGGCTTTTAAGTATGCGAAGCACCGCCGGTACAAAGCTGTTGAAGGCGGCAGCTCGCACCCCCTCTGTCAGGAGCAGGAAGAGAGAGGAAGAGAGAGAGAGAGAGAGATAGAGAGACAGATAAAAAAATCAATACGTGCCCTTTGAGCTTTTAAGTATGCGAAGCTCCTTGCAGCATGTCCTTTCAGGAAGCAGCTGCACACAGCCCCCCTGCTCACACCCCCCTACGTCAGCGCAAGAGAGAGAGAGAGAGAGAAAGTAAGCTCGATAGCTTCTCAGCCATCTGCCAATAGCGTCCCTTGTATGAAATCAACTGGGCAAACCAACTGAGGAAGCATGTACCAGAAATTAAAAGACCTATTGTCCGCAGAAACCCGCGAAGCAGCGAAAAATCCGCGATATATATTTAAATATGCTTACATATAAAATCCGCGATGGAGTGAAGCCGCGAAAGGCGAAGCGCGATATAGCGAGGGATCACTGTAATCAGTAGTGCAGTCAACAACCTCCTCAATGTTCTCACTATGTGACCCCTGCAGGATATCCCAGTCTGTAGTTCCAAAGCATTCTCTCAGAGCCTGCTCTGCCTCAGGGGACCACTTCCTGAATGAGCGTGTGGTTGTAGGTAGCTCCCTCACTCTGGGTTTGTAGTGAGGCTGAAGGAGAATCAGGTTATGATCTGCTTTTCCAAGCGCAGACAGCGGGGTGGCGATGTATGTATCTTTAACGTTTGCTTACAATAGGTCAATAGTCCTATTTCCCTTGGTGTTACAATCCACATACTGGGAGAAGGCAGGTAATGTTTTGTCTAATGTTACATGGTTAAAGTCTCCAGCGATTAGCACAAGCGCTTCGGGGTGCTGTGTTTGCAGTTTAGCAACAGCGGAATGGATGATGTCACTCGCTATCTTCATGTCCGCCAGAGGTGGGATGTAAACAATAACAACAATGACGTGTCCAAACTCTCTGGGCAAGTAATAGGGATGCAGACTTATGGCCAACAGTTCAATGTCCCTGCAGCAACTGGAGATTTTAACGTTTACATGTCCAGAGTAATTTAATGCTACAAATGGATGGCTGGAGCGCTGGAAGCAACGATAAAACATCCAGTTTAAACAGCAACATGGGGAAAAGCAGGACGGTGCTGAATTTGGTGCAGAACATTGGATAGTTGAAGTTCTTCCTGACATCATCAAAGAGTATGATAAACGTGACATCTTCAATGCCGACAAAACTGGGCTTTATTAGCATGCCATACCCGAGGGAACATTAACGTTTAAACACCATGAAGCTGCTGGGACTAAAGTGCCAAAAGACAGACTGACGCTGCTACTGGCCTGTAACATGGATGGATCAGAAAAGTTGCTGCTGCTGGTAATAGGGAAAAGCAAAGAGCCAAGGTGCTTCAAAAACGTCAAGAAGCTTCCAGTGGCATACGAGGCAAATTGCAACGCGTGGATGACCACTGAAGTTTGGCTGCAGTGGCTGAAGAAGCTAGACAAGCTTGTTTTTATGCCGCCCAACACAACAAGCTTAATTCAGCCCATGAACCAAGGCATAATAGCAAATTTCAAGCGAAATTACTGATCCCTCATGCTTTGCCATCTGATGGCTATCATGGATCAAGGTGACAATAAAACAATGAGAGCAGCCCATAAGCTGACGCTACTTGACAGTTTGCATGATGCATGGAGTCATGTCAGTACATCAACAATTGTTAACTGCTACAGACGGTCAAGCTTTGTGAAAGCTGTGGAGGGAAATAGCACTATCCCAGTTCTGGGTGCCTCAGCAGCAGTTGTGGATGATAGCAGCAGCGTGGGGCTACAGCTGCCTGATGAATGTCAACTAATGACTTCGATCGTTTCGTTGAAATTGACAGTAATGCTCCAACAAGTGCAGATAAAACAGACGAAAAGATATGCAAAAGCCTGAAGGCATCTACTCCAGCCTCTAATCAACTAGAAGTGGAGGAGAGACTGGATGCAGCCGACATCGATGACATTCAGACTGCACCTGCCATGGCACTGATGTTCGCTAATGCAGTAAAGAGCTTGGATTTTATATGAGCCTACCTAGAGTCAACTGGCTGTGATTCGTACGAAACGTTTTATGCACTGTCCAGCCAAATTTTTGACCGTTGTCCAAACCAGGCACAAACAACAATAACATTATTTTGGTCGCATGTGAACTAACACTGAGTAAATGACGACATTGCCAAACATTGCAGCTAAACGGAGTGCACTGTATGCTTTTGTAGAGTTCATCAGCATCAACTCTGGTTCAGTGGAGGACCCTGCTTATATATGCCTAGCAGTTATAGTATGAATTATTTTTTCTATTAGTTATGCTTCAAGAATAGCACAGGCATGAAGACAGAAGATCTCTGACTTCGAATTTACGCTCACCGCTCTGCAGAATACACCTGTTAGAATGGATTGGTTGGTGGAAATTGGGGCATTACTGGGTGGTATGGGTTGCCATGGTAGATCTCGAGCTATCAGTGGCGGACCGTGCATTTCACACCTAGGCCTTCAGTAGTGCTCTGTCTGAATCAACCCGCCCCTCAAAAACTAATTTACGGTTATAAAAACCATCTTAATATGTAGAAATACAGTATAAAGAGCCGTTGCATTGCAGATAGATAACTCCTGCCACAATAAATGCCTTTATTGAATAGACAAACCAGGGGTGAACAAGTTCCTTTCTACTGCAGCTACAGCCGCAACACACAAAAAAAACATCAATAATAACTCATAAACTTGCAATATTATTTAGGAAACTCTCAACATTTTACTCACCAAAAATTCGGATTATTTGTAAACAAAATTCATCCTCCTCTCTTTCCTCAAAAACAGTTCAATTGCTCTGTCGTACAGATTATCCGTGCACTTCAGTTCCATCACGAAGTCCCTTTCTATCACCATCGAAGCTAATGCTGAAAGTCGAACCTGCCCTATCGTATTTCTGGCATAAGTTTTAATTCGCTTTAGGGCTGAAAATGTCCGCTCGACAGAAGCAGTAGACACGGGAATGGTCACCGCCAAACATACCAATGTGTACAGCTGCCCCATACTCTCATTCAGATTTTTCTGATGAAGGAAGTCAAGGATATCAGTGGGAGATTTTCCTGCAAAATCATCCATGGCATACATTACAGTCAGTTCTGTTTTTAGCCGAGACTGATCAAAAAGTGCTCCGTGGCTCTGTGTTAAACTGGAGAAGGCTGCACGAGGGAAATTTTTCTTGTATTCCCGAAACTTCTGGGGGTCGAGGAGTGTGACAAACATCACTTTTTTGTGGTCTTGAAATCTGGTCTGTGTCTGGCAAATAATATTGTCCAGAATCCTGCCATGAGTTGGCGGTAGTGCGCGCAAGGATCTTGTGCTTGACCTCTTCATGCGCTCGAAGCGCCTGTGGTGCATTCAGTGGCCTCGTAGAGTTCCTCATATCGGCTTCTATCTCGCTCAACGGTGTCACAGAACTCCTTTACCCTAGCCACACAAAACTGCACATCCAGCTTTTTGTCCTGTAGTATTGAAAAGAGCACGTCTGAATACTCAAAAATGCCATTGAATGTGTGAAGCAAAAAACAAAACTCAAAATCATCCAGACGTGCTTTAAATCCATCAGCACAGCGCTCTGTGTCCTCATCATACTCATCATGATGCTCCAGAATGTGATGAAACAGTTCCTTTAGAGCATCTCTCTTCTCAAAGACCGTATTGACCACTCTGGATGTGTACTGCCATCGTGTTGGTGCCACACGAGGGAGATGCCGCTGGCAGAATTCATCCAGTAGTTGCGTGTGCTGAGGCGATCTAGAAAAAAATGCAGCAAGGCCATTGAGGTGGCCGAAAAAGATCTTGCATTCTTTAAGCTTAGAGGCCCCTTGAGTCAGTACTAAATTGAGCCGATGTGCATAGCAGTGTATGAATAAAGCCAAAGGTGCTCTCTCTTTAACTTTAGCCTGCACCCCAATTAATCCAGAAGACATGACCGCTGCGCCGTCAAAACACTGTGCCACAACTTTACCCAGACATTCATTTTCCAACAAAAATCTGATGATAAGGCCGATAATGTCTTCGGCTCGCTTCCCACTGGTAACATCTTCAAATCTGACAAATCGCTCCTTGACACCTGTGCCCGTTACGTAACGCAGGACCAGTGCTAGCTGCGCTGTGTTACTCGCATCTGTCGTCTCATCCACCATAATAGAGATGAACAGTGAGTTTTTAACGTCACTTCTTATCTCTTCTCCCATCACTTCAGCAATAGCAGTGATCAGGTCGTTTTGTATTTTACCCAACGTTCCACTAAACACTTTATTGGTGGACAGGTGGTAACTTAAATCCGTGTTGCTCTCAGCAATGAGAGAAAGAAGCTCCACATAGTTCCCTCTGTTATTGGATCCCGCGCTTTCATCGTGTCCCCGAAATGAAAGTTCCTGTTTGCCCAAAAAAATGACACAGTCTATCAGTCTTTTTAAGATTTCTCTGTTTTTCTTCACCTTTTTGTTGTGGAGCTCCGTTTCCCTGCGCACTTGCTCGTTCAGCTGTAGATCCACTCTGGTTTCCCCAAAAGTTTTGGAAAGCACCGTTGCTTGTAAGTGTCCGGCAGTGCTTTGATGTCTCATTGCTGCCTTGGTTAGGCAAGTCAAATTTACAAACCCAGTGTGGCTCCAAACACCATGTCGACCAGTGGAAAATAACAAGCACTCCCAGCAATACAATTTGCAGTGTTCCTCGGACCCTGTGAGCCAGGGGTACCGCTCGTAGTTGGTAACCTGAAAGTGGCGGACAAATCCTCCCCCTGGTTGTGACAGGCTAGCTAGCTTCGGAGTTGTCCGATCTTTCTTAACAATGTCCAGCTTTTCTTGAAAAGTCCGTCTTGAAAATGGCCTTGAAAGTAAATCTGCCACCAAATCTATTTCTTCTCCTCCTTCAGCCATTGTGGGGTGACAAAATAGCTATTACACCATCCTATCCAATCAACGGGTCTGAATATGGTGACGTTGCCGTACGCCTGCTAGAGGGCCCTAGTGAAACCAACTCAAAATCTGATTGGTTGAAACAACAGTTTAATCGACATTTATTTTGTGTTAGAGGGCCTGCAGAACGGATTGTGAAGGCCTCTGGGCAGACTTCTTTGACTTTGACCCTGCCTGGCAACAAATGATGGCTGAAATGTGGTTGGTTAAATGCTTTAATACGAAAATACATGTCTGGAAGCAGCACAACCATCGGAAAAGCTATGAAAGGAAGCGGACAGACTATTTGGAATTATTTAATAAGTATTCATGGACAAAATATAATTAACATCAGTTTGTGATTCAGATATTTTTTTAGGCCAGCAGAGAAGGCCTTGCAGGCCCTGATGGTCCGCCACTGCGAGCTATACCATTGAGCATTTATACTTTGATCAAATTGGCAGTGGTTGAATAGTGGAAGCACTTCTGGATCATGAAGAAGATCCATAAAACAGGGAGGTCTTCTCCCGGCTGCACCCTCTGGCAACACTCAAGAACCCCAAATGGACTGTCCTTCTGGACTTTGAATTCTATGTCGCCTTGCAGGTGTCCATACAGGGACCATACTAGAGAAGCACTGCCATCTACTGTAGTGGGGAAGGATTTTTTCTTGACAGTGTCCCACACTTTATCCATTAATCTTTCACCACAACTGAGATAATAATCAGGTCTCATCCTGGGCGGGTTACGCCTTTATCTATAGTATCGTCCATTACAGCCTCCAAGGCTAAGCCAGGACTCACCCTTCATCACAGTCCAGGTTCCAGTCTATCTGTTAAGGCACTTACACTCCAAAAATAAAGCCAGTGTTATATGCAACCCTGAGAAAACCAACATTCACAATTTATATTTGTACACTGCTTGCATTTAACCTCAGCAGATGCTTTACTATGGGCTTTTCAGATGACCCCTTGTGTTTCTTTTGTTCCTCCAAGTCTCTAGGTGCCATCCTACACATATTCTGAGAATGCCCTATGGTTATGGTTTACTGCTATAATGTATTGGCCTCTCTCATCTCTCTTTCTTTTCTACAAAATCCCTTTCTCCCCTCAACTTTCTGTCTCTATTTCAGCAGAAGATATTCTCTGTAGGGCACAATTGTTATTAATTTTTTTTTTATTTTATTAATTTCTGGCAAAATACCTTTTTCAATCTTATACTAGAATTATCTGTGGCACAAGTGTATGGTGTGTCTAGATCTTGTTTTTTGAAGAGGCAGTTCTCTGTGCCCATGTAGTGGTGTTGAGTTTTTCTTCTCTCTCTATTGCCCTTAATGCCGTTGTATCTTCTACTTCATGGCTATCTCTGTTCATACAATGGTGGGGTGAGTAGGAACACAGATTAGGGGAGAGGGTTAGTTGGGATTGGAGGTGGTGTTTTACTGTCCTAATATAATGTACTTTACTGTGGTTTTGTCAAGTTTGTTTATGATTATTAATTAAACCAATTAAAACTTAATAATAAAAAGCTTTTACTTTGTGAAACTGTCTTAATAGGTTAAGTCTGCTTCTATTTTAAAACTGAAATCACACTAGAGACTGAAAACCCCATTTTTTCTACCTTATACTCTTAAGCAACTGTCCTGTATTTAATAATAACTGACTGTGTTGTACTTAACAGATGGATATAAACTTGCTTTTGTGGGTGGTATTTCAGTTGTAACTTTATGCTAGGTCAGATAGATAGATAGATAGATAGATAGATAGATAGATAGATAGATAGATAGATAGATAGATAGATAGATAGATAGATAGATAGATAGATAGATAGATAGATAGATAGATAGATAGATAGATAGATAGATAGATAGATAGATAGATAGATAGATAGATAGATAGATAGATAGATAGATAGATACTTTATTAATCCCAAGGGGAAATTCACATACTCCAGCAGCAGCATACTGATAAAGAACAATATTAAATTAAAGAGTGATAACAATGCCGATAACAATGCAGGTATACAGACAGACAATAACTTTGTATAATTTTAAGGTTTATGGGGTGAAATTGAAGAGTCACATAGTGTGGGGGAGGAACAAACTCCACAGTCTGTCAGTGGAGCAGGACAGTGACAGCAGTTTGTTGCTGAAGCTGCTCCTCTGTCTGGAGATGATACTGTTTAGTGGATGAGTGGATTCTCCATGATTGACAGGAGCCTGCTCAGTGCCCGTCGCTCTGCCACAGATGTCAAACTGTCCAGCTCCATGCCAACAATAGAGCCTGCCTTCCTCACCAGTTTGTCCAGGCGTGAGGCATCTTTCCTCTTAATGCTGCCTCCCCAGCACACCACCGCGTAGAAGAGGGCGCTCGCCACAACCGTCTGATAGAACATCTGCAATAGAGCCTGCCTTCCTCACCAGTTTGTCCAGGCATGAGGTGTCCCTCTTCTTTATGCTGCTTCCCCAGCACACCATTGCGTAGAAGAGGGCGCTCGCCACAACCGTCTGATAAAACATCTGCTGCATCTGCAGCAGATGTTGAAAGACTCCAGCCTTCTAAGGAAGTATAGTCGGCTCTGTCCTTTCTTACACAGAGCATCAGTATTGGCAGTCCAGTCCAATTTATCATCCAGCTGCACTCCCAGGTATTTATAGGTTTGCACCCTCTGCACACAGTCACCTCTGATGATCACGGGGTCCACGAGGGGCCTGGTCCTCGTAAAATCCACCACCAGCTCCTTGGTTTTGCTGGTGTTCATTGTAGGTGGTTTGAGTTGCACCATTTAACAAAGTCTTTGATTAAGTTCCTATACTCCTCTTCCTGCCAATTCCTGATGCAGCCCACAATAGCAGTATCGTCAGCGAACTTTTGCACGTGGCAGAACTCCGAGTTGTATTGGAAGTCTGACGTATATAGGCTGAACAGGACTGGAGAAAGTGTTGCTGACCACAATGTCAGACCTGCAGTTCCCGAGACGCACATACTGAGGTCTGTCTGTAAGATAGTCCACGATCCATGACACCAGGTATGAATCTACTCCTATCTCTTGTCAGCTTGTCCCTAAGGAGCGGAGGCTGGATGGTGTTGAAGGCGCTAGAGAAGTCTAGAAACATAATTCTTACAGCACCACTGCCTCTGTCCAAGTGGGAGAGGGATCAGTGTAGCATGTAGATGATGGCATCCTCCACTCCCACCTTCTCCTGGTATGCGAACTGCAGAGGGTCGAGGGCGTGGTGGACCTGTGGCCTTAGGTGGTGAAGCAGCAGCCGCTCCATGGTCTTCATCACATGTGACGTCAGAGTGACAGGCCGGAAGTCGTTCAGCTCACTAGGACGTGATATCTTTGGGACGGGGGTGATGCAAGATGTTTTCCAAAGCCTCGGGACTCTCCCCTGTTCCAGGCTCAGGTTGAAGATGCGCTGTAGAGGACTCCCCAGCTCCAACGCACAGGCCTTCAGCAGTCGTGGCGATACTCCATCTGGACCCACTGCTTTGCTGGCATAAAGTCTCCTCAGCTCTCTGCTCACCTGCACTGCTGTAATTGTGGGTTGGGCGAAACTCTCTCTTATGCTGGTGTCAGCAGAAGAATGGTTGGAGGGTGCAGTACTCTGAGGTGAGAGTGTGTTAGGGTGGTCAAACCTGATAAAAAAGTTGTTCATCTGGTTTGCTCTCTTCACATCTCTCTCGATGGTGGCACCCCGCTTCGAGCTGCAGCCAATAATGATCTTCATCCCATCCCACACTTCCTTCATGCTGTTGTTCTGCAACTTCTGCTCCAGCTTTCTCCTGTACTGCTCCTTCGCTGCCCTGAGCTGGACTTGGAGTTCCTTCTGCACGCGCTTGAGCTCATGCTGATCACCGCCTTTAAAAGCCCTTTTCTTCTGGTTCAAAAGGCCCTTGATGTCACTTGTAATCCATGGCTTGTTGTTAGCATAGCAGCGTACTGTTCTTACTGGAACTACAATGTCCATACAGAGGTTGATGTAATCAGTACTGCAGTCAACAACCTCCTCAGCGTTCTCACCATGTGACCCCTGCAGGACATCCCATTCCGTAGCTCCAAAGCATTCTCTCAGAGCCTGCTCTGCCTCAGGGGACCACTTCCTGAATGAGCGTGTGGTTGTAGGTAGCTCTCTCACTCTTGGTTTGTAGTGAGGCTGAAGCAGAACCAGGTCATGATCTGCTTTCCCAAGCGCAGGCAGCGGGGTGGCGCTGTATGTATCTTTAACGTTTGTAAGTCAATAGTCCTATTTCCCCGGGTGTTACAATCCACATACTGGGAGAAGGCAGGTAATGTTTTGTCCAGCGTCACATGATTAAAGTCTCTAGCAATTAGCACAAGTGCCTCGGGGTGCTGCGTTTGCGGTTTAGCAACAGCTGAGTGGATGATGTCACTCGCTATCTTCACATCCGCCTGAGGAGGGATGTAAACAGAAACAACAATGACGTTTCCAAGCTCTCTGGGCAAGTAATAGGGACGCAAACTTACGGCCAACAGTTCGATGTCACTGCAGCAAGAGGAGATTTTAACGTTTACATGTCCAGAGTTGCACTATCTTGTATTGACATAAGAGTGCGAGTCCACCTCCTTTGTTCTTCCCGCAGGTACTTGCGTCTCTGTTCGCTCTAACTGTGCTCCACGTTAGCATCTGGGATGTTAGCTGTTAGCCACGTTTCAGTAAAACACAACAAACTGCATTCTCTATAGGTCCTGACATTTTTCACCAGCGCAGCCAGTTCGTCAATCTTATTTGGCAGCGAGTTCACATTTCCCAAGGTCACAGAAGGCACCGAAGGTTTGTATCGCCACTTTCTCTCTAGACGCTTGGCTTTTATCTTAGCGCCGGCTCTGCTGCCACGATACGACCTTCTTACCTCGTCAGGTAAATGGGGGACCACACCAGCTCGGGCATTTGTTCTCAGTGCTTGAAGTTGACTACTTGAATAGACGAGTCTCGGCGTGTAAAAATCCATTTCCAAGTAGTAATGAGTAGTAAAAAAGTGTAGAAAGTGTCTAGGGAACTAGTCCACATAAAAGAAAGTGGTAGGAGTTGACAGTGAAATAGAGAAAAATACAGAAAACTAGGGGGCTTCGCCCCCTGCTCGCTTCGCTCGCCAACCCCCGTATTTGGTTTTCCGGATACACACTTTTTGTTTTTTCTTTGAATTGTTGCTATTTCATTAGTTTCACTTTTATTTCAGAACTTCTGTAAAAACAATATTTATAATCTTGTGAGTCCCAATATGTTGAATCTTTTTAATGAGGTCAGGGTAAGTTTCTCTGTTTGGAATTTCAGCATAGACAAAACGATCTACATCATCAGCATTTAATAATTTTTTTTTACAAAGTAACAAAGTAAGTAGAGTTCTGCATTGGACTCCTGTCTGTAAAGTCGTGCTATTTTCCTCTCCCAGTTCCAAAAGTACATGGGGTTACCAAGGTGATACCCCAGCTTTTGTCTAGGTTTTTGTACAAGGGCTAGACAGAACGTTTTTGACTCCTGGGGTAAATTTAGGTTTTTAAATAAGCAGTCAGATAAATATATATACATTAACAAAGTAACCAATAAATGCATGTGCGGTAAACTCCGTTTTTGAAATTCTCAAGATTCTTTGTCACATGCATAGTTATACAGGACAACACGCAGTGAAATGCATCCTGATCCGCTTATCAAAAACTGTGCAAAGTTAGAAGAATATCAGTTAGATTAACAAAAAGTTATAGATCGAAAGATAACAGTATAGTAGAACATGATAAATAAGTAAAATTATGTGAATAAAGTAGAATTAGGTGTTAAGGTGCAATAGTGTAGTAATTATTGTGCAAAACCAAAGTTAGACTGGTGCATAGTTAAATGAGGCAGTTTGTTTGTTTGTGCTACTGCGATCTTTACTTTTTTATATTTTCTAATTTTCCTACTTTCTTATCCTTTAACTTTCTCCACATGTGTATAGCGCCAATGTTTTTTTTTTTTTTGAGCCTTTCTAATTTCCCTGGTTTCATAGTCCCTAACCTGCTCTGCATGTGTTTAGCGCCAACATTTGTAAACATCTCTATGAAGTTCTACTTTGTCTTTTACTCATTGTCATTTAATTAAGAGCCAGATTGGATGTGCTTTTTTTTCAATTCCACTTGTTCCGGGCTGATAATTACTTTCCTTATTTTGTGAATTTGCACCTCGATTATTCTTTTTTGCTCTTTTTTCTGTCCAACACATTTGAGTCTCTTTTCTCTGTGCTTTTATTTGTTCTTCGTTTAACACTAGAATTGCCAGAGCCTACGAAAAAACTCGTATATCCGGCCCACCTTAAATCGCTTCTTAAATCCGTTCACACCTCTCCGCCAGCATCCTTTGTCCTCTAAATGTGCTGATAAAAGACAAGCTGCCAGCAGCCGGCTATTCCATCCCCCCACCGACTTAGAACGTGAGCGAAGTTTTCCCAGCTCACGTCTTGATTGATTATGTGGGAGTGAAGTGGAGTTTTACAGTGGAAATGAGAGATCATTATTCTAAAGTAATCTGTGTAAACACATTGTTAAAACAGAAACTTTTTCATATTTTAGTAATAAATGTTACAAAATGTAGTAGGCATAAACTATAGAATATATAAAGCCCGGGTTCCAAAGATCAAATAAACACTTTCACAAAAGCTTCAAGAGTAATTCAACAGCTTCCGTGGCGTAGCGCGCTAAGATTTGCCTCTTAGTGCAGAGTAGCTTTTC
Organism: Erpetoichthys calabaricus; assembly: GCF_900747795.2. NCBI lineage: Eukaryota > Metazoa > Chordata > Cladistia > Polypteriformes > Polypteridae > Erpetoichthys > Erpetoichthys calabaricus. The sequence continues at coordinate 213,372,305 of NC_041394.2, read as the reverse complement.
CTTGCCTCACAGAACATGTGCGTTGTCCCAGCTGCACTGAATAAGCGCAGGCGCTCTAACATCACCCCTCCCCCGATCTTACTTAGAGAGTCAGGGACAACGCACATGTTCTTTTTTTCTTTCAGTACACGTGGCCTCCCTGTTTATTTATATATCTAGTGACTTCTCTGCCTGTCTGTCTCTCTATTACGCAGTGCTCTGTCTGTCTGTGTGTTATGGATCTTAAAAATAAGTTATAAGGACAGTTGTTCCTGTTAATTGCAGTCTCAATTGTTAAAAAAATATTTTAAAAGGAGCATCCCACATGAAAATATAACGATCTCAGTAACTGACCGTGCATACCAATGTATAAATTTTATGTCCGTTTGAGGTTAAAAAGAAAAGAAAAAAAAAGCAACACTTCATCCCCAGCGGAGAATCGAACTGAGGTCTGTGAGGCAAGGAAAAGCTACTCTGCACTAAGAGGCAAATCTTAGCGCGCTACGCCACGGAAGCTGTTGAATTACTCTTGAAGCTTTTGTGAAAGTGTTTATTTGATCTTTGGAACCCGGGCTTTATATATTCTATAGTTTATGCCTACTACATTTTGTAACATTTATTACTAAAATATGAAAAAGTTTCTGTTTTAACAATGTGTTTACACAGATTACTTTAGAATAATGATCTCTCATTTCCACTGTAAAACTCCACTTCACTCCCACATAATCAATCAAGACGTGAGCTGGGAAAACTTCGCTCACGTTCTAAGTCGGTGGGGGGATGGAATAGCCGGCTGCTGGCAGCTTGTCTTTTATCAGCACATTTAGAGGACAAAGGATGCTGGCGGAGAGGTGTGAACGGATTTAAGAAGCGATTTAAGGTGGGCCGGATATACGAGTTTTTTCGTAGGCTCTGGCAATTCTAGTGTTAATCATCGACGTTTCATTTCTACCCTTTTCATTTCATTTCTACCATATTGACCTTATACACTTTATATGCACTGAGAGCACTGGAGCTGTGTGTGCTGCATGACCGCCTTTACACTACTGATTTGTTTTTTTTGATATTGCTTGTAAGTAGGGTGTGCTGGAAAGGCTGCCACTCGCCTGCACTTTACTTCACTTTACTGCATCTAACAGAATTTTTTCAATTAAGTATTTAGAATCAATTGTTCCTTTGTGTTGTTTTGTATTACATTTTCTATGTACGGTTAAATAAATACTGGTGTGTGAAGCCAACTGGGAAAAATCTATAATCAGACACAAAAGTAAACATGGTTTCTAATAGCTTACCACATACTGAGATAAGTTAGGCAGCATTCCCTGATACAGGATTTCTGTGGGAGTCTCTTCAATTTCCTCCTCTCCCTGTCATAGAAAGTTCAATAGAGAGTTAAGATCAAATTGAACACAATTCTCTTTTTTTGCCAACACAGTAAGTGAAAACCTATGTCCAATTAGGAAAATTAATTTTTTTGTAATAAACATGTCGTTAGAAAACTTGTTGATTCGTTATATTTTGAAGTGAAAATCCTGCCTTTTCATTGTTTTGATAGGATAAATTTCTATGCTGAGATTGCCTTAACATAGTCAGCAGTAATTCTGCATCTAACACAATGTGTGCACTTGTATCAATAAACAAGTTCCTTCTGGTGTGAATGGTTTTATGTAAGGGCAGCCATGTGCAATCATGAAAATGTCAAAACAAGCAAAACTAGGTACCTTTTAAAGAAGAATTAACCAGAAGCCAGACATTCATACACTGTATTGAACAGACAATTAGAGTAATAGAGACACAAATCATGATAAAATTTACTTAGACTTTGATACAATTCCATCCATACTAAAGACGAAATTCAACACTATAAGCCACGGGCATCAAAGATAACGTACAAATCTGGATTTCAAGTTGGTTAGTTGACAGGAGACAAAAAGTAAAGAGACGAATGTTTCATATGGGATGAAGTCATACGTGAGACCCTCATAAAATTGTGCTTGGACTGTTGCTTTTTCTAACTGAAATTAATGAAATAAGCTGAAGTAGTTGATAAACTCATGAAATTTGCACACACCACTAAAACTGGAAGCATAGAAAATATCAAGGAGGTAGCAAGAACAATTCATAAAGATCTGGACAATCTTCAGATTTCAAGGCAGAAACTTGAAAAATGCAACTTAATACATGTATAGATAAGTGCTTAAAATAAGCAAAAGGAACTTTACACATAATACAAGATAGTGATGGCTTTATTCATTTTAGCCCATAATGGCTTTTTTATTAATTCTTTATGCAGAATTTGTGGAATGCCCTCTGGAGTGGTGCCTACACTCACTTATCCCAAAATGTTAGCAGCATAGGTTCTGTTTATAGTATACAGCTTACATATGTTACAGATTAGATTTTAATAGACACATATATACACACATGTGCAGAAATGTTACCACTCCACTTATGGCAGGTTATAAACGACTCCATCTCTAACCCATACTTTCAAATGAACTTAAATGTACTTTCATGTACTTAAATTCTTTGGAAGTACAGCAAATTATTATTTTCATGGACAGAATCACAAGATAGATATACAATGAAAAAGAAAAGCTAAAGACGTTGAAACAAGCTAGTAAACACCATTGGAAATAAATGAAGTTTAACTAACGTACGTACCAATGTCATTGGACACTCTTGCAGCTCATTCTCCCTTTTGATCTGAACTTCTGCAATTGATATGTATTTGTGCTAGAATTAAAACACACACATGAGCATCCTAAGTTAAAAGTTCCTGATATTCAAAGTACAGAAATTAATTACTGGGAAAAAGGAGCCCATGCCATACTCATTGCAAAGAAGGAAAGTGCTCTTGCTTCTCTTTGCATACTTTGATCTTCAAGATCATAACATGCTATGTACTCAGGAAGTTAAGTTGAGATACTGATTTTGAACCTTGGTGCAATGAGTTCTCCTGTACCATGGAGACAGAAAAAGTTCTCTGGAAAATTGTGCCTTTGCTATTTTGGTCAGTGTAATACACAAACAAGGATGACAGAGTGACAAAGTAGGTAGTGTTTCTGCATCATGGATCAAATACAACATTTGGTTGATGCCTATGTGCAACTTGCAAATTCTCCCTGTGCCTATGTGGACTTTCCTTCAAGTACTTTGGTCTTGCTCACAAATCCCCAAAGAGAAGTGTTTTGGGTCAATTGAAAATTCCAAACTGGACCTGGGTACGCCCTATGATGGACGGTTGTCCTGTCCACAGCTGTTTACTGCCTTGCACTCCCAGAATAGGTTGTGGGTTTCAGAATGTAAATTACGTACCATCCCACAGACTCTTTAAATCCACAAGTGTTTTCTTCTTCCTCAGAATAAGAGTGATGGTGGGAATAATGATGAAAATGCAAATGCTTATGAGAGATTAAATTCTATAACATTTTTGGCAGAAACTTTGGGTTCATACTGCACACAGTCTTTTCCTTAAGGAGCTGTATGTATGGCTGATCTATCCCTAAGGCATTTAAATCACTTGCTACTGATGTCATAACCAAAAAATATTTCCATCTTGATGTCAGTTTTTTAGAGAGATTACTGTAATGAATTAGTGCCATGGTAATATTTTTGGTGGTTTTGCAAAATTTGGCAGGAGTAATCTGAGAAGCATTTGATTTAAAATTTTCATATTATAGCATTTATGGAGGGTTTCCTAGAGACAGAAATATTAGAATGTCACCTATAAGACAATTTATTAATATTTTTGCATGTTCAGCTGCTCTTCCATCAGTTTAGGGCAATCAGATTTGCAGTGTGGTGTTGTTCCTTTGTATTTGTTGTCTCGTTTGAGATGCATTTGTTGTTGTCTTGTTGTGTGTGGTGAATGCCATAGATATTTTCGTGCTGTTCATTTCCTCGGGCTATTTGATGAAATTAGATATTATTCTGTATGACCAGATTACCTCCATGCAATTCATGCTATGTGGGTTCCATCACTGGTTCCTAGGTGCCTTTTATTGACCTAAGTGGGGTGTCTGTGCCCCAGCCTCTCAAACTTGCATCTGTTACAATTGTTATGTCTCGTTATATGGAACATGTCTGTTGCATACATTAGGTATTATGTGGCCAACATTTTGCATCTAGTTATTGTGAGTCATGTCTCTGGGGGTTTTAAAGAAATTGATTTATTAATGATTTTAATGGTCTTGCCGGTAGCTGAATCAACACGGAAACACTGCTCACACGTGTGATCTCAATAGTTGGTAACTGAGGGTGCAGCTCTGTGCTTAACAAGCATCAGATGGATTAAGCAAGTATTAAAAAGGGTCAGTTAAGTGTTAAAAGAGAACAGAGAGAAACAAATGAAAGAAGTTCAGCCTTGAGGTTTACCTTACTAGCAAGAGAGCAGGACCAACAGCATCAGATCTCCTGATTGTTAATCCGAGAAGCAGGACCGATGACTGTTTACAAATTCTGTAGAGTGGCGGTATTTCAATCTGTTGATTGTGCAGATTATTGTGAACAGAGAATCCTGAGAGAATCCAGAGCACTGCAACATCATTGAAGAGTGGGGCAGAGCGGAAGGAGATCAATAAAGGCTTTGCCACTGAGAACGCAGAAAAAACATTATTAACTGTAATGTTTATAAGTATCCATCTATCCATCCATTATCCAACCTGCTATATCCTAACTGCAGGGTTGCGGGGGTCTACTGGAGCCAATCTCAGCCAACACAGGGTGCAAGGCAGGAAGCAGACCCCGGGCAGGAAGCCAGCCCACCACAGATGATTATAAGTATTTAACTCACAAAATACCAATGACTGTATTTTGTATTAATCATGCTGCAGAGAACTATATGATTTTATACTTCTATATGATTTGATCTGCATTTAGGTAGGAAAGGAATTATATTTATGCACAGAATATGAGACTGACTTAATTCTTCTATGTGAAAATGCTAACCTCTTGATATTAACAGAACACCCTGTGATATTATGAATCAATGTGATTGTTTTCTTCACTCTTGCTTAAAAATACAGTGGAACCTCGAGATACGAACAGCTCTGTATACGAGAAATTCAAGATACGAGGAAAGTATGAGCAAAAAATTCAGATCTAAATACGAGCATTGGCTCGCGTAACGAGCCACGAGCCAGGCTGTGGGTATAGCTCGCGGCTTAGTGAGGGGGCGTGGTAGCTGTAGCGAGCCGCAGGGCGATCTGCAATGTGGGCGTTTCTCACATAAGTGCACAGGTGGGAAACTGCCCACATCCATAATTGTTCCTGTGGCTGATGGGCTGCAGCTGCCATGTCCTCCCCGCATATATAGAGAAGCGCGAGCTGGTTAAGGGGGAGAAGAAGTAAAAGAAAAGAGATGAGAGAGAACGGAGGTTGCAGGAGGAGGAGGAGGAGGCAGGCAGGCAGGCAGGAAGCAGCAGCAGCAGTAGGAGAAAGTCGGTGCGGGAGAGCGAGCGAGTGCAGGCCCACGTGTAGCTGAATAGTGAGCTAAACAGGCGAGCCAAACAGCTGAAGCAGGACGGTGTAGAGAAGGTCAGGTGCATTAAGAGTGTCTCGCCTGTTGCAGAGCCCGCATGGGAGAAGCAGGTGAGACGCTGACACTAACAGAGAAGAAGCACCGGGGATTGTCATCTGTTTTTTAAAGACTGCTTCCTGTTGACGTTTTAACCTCATGTTAAAGGATTGTTATTCTTGTGTATTTTAAACCTCCACTTCACAACTGTTTTAAGGATTATTTATTTAAAGATTTATTGAATGCTCTACTGCACTTTGGACACCTGTTTTGATTCTTTTAATAATCAGTTATATTATTTACCAGTGTTATTTATTAAAGGTAGACTACAGTATATATTATTTATCAGTGTTATTTGTTAGAAAAATTGATTTTTATGTTAATATTTTTGGGGTGCGGAACGGATTAACTGGATTTCCATTATTTTCAATGGGGAAGTTTGTTCTAGATACGAGAAATTCGCTATACGAGCTCAGTGCTGGAATGAATTAAACTCGTATCTCGAGGTTCCACTGTATAAGAAAATTGTTATCTATGAATTAATAAATAAGGATTATTAATCTAACCAAACAAATATAATCTAATGAAGATATTAAAATTATAAGAATGTAACCTCTTTATAAATAATGCTATGAACTTTAAGAGAACTGCTTAAAATGGGTTTGTGTGGGTACTGAGAAGGTTACAGTCTTTAGATAATGTAGGTGCCTGGTACTGCTTTGTTTTTCTGTACTCCTATGTCATAAATTAAGATGTTCCTAATTTACGGATGACCTCAAATTGAACTGTTATGTTTTTTTCTGTTCTCTCTTTGGCTAATGAACAAGCTAGGTGATAAAAGGGTGAACAGTTTTTTCTTTTCCCAGTCTGCCCAAAACTCAAATCAGTCTCACAATCTCTCACCAAGAATAAAAGAATACAGAAATTGATTTTATTAAAATTGGTTTTAGACTCCCGTTGTTGATTTCGACTTCAGTGCTCACTCCACGTAGTGGGGAAGGTTGGTGTGATCTCTTCTTACGATGGTCAGCACTAAGGGGAATTTGTCTCTCTGTCTTGGCAGAGGGAAAGGAAGAACTTTATGATTGATTTTGCTGTGTATTAATTCTATTTATTGTACTCCAGAAGAAACCATTTTCTAGATATGATTTTATTCAAGATTTACCTATTTTTTTTAATCGCAATGTGACACTTTAATTTTCTGTACTTGATAAATACTACACACTTTTGAACAGAATCTGTCATCTGCCTCCTCACTTCCTCTGGTTCATCTCAATCATTACTATTTGATTTTCCTATAGAGGATGGTGCACTTTTGTTGTCTTCTCTGTTTTTCATGTTGTTACAGATGGAATAAGCACATCATCATTTTTTCCACCAGCTGAACTTTGGAAGTAATGTATCCCAGCAATTGGTATGGTGTCTTTTTATGCAATATCTAATATAAATGTATTTAGTTCATTTTGCTAGTGCTAAGATCATAGACAGTCTGTCTCCTTTCATCATTGCTTTTTGTTGAGAAAGCCTGTTTTCTCACTGAGGTGGATGATTTGTTCAGATTTGATCAAATCAGAAGTCCTCCGATGTATAATCAATCTAAGCAACTGGAATATTTTGACCAGGGCGGGATTAAGACCTTTAGAGGCCGTAAGCGCTTAAAAGATTTTGATGCCTACATATATATCTAATTCAAATTATAAACAACAATAAGCTGTAAAATAAGATTTTATTTTTTCGAAACAAAACTTACAGTAAGATGGAAAATAATGTTTATTTTGCAGTTTTGCACCATATGGTCCATGGTAAATCAGACAATGGAATATTTCTTTGGTGTACCATTTCCCTTGATAATCATTTCCCCTTGCTTTTTTGCTTCTTTTTGAGAGATTATTTTTAGTATTTTGGACCACAGTTCACTTAATTTCACTTCAATTCAAAGCATTAAATCTTTCTACAAGCTTCTTTAAGTTTCCTCTGACAGTAGAAATAAAGGTGTTAATGAGAGTTCTTTGTCCCCATCTTGTCTAGGGATAACACAATGATAACAAATGTTGTGAAAATGTGCAAACAACTGATTAGCAATGGATGTTGTTACTACAAACAACACAGCTGTGATAACACAAAAATCTGACCAAACTTTGATGACTGTAGAAGACACCCAAATAAGATAATACCACTGCGAAATAACTGTAATAATGACAAAAACTATACAAAATGTCATGAAAACAAACTAGAAAAATTAATGCAATTCAGAATTCAAAATACCCGACAGAAAAGAACAAAAACACAACAATATATACAGAATAGAGACTAGATAGTGAAAAGAGGATATGAGAATAAACCATGCAAAAGATCTCCACAGACACATGAAGGAGCTGAATTTCAAAATAAAGTCAGTTACATAAATATTAGAGCAATAGTTCCTAATATTTATCCAGAAAATGTTACCAGAGGCTAGACAAAACTATTAGTGGAACCTCTTGCACTATAATATATTTTTACAAGATTGAGATTCAACATAAGGTTTTAATTTTTTTTTTTTTTTTGAAGAATGGGGTAGGTTTCCTTCATTCTACTAACAAGTTAACTGTAGTATATAATAAAACAAAGAAACAAGTAATTTAACACCACAATAAAAATATTGTTTATGACATAACCATTATATTAGTCTAATGTTTTGAGCACAAGAATTATTGTGAATGCAAGACACAGGGTGATAAATACAATATGAAAGGAAGCAAAGTTAGGCAGAAGTCAAAAACAAAAGTGAGAACCTAGCAGCAAGTTGAGAGTGAACCAAAAAGAATAATCTTGAAACACAATGCCAAGATCAGAACCTGAAATGAACCCCTCTTCTTGAATTTGAAAGTTACACTACTGAGAAACACAAGTACATAGTTTTTTCTAATGAGTAAAGTTGCACAATTAATTGTGTATTAATGGTGATTCTGACTACCAACACATACCATTGTATGTTATCAAGGAAAAAAAGTATGGAAAACTGAACAAAAACCAATTGCAGGTATATCCCATGGAACTAAAGGCTTTAGGTAAATTAGGTAAATGCATTTATATACTATTATATCAGTAACACCTGGTTTCTTTTCTGTAATTTCAAATCAGCCTTTTAAAGTTTGACATTAACTATGTCACAATTTCTAATATGGAATCTTCTTCAGACCAAGATGTGCCAGGTGCAGCACACTGGAAGAAGCCAGTGGAGTGTACTCAGGACACACTGGAGGGATTATATCTCTCTATTGGTCTAGTAATCTCTGGGAAATCCTGAAGAGAAATTGGAGGAAATTGCTGTGCATAGGGTGGACTGATCAATCCAATTCAATTTGTTACCAATGTAACCATCATTAGGAAAGGGTGAATAAAATGATGAATATGATATATCATATATAACATGACAGACAGACAAAAATGGAACGATGCGTCAAGTTCTATACTTGAAAGCAGCATTTCCAAAAAAAAAAAAGAAAACGTGAACAGGAAAGGTAGGCTATGTTTTGCTATATTGACTATTTGTTTCCAATGTTCTTACATTAATAAAAGAAGAATGTTCCAAAACACACAACAGTTCTGTTTGTTTATTTTTTTCCAATTATTTAGGCATTTATTTAGTTTATATATGATGAACTAGGCATACTATATATGTTAAATAATATATCAACCACTCCTTCTTTGCGATGAACTGATGATACATCCAAGTTTAGATTAAGCCTTGTGCACAGATTAGTGGGTATGGAAGATGTACAATCATTAGGATCATACTGTATTGTAATCTCTTAAAATTTAGCACATTAAATTCTGTTTTTCCATGCTTAACGTTTTCTTTTGTAGGGTGTTGATATACTGAAGCACAAAGAGCTAGCCTCACTGAGGTTGTTGTCATATAATACTAATAATTTTTTAAATGATTTGCCTTCTTCCCACATGTATAAGCTTCAACCACATTTTCTAAAAAAATTAGAATTTTACCTGCTTTAAAGTTTTCACACTTTCATGAATGGGCCTTGGCAATCCTACCAGAGTCTCTGTATCACTGCAAATAACAAGCAAACTTAAATCAATGTATATTAAAATTGTTTAATCAATGCAGTTTGCACCAAATCCTAAAAGCATAAAAGGAAGGCTTTGTGTAGCATTATAACTTCATAGCAACTCCCCTTTTTCTCTTTTTCTGGCGTGTATTATCAACTTTTTTCCTTAGTTTGTGTGAACTATTTATTGCGAATTTCACTAAAATCTTCCAAAATGAACACTGTAGAGTTTTTTTTTTTTTCTTATACAATGAGTCATACTATTGCTGGAATGCTTTTCTGAGAACTACATTTGAGATATTTTGAACTACTTGGAATCCCTCGATAGGTGCATTTACATCTATATTTGAGTGAGTTATCAAATAAGTATCAAATTCATGGAAAATTAGCTTCATTTTGCCTTACAATTTGGTTGCATTCACATCATATCATACTAAGCCTTATCTCCTGAATTTAAGCTCATTCAAAATTTCCCACAATTTACCACACTTAAACATTAACAGGTAACAAAACATTTGTCAAAATGTTATTTTTTTTAACAAATTAATAAACAATTTCTCTGATTTGAATAAAATCAAAGATAAACAATGCAAATATTTTTTTTCTCCATGTCTTTGTTCTTTACATGGATGTCAAGGTTTGTGATATTTACTACCAAACTATTTTTATATCAGAACTGGCTTTTGTAAATTTGCATCAGTGCCCCCCAACCCAATAAGCTCATATGGACAATGTATCCACAGAAATTAAATATTGAGGAATTCAGTTGGGAAATTTTACACTATTCCATAGTTCATTACTATGGTAACCCAACTTTAAAAATGCACTAAAGCATGCAGTTCATATCTAAATAAATATATAATAATGATGCTTGTTTTATTTTTAAAACTGTGCTAGAGGTACAGTACTTTTTTTTTTATAAATGTTAAAATAATTTCACAAATTCTTCATTGTTTAACAATCCTTTCAGATATTTTTTAACAGTAAAAGTAAAGACTCTTGTAACAGAAGATGAACTATAATACCATCTAAAAACTGTGACATAAAAGAAAGAATCCAGAGGTATAACTTGTAAATATTACGAAAAAAACACAATTCGCCAGCACTACTGTAGAAATAGTTTATTACTTTATATGTCTAATGAATTTTTGACAAGAGGAATTGTTCTGAGATGAGACAACCTGCTATAAGGTTGAAAAATACAAAGAAAAATACTTAAATGAACAGGACCTTATCTTTTTTTGGATCTGAATGTAAAGCTTCTCTATTTAGCATGCTTGGAACCTCCTGCACATATTAGAACTCTGAACAACATTCATACAATGTTACAGTATGTGAGGTTAGAAACCTGACAGACATCAGTGTTCACACATGTATTTAACAATGATTGTGAACAGAAAGGAGGTAAATAGTAACACCCATTTGGAGAACTACATTATTTATTTATCAGATCAATGGTTTCATGCCATGTGTAAGCACAAATTCTAGAGATGGTGTGTACTAACACTGTATTGTAAATTAGCACCCTACTCTTAAAGGGAAAATTCAGCTGTTGGCAACACAGTCAACATCAACTGGCAATCACAGCAATAGAAGTGGTGCACTGGTTTTTTGGCAGTGTTTGATGATGGCTCAATCTGTTTCTAATAGACAATGCAATGACCTCTGGGGAGCATGTATAAGGTTTGGCAATACAAAAATTAAAACTAGGAGAATGTAAAATGTATAGGCATCAATGAATATAGACAAAACTTTCAAAACAATCACTCATTTTTTCTTTGTCTATAGTGGATATTTAAATGAAAACTGAAACCTGCTCTGCTTTCAGCAAGCAGCACTTACATAAAATCCTACCCTAGCTATACGCCCATAATCTCTCCCATTGGCCTGGTTGCTTTGTTAGCTACAGGCATGTTGTAGAACAAAGGCATATCTGAATTTGTGCACAGTTAGACAGTATTGAGAAGGAAGTGGAAACCAGATAACTGCTCTTGGCACACTTATGGCTTAGATCAGTGATGATGGAAAAGCAACTCAAGCATTCCTAACACTGAATTGTACTGAGATTGTTCAACTGATATTTTTCACTACTAGGTGTTTTTATCTACTGTAAAGGATACATGTGACTGAAATTTCCCCTTATGAAAATCCTAACATATCATTTATATACAGTTCTAGCTATCATACTCATATGTTGTAGGGTTTATTAGGACTAAGAGGTTATTACAAGACAAGGTGTGAAACATCTAGCCTCCATTATCAGGTATGCTTGTTCTATGAGCTCTTATTGAAATTTTCAGTAAAGTAATCACATACATTAACTTCCTTTTTAAATAAATTCACATTCAAATTAGACAGAATTCTTTATATTTTAAACAATATCCAATCTTCATTCAAGAATACACTTTAACTGAATCATGTATACCTGCATTCTATGAATTATACCCCACAGTTTATTTGATAAACCATAATGCATGCTTCTTCTGGTTATTCTTGGTTTAAAAAAAAAAAAAAAAACATGGTTAAAGGTGCAGGCTAACTTGCGTCATAGTAATATCTGTAGCTGTGGCCATATGTTAACTTTGATGAGATGTGTGTCTTTACAAAGTGTCGGGGCAAAATGTCATTTTGATATTTGGCAGGTAAGTCCTCTCATTTAAGAACTGTTTATTCATATATAATTCTAAAAAGTTGTGGTATATTTGTTTTTAAAGGTTGCGGAAACATGGTCACAGGAAGAAATTAGAGTTGTGTGTCTATTCCTTAAATTACATTTCAGCATTAAAACCTGCTAGTGCTTTTCTCACATTTCAGAAGTAATCAGAATAATAAGAATATTTTACCAGTAAACCCATTATACAGAAGGTTAACAAAGAGCACATTTCTTGTACAACACCATTTTATTTCTCTTTTGTGAAAAAATTGTATTTTGAGAATTTTGTACATGCAAAATCTGATTATATTCTCTTAGATCACCAGAACTTTAGAATTGTCCCTCTTTATCTATTCATAATATGGAGAAATACATACTCACTTTCCAAGAGTGAAGCCAATAAATTTATTTCTGCTTGTTTCCAGAAATTGCTCTATGTCTTTTTCTCTGTTTAAAAAAGAGACCATAGAGGGCATGCTTAAAAGACAGAGGAGTAGAAATAATCATCTTTTTATTTAAGTAGTCACTACAGGGTCTAACTGAACATTAACAGAATTAAACTAATGGATAATAACAAGATATACCTGTTATTTTGAATTTGAATCCCAAAAAATATGGTTGGACACATTTCATCCACAAACATGCACTAATATTTGTCTTAATATAATTTTTGTACTGCATTGTTACAGTACAGGGTCAAGCACAAAGAGTTAGAACCTAGCCCAGCAGCAACAAATGCTATAGTGGAACAGGACAACAGCATAACACAATGTACATTCACACACTCACATAAACAGGCTTTTGTACAATTTGAGGATTCTTAGTCAACCTAACATCTAACAGCATGTTTTGGAGTTTGGAGAGAACCCAGAGAAAATGGAAGAATACATTAGCATGGGAAGTGCATGAAGTTTCCTCAAATGTAGAATTCCAGCAAAAATTCAAACTGGGATCAGATATTATGAGGCAACACCTCTTCATTCTGTACAGCTCCACCTACACTACTCACAAAGATATTTGTGTTTAACCTGTTTAATAAACTACATGCATTTAAATACACAAAAGTATGTGGGTAAGTGAGGGCTTGACCACAAACCACATGCACCTAAAATACATTTTAAGTTGATCCCAGCATTTTAATTAACACCTCTATTAACCCTGACAGATATTTACACTTTTTATACAAGGCAGACAATTTTCTATTCATTTATATATCCAAAGATGAAAGGTTACTTCTATTAAACAAGTACCAGTTTTCACCTAAAGGTACTATTGTAATGTTTAGACTTTGTAATGTTAGATTTCCTGAGACTTTCTAATGTTATAGAATTGATTTAGCTGACTTACTTTCAATTTTATGCACATGGAGCCAAACAGCTAAACTTCAGACCACATATGATCAATTTATTCTTACAGCCTTTTAAAAGACTGTCAAAGATATAACCAGAGCTGAGTTTCATGGATTGTCTTCAGAGCATACTATTGTACTCGCTATGTTATTTATTTGATTGGGTTGTGTTCTGTCATTATATTGTACTTCCTAAATTAAAGTAAAATAAAAATTAAAAGAGGTATACTTAGTGAATTTCTGATAAATCATACCTTACTTTTGGTGCCCAGGGAAGTCCCTTCGGAAAAGATATTCTTTCTGCCAGAGGTTTAAGTGGTGGAGGTGGTGGTGGAGGCTGAATGATGACATCTCTGTCGAGAGGATCCACCTCTCCTTCTATTCCACTGTCTGTATCCTCACTGTCCTCCTCATCATCACGAATATCATCATTTTTGAAAGGGTCACGCTCATTGTATGTGTCCAAACTGTCTTGCTTCACCAAAGGCTACAATGTTAGCACAAAATTAAAAAATGTACCGCTATGTAAAAACTCAAGATTTTACTTATTTAGTAATAAAATCACAGCATGCAATATTTATGGCAAAAGCTGCAATGCTGCTTTAAGAAAATCTAAGTTCCGCAATACCAAAAGCTAATTTTTTAATAGTTGTTTGGTAAAAAAGCCTTAATTAATTTTATGAGACAATAAATAGGCACAACATTTTAAACTGCTTAAATGTTCTTATTAAAAATAGTGCATAGTTTAATAGCAATTATGTCATTATCCATATGGAAAGCAGCATTCAAGCATTTAAAAATATACTGTTTACCAGTTTCAAAAAGTGAAATAAAACCAAGTGACAAAAGCAAATAAGTCCAGGGTGACATGCTACTTTCTTACCCTAAAGTTCAAAATAAAGATCAAAAGTTAGATGGTTATTTATGTTTAATGGAATAAAATCCTTAATTTTTATACATTCCTGAATCTGAACAATATGTCTCAAATTTATAATCTGACATAGCTGAGGAAGCAATATTGTTTCCAAGCGACAATTATCATTTTAAAAACTAAAAATCTAAATAATTAATGCAAACATTACCTAAATGTAAAACCCATTTTTTGGCCCTTAATATTCTAGATTAAAATATTGAAATTTAATATCATGTTATGAAATGTGTGACCTTTTTACCACCTAAATATAGATAAAATTCTTTTAAAAATTCAGGAAATATTGTACCATTGATATTTTATTTGTGATTTGAAGTATAAAAATATTTTATATTGCCTTAAATGTGTTTTTGTTAAATTAAAAAAGTCCAAACCTCTTGATTTATATTGTTTTTTCCTAACACATTACTTACACTGTAATGCATCTTCCTCCATGTGCGACAATATTTTAGAATGAAATTTTATTTAAACAGTTTTTAAATCCCTGTTTCTAATTTAAAGGTACAAGTTGTATCTCCAAGCTGTACCAATGCTTTCAAAAAAGAGTGTACAATTAAATAATCTGAGACACCATTGGTAATAACGTCGGTCATATTTAAAATGAATCATTATAACTACCAAATTATAAATCTGCATCATATTTGTATATCACTTTGAATATCAATTAGACACCAGCACACTCCCTTTCCTCCAAATACTTAAATAATTCTACGGTACACTATAGTCATGCATTGATTCATTCCATCATCACCCACAAAACCAAATATTGTCATGCTGCCAAATAAAAGAAGTAAAGCTATGAATGAGTCATTTGGATACATGTGTTATATTTTGACCATTTTATGTCATAGCACTGTAATACAAAAAGACTCTTTCTTATGGGGAGTTTAAAATGAGAAAACTGGTACATTTTGTATCCAGTTTTCTCATATATCCAAATTTTGGTATTATCAAACGTTTTAGAATTGAAATAATTATTACTAATTACTTTGACTATGAATAATTCAAACTTATAATTACATGGTATAAATAAACATAAGTCAGGAAAAATAAAGCATGTCTGTGTGGCTTTGTATGCATACTTTGATTTGGTATCAATTTCAATTGAATTTAGGTAACATGTACAGTGAGCCCTTCATAATCCTATACAATATATGGCCGTTTTCATTTACCAGTTTTAGGCTTTATGCTGATACTGAAATTTGAGCAATGATGAAGCTTTATTAATATCTCTGAGACAGGGTAGGCTCAGAACAGTTACTGTGTGTGTGTGTGTGTTTCTGTGGTAAGGTCAAAATTACAATGGTTTGTACTGTGTAACGAAAAAGAGTCAATTGAAAGTAACTTGGCTAGTCCATTATATCAGTTTATATGCTAACATGGAATGGTAAGGCAACATTTTGTCTTTACAAATACTTTTTCATGCTTTACAGTATTTCCTTGAGTGCTTGGATATTTCTTAGCAATTTCAACCAAAGCTGTTCTGCCAGAAAAATCAGAAAACTAAAGAAGATCTTTAAAATTTAATCAATGGTGAGTAATATATTAAGTACTGTAATGTATTTAAAACGTAACATACTAACAATTGGTTTCTGTGAAAATAATTTATTGGTTTAGTTTTGTGGCTAGTATTAAAATGCAAAATAATACTGAAAGGCCAAATTTCTTAAATATTTTCAGAGCCCTTTTTAAGTTTTAAAATTAGGCATTGGATGATTAGCATGATTCGTTTCTTTTGGGTAGCTCAAGGCATACCTGTTAGTACACTGTACAGTACTTTTTAGTACACTGTACAGTACTCTATTTAATAGTCTTGTTATCCAGAGTATTGCTTTCACAGAAATGTAACCAACTGTATGATAAAAACAAAATCCATCAATCCGACATATGCAGTAAGTGACAGATTCACAGACAAAAAATATCAGGTCCATTGAAAACAATCTCTCAGTTCAGTAATGACAGAGATTTATATTCAATATTTACAATGCATCCGGAAAGTATTCACAGCGCATCACTTTTTCCACATTTTGTTATGTTACAGCCTTATTCCAAAATGGATTAAATTCATTTTTTTCCTCAGAATTCTACACACAACACCCCATAATGACAACGTGAAAAAAGCTTACTTGAGATTTTTGCAAATTTACTAAAAATAAAAAAAATGGAGAAAGCACATGTACATAAGTATTCACAGCCTTTGCCATGAAGCTCAAAATTGAGCTCAGGTGCATCCTGTTTCCCCTGATCATCCTTGAGATGTTTCTGCAGCTTAATTGGAGTCCACCTGTGGTAAATTCAGTTGATTGGACATGATTTGGAAAGGCACACACCTGTCTATATAAGGTCCCACAGTTGACAGTTCATGTCAGAGCACAAACCAAGCATGAAGTCAAAGGAATTGTCTGTAGACCTCAGAGACTGGATTGTCTCGAGGCACATATCTGGGGAAGGTTACAGAAAAATTTCTGCTGCTTTGAAGGTCCCAATGAGCACAGTGGCCTCCATCATCTGTAAGTGGAAGAAGTTCGAAACCACCAGGACTCTTCCTAGAGCTGGCCAGCCATCTAAACTGAGCGATCGGGGAAGAAGGGCCTTAGTGAGGGAGGTGACCAAAAACCCGATGGTCACTCTGTCAGAGCTCCAGAGGTCCTCTGTGGAGAGAGGAGAACCTTCCAGAAGGACAACCGTCTCTGCAGCAATCCACCAATCAGGCCTGTATGGTAGAGTGGCCAGACAGAAGCCACTCCTTAGTAAAAGGCACATGGCAGCCCATCTGGAGTTTGCCAAAAGGCACCTGAAGGACTCTCAGACCATGAGAAAGAAAATTCTCTGGTCTGATGAGACAAAGATTGAACTCTTTGGTGTGAATGCCAGGCGTCACGTTTGGAGGAAACCAGGCACCGCTCATCACCAGGCCAATACCATCCCTACAGTGAAGCATGCTGGTGGCAGCATCATGCTGTGGGGATGTTTCTCAGCGGCAGGGACTGGGTGACTAGCCAGGATAAAAGGAAGGATGACTGCAGCAATGTACAGAGACATCCTGGATGAAAACCTGCTCCAGAGCGCTCTTGACCTCAGACTGGGGTGACGGTTCATCTTTCAGCAAGACAACGACCCTAAGCACACAGCCAAGATATCAAAGGAGTGGCTTCAGGACAACTCTGTGAATGTCCTTGAGTGGCCCAGCCAGAGCCCAGACTTGAATCCGATTGAACATCTCTGGAGAGATCTTAAAATGGCTGTGCACCGACGCTTCCATCCAACCTGATGGAGCTTGAGAGGTGCTGCAAAGAGGAATGGGCGAAACTGGCCAAGGATAGGTGTGCCAAGCTTGTGGCATCATATTCAAAAAGGCTGTAATTGCTGCCAAATGTGCATCGACAAAGTATTGAGCAAAGGCTGTGAATACTTATGTACAAGTGATTTCTCAGTTTTTTTATTTTTAATAAATTTGCAAAAACCTCAAGTGAAGTTTTTTCACGTTGTCATTATGGGGTGTTGTGTGTAGAATTCTGAGGAAAAATGAATTTAATCCATTTTGGAATAAGGCTGTAACATAACAAAATGTGGAAAAAGTGATGCGCTGTGAATACTTTCCGGATGCACTGTAAGCAGAGTTATTATAACCCTAAATATTGTGATTGAGTTTCTTTTTTCTGGTGTGACCTACTATACAGTACTTAAGTTCTAACTAAGTCAGAAACTTGCTTGTTTTCAAACTTCCTGGAAGGTAATATATGGGAAAATAATATGCTTTACTGCCACTATGAAGTTCTTAAATGACGTCCATAAAAAAAAAATTAATAAAAGGCTTTTGCAACAGAGGGCAGATCTCTGTTGCATAAATGAATATTAAACATTACCATTAATACTATTTACAAAATGTGGGGAAGTTTTTTCTCATCTGCCAGTTCAAGTTTATCCACATATATTGCTATTTTTAGCTATAAAGTAATTTAGCTTAATATGTGTACATGTGAATAAACATCTTTATCACGATTAATCATATATTATAGGGAAATAATAATTAACAGATGCAACTAAATGACTATTAAACACATACAGTATTATTAAATAGAATTTTTTGATGTGGAGGACTGAAATGCAACAAAAAATTAGTTAAGAAACAAAAGTCCAGCCTTTATATATTATATTTACTTATATATTATTTTACTATATGGAACTTTTGATGATAAATGTTTTATTTGGAAACACATCTTAAATATTTCCATTGTAACCAATCTTAATTTCTTTAAATTATAATAGGATTTTAAAGAAATAATGCCCTTCACTAATTTTTTCAGTTAAAATTTTGATGTTCAGGAGTGTATTGTATTCAAAATGTTAAGTAGGGATCGACTAATAAATGCTCAAATTGCCAACCCTAATGAAAAAAGCTCAGAAGTGCACAACCAGCCAGAAACAAAATGCATGGGAGCCATTTGTGTGGACACCTGTTTGCTTGAAAATGGATTCTCTCCCTCCAGACTATCAGTAAAGGCCATCTGTCAAAATAAAAGGAGGAAGGGTGAAGGAGGAAAAGCAAATGTTGTACTTTAAAATCTTAATGAACATTACACATAAGGTGGTTTATGCAGTTGCAAATTTATATTTGTTTTCTTAAAACAAAAAAGTATATATGTATACATATAGACAGAAATTGAAACCTGTATGTGTACATGCTTATTTTATACATGTACTAATAATGAAAACATGTATCCCCTTACCCTGCGACTACGACGCCCTCTCTTCTGCTGCTGCTGCTGTTGCTCAATAAGCTCCATAGCTGAAGCAGGTGGTGAAGCAGCTCTCATACTTCTCACCACTTTGATGCTATCTTCAGGGAGAGGTGGAAGACCCAAGATCTCCCTCTGTTTCATCTTTAACTTCTGAAGATCTTCAAAGCCACCCAAAGTAAACTAAAAAACAAATAGTACTTTTTTAAAATCAGGAAGAAAATGTCACTTCTCATTTATAGCTAAACATATTGTATGAATGATAGACTGTACTTAGATAGAAATTTAACTAATCTAGCCATACAAGTCTAAGAAATAAGTTGCCCTACCTACCTCCATAACCTAAAAGGAACACAAATTAGAGCAATAAATATAAATCACTAACTACCTTATGAATCAATCTTTATTTCTATTCAAAAACCATTAATGTGAACATACTAGATACAGTGATGTACCTTACAGCAGAACAGAAGTACAGTAGGTTAAGACTGATGTACTGAGTGTCATTAACGATGGCAGGCAGTGTGGTCTAGCAACCAAAGGTGTTGAACTACAGTATAAATCACAAGGTTACCACTTTATCCACACCACTGAGTCAGTGTGTGAGTGTATTTGGTTAAGTTCATTTGCTGGATAATTTGTACATGTATGCTACACTTTCAAAAACACAGCTCCCTCTAACACTATGGACATGAGGCAGTTGTGAGTAGGAAGCCATCAGAATTAAATGGCACACTTCACATGTTGAATTATGCTGTAATACTACCATGACGCCAGGCCTTTATTTTGGAGAACCAGTAAATCATATATAGGGCCAGCATCAGCAATCCTTCTTTACATGAAATAGTAAAGGCACCAAAACAAGACCTGTAGAGAAAGTAAAACAGTGAATTTTGGTTGATACTAGCATAGAGTGTAATATCACCGGTAGATTAAACAAATGAAAATAATGTTGTTTAATCTATTCAAAGCAACTACCGATATATTCACAGACACAGTAAGTGAGTATACCATTTAGTGAATGTATTAGTACTTTTTTTTCACGAAACTGAGTGTGATTACTTTTCTTTTTGCCAATAGTGTGAAACTCTAAACAGAAAATCGTTTCAATCAGATTATGTTCTTTTCTGCGATTTTTTGAGTCCATTTCCTAGATATCTGAGAATATTTTATTTGTTCTGCTGCAACTGAATTCAAGAGTGTCTCATTATTCTTTCAGTCTAATAAAACAATAAAACATATGATAAATAAAATTCCATGAGCTGTGCACATTTGTTCCATGCACATTTTTGGTGCACCATGGGCAATTTTTGTAAATGAGAATTTGATTACGTTTTCCACTGCAGTCGGATTAACAGCCCACTTATCTGTTATCTGAACTTATTTGTTATAGGGACATAGTTAAAACCTTGTCTTAGCAGCAGACGTGAGCCAGGAACCTGTGGTACATAGACTTTTGCCTATTGCAGGTTGCATTCACTCGCTCTCTCTCACATACACACACATTCTAGGGAAATCCCGCCCGGCTCTGAGGTAGCCAACGACGTCACTTCCAGTTTCCGGTCCCGATGACATCATTTCCCCTAATGGCCTTTAAAGCCACCATCTTGCTGATACTAAGACAGTTCTGTTTTGGACTCAATTGTGAGAACATGTCTATGATTTTGAATCAGTTTTGCAGCGGGAAAAAATTATACGGGTGGCTGCCCCAAACCTTCACAATGTCTGATGGTCATTTTTGCTACAGTGGTGTAGTTGGCAGGATTGAATACACCCAGAAGAAAACATGACCAGACCTGAATCATGACCAGGTTGGAGAATACCAGGGCCGAGCTTCTGGGTGGGGGTTTTGCCTCGGATTTCGGAAAGAACCGGTGCCGACTCTGCTCCCCTTGTCTAATACCGTGCCACATAAAATAAATAGAGAGAGTGTCGAGGGGACACATAGACGTGGGCTGGTCTCTAGGGGGGACGGGGACTTATTATGCGGTCTCAGAGGAGAGAGCTGTCCTCCCCACAGGGGCCAAGGCCCCAGAGCAAGATGGGGATTCCCCAGACCAGCAGGTGAAGTCATTGCAGGCATGGAGGCTAGATCCTGAGCAGTCTACTCAAGAGTAGGTTGATGCTCTGTGGGAAAAAGTGGCAGGTTGGTTAAAGCCCTTTGAATGTACCACCTGCCAAATTGTGAAAAAAGTGGCCTGTTTTTTATTAATCAGTAATCTTCCCGACCATTTCACCCAGCCGGTCTGGGGAGACTTTGCCAATGTGAACGATCTCATCGAGCTCATAGAAACATCTAGGACAGCCTCGCAATTTGGGGTAGAGCAGAACGGTCCTTTAGTGGACGCTGTGGAAATTACGTCCCTCCTCATCTGCCCCCTCGGCATAAACCGGAGTTTGTACCGGATTCCCCGATTCTGGGGGTGCGGCCCTCCCTTGGGAGCAAGGCGGAATGTAAGTGGAGAAAGGGGGGTGGATTGTGTGCACTTTCAAACCCCTTGTCAATGACTCATATGGGAGAGGTCATCATTAACAGATTTAAAGTAGAAGCTCTTTTTGATTCCAGCAGCAACATTTCAATTGTTGATCGCCAGTATGTACTACCGCGACAGTGGATAAAAACAAATACCAGTATAACCTGTGTACAGGGAGATATCCGGTTCTTCGCCCGATGTTTCATCAGCCAGGGAAGATCAGTTAAAAAAAATCACCGCAGTGTTTCTCCCAAATCCACCTTTCGCTGTGATTCTCGGGCGGGACTGGTCTGATAGTAAAAGTGGTGAAGTACTGACCTTTCCTAAAATGAAATTGGGCCTAGTAACAGACAGGAATTCTCCATCGCAGGTTGTCTCCACACCATGTACTCAGCCAGCAGAGACAGATGGGGGGGGGGGGGCCAAGAGGAGGATGGGGAGCTTCCGGGGCCGTCGCAGACTGTTACGTCATCTGCCTGCGTCTCGGCAGAGCGGGATGACTCTCCGCCCCTTGAGGTCAGACCAGACTCTCTCTCAGATCTGAGCTTCCAATTTAAACAAACACCGGCCTCATTTAAAAGGGAACAATGGAATGATGATTCTCTTAAGTTTGCTAAGAATGCAGTTGCCCTAGTCAATGGCCCACACACCCATCAGCCCTTGCCACAGGGGCCTCGCTTTGTTATTGAAAATGAGTTAATATATCGGGTTAATGTACTCGAGGGGGGAGGGGTGTTGCGGAAGCTGTTGCGGCTTGTTGTGAGTTAGGGCACGCCCACCTCCTAGGAGGCCACCTGGGCACCGAGAAGACATTACAGAGTATCAAGCTCCGATTTTATTGGCTGGGAATTAACAAGGAGGTTTGTCGCTTCTGTATCTCTTGCCCTGAGTGTCAGCTGCGGCAAATTCCTAGAAGGACCATGCTCCTCTTGTTCCCTTTCCCTTAATTGATGTCCCGTTCGAAAGAATAGGGGTCAATATAGTGGGACCCCTGGAACCCTCGGCCCGAGGACATACAGTAAGTATATATTAGTCCACGTGGATTATGCAACCTGATATCCAGAAGCTGTTCCATTGCACTCAGCCAATTCTAAAGCCATCACACAGGAACTGGTTGGGGTCTTTGCACGAATTGGGGATTCCTAAAGAAGTTCTTACAGACCAAGGGATGGCGTTTACCTCTGAGACGTTCAGGGAAACGGCTAAGTTACTTAAAATAAAGCACTTAAAAGACCGCTGTGTATCATCCTCAAACCGATGGTCTAGTGGAGAGGTTTAATCAGACTCTCAAACAGATGCTTCACAAGGTGGTCAGTGGAGACTGAAGGAATTGGGATCAACTCCTCCCTCTCGTGCTCTTTGCCTACTGGGAAGTCCCACAAGCCTTGACAGGGTTCTCACCCTTTGAATTATTATATGGACAACAACCCCGGGGCATATTGGACATTTTAAAAGAAGGTTGGGAAGGAGAGGCTCTTCCCTCGACTAATATTTTGGAATATATTGCACAGTTATGCGATGGATTTGAGAAAATTCAACCCATACTGAAAAGTCACATGGAAGAGGCACAAACAGCACAGGCCTGCTATTATGACTGTGGCATGATGCTCCAGGAGTTCCAATGGTGTTGGTCCCCACCTCACATTCTAAACTACTTCCCCATTGGCAGGGACCGTACGATGTTAAGGAGAGGAAAGGGCTCGTCAACTATTTGGTGAAACAGCCCAATCGTCGGCCAAGCGAGCGGATATATCATGTGAATCTGCTGAAACCGTGGAAGAAAAGGGACCCCGATCCCTCATCTGGCCAGCCCCGCTCATTTTATGCTCAGACCAACACACTTAACTTCGGCTCTAATCTGAATGCCCGACAGAGGCGAGAGCTCGAAGCAGTTATCTCGTCTGTCCCGGAGGTGGTTGACGAAAAACCCGGAAGGACCTCTCTGATTGCCCACGACATTGTGACTGAACACAGGATTATAGTCCGAGGGCGCCCCTATAGGCTTCCCGAGGCAAAGAAGGCTGAAGTGGAACTTGAAATCAAGTGCATGCTGGACTTAGGAGTCATAGAGGAAAGTTATAGTCCCTGGTCCAGCCCAATAGTCTTGGTTAATAAGCCTGACGGAAGTTGGAGGTTTTGCAATGACTTCCGTCGACTTAATCAGGTCTCACAATTTTATGCTTAGCCTATGCCTCGAGTGGACAACCTCCTTGAGAGGCTTGCTGGCAGGTTCCTTTAATGGACTCTGCAAAGGTTAAGACTAGCACCCCTAGTGGGCACTGGCAGTATCGTGTTCTTCCATTCGGGTTACATAGGGCTCCAGCGACTTTCCAGCGTCTGGTGGACAAAGTGCTCTGGCTCCATAACACGTATAGTGCTGCCTACCTGGATGACGTCGTCATCTACTCCAGCACATGGAAGGAACACCTACAGCATGTCCAAGTGGTATTATGGACGCTGGGTGAAGCCGGTCTTCGGATCAATCCAAAAAAATGTTTTTTTGGGTTGAAAGAAGCCAAATACTTAGGCTACCTGGTGGGTCATGGTACTGTGAAGCCACAGTGCTCTAAAATAGATGCCATTTTGAAATGGCCCCATCCTCTAACCAATTGGCATGTCCAAGCATTTCTTGGTTTAGCCGGGTACTACCGCCGGTTTGTACCACGCTTTTCGGGGAGAGCTGCGCCATTGAGTGATTTAACAAAGAAGTGGTCTCCTAACATTGTGGTATGGACTAATACGACATTCTGTGACTTAAAAAAGGCCCTGACATCAGCACCAGTTTTGAAAGCACCTGACTTTTCACTTCCTTTTATCCTCCAGACGGACACTTGGGACACAGGCCTAGGAGCAGTGCTGAGCCAAAGTATGGTACTAAACACCCTGCCATGTTCCTGAGCCGGAAACTGCTGGATCGAGAAACCAGGTATGCGGCGGTGGAGAGAGAGGATCTTGCGATTAAGTGGGCGATTACACAGTTCAGGTACTACCTCTTGGGTCGGGAGTTTACATTTGTCACAGACCATGCACCTTTACAGTGGATGGCCCTGCATAAGGAGTCGAACCCTCGAGTCACTAGGTGGTTCCTTGATCTGCAACCTTATAAGTTCTCGCTCATTCATTAGAAGGGTTCTCTCCATACCAACGCCGATGCTCTCTCTCGCATTCACGACCTCTCGGTGCAGGACGCCCGACTTACTGGGTCTGGGCTTACTGTCACACATGCGTATTTAGGAGGCAACTAAAGGGCTTGAGTACATGTAATTCCATGCTGGACCAGGGGGTGGCGAAGTGCACTAATTGTCTCTCTTGATCTCTTGCAGACCATTCTAGGGAAATCCCGCCCGGCTCTGGGGCAGCCAACAACATCACTTCCGGTTCCAGTCCCGATGACATCACTTCCCCTAATGGCCTTTAAAGCCGCCATCTTGTTGATACTAAGACAGTTCTGCTTTGGACTCAGTTGTGTGAACATGTCTATGATTTTGAATCAGTTTTGCAGCGGGGAAAAATTATACGGGTGGCTGCCCCAAACCTTCGCAATGTCTGATGGTCATTTTTGCTAATGTTAATTAAAATGGAAGAATGGTTAACCTTAGCAAGTGTAGATTTAGAACCAATGAGGAGCAACTCAATTTTATTACTTCTTAAATGGAGAAAATGGTGTATTTAGTGGACAGAGAAAGCTGTGTGTTATCAGTTTAAGAATGAAATTTAATACAATGGTGTAAAAAAAATATTACCTATTGGGAAGATGTAAATGAGAAAAAGAATCGTCCCCAAAACAGAACCTTGCACAACTCCCTGAGTAATGACTACATTCTCAGATTTAAAGCCCTTTACTTGAACAAATTGTGTCCTATTAACGAGGTAGGAAGAAAACCATTGGAGGACAAGGCCACAGACTCCAAAACTAGGTAGTTGTTTCAAAAGTATCTGAATAGATATGGTGTCAAATGCAGAGCTGAGGTCAAGAAGTACAAGGACTGATAAAACATCCCATGTCAGCTGCCAGGAGATCATTTGTGATTTTGACCAGGGCAGTTTCTGTGCTATTTTTAGGACGAAAACCAGATCGAAACTGATCAAAAAAGTTATTTTTTGAAAGATGGGACTGAAGTTGGGAGGCAACTATCTTTTTGAGAACTTTAGATATAAATGGAACATTTGAAATAGACCGATAATTGTTAAAGATATTAGGGTCTAAGCCAGGTTTTTTCAGAATTGGGAGTAGTTGAGGCCGTTTTTAGTGAGAATAAGGTGCCTGTAGTAAGGTAAGTATAGTAGTTTTCATGGGGGAAATATGTGACAGACAGGACTTAACAAAAGCTCATTGGTTCTAAATCTACACTTGCTAAGGTTAACCATTCTTCCACTTTAATTACATGGACTAGAGGTGCTCATTCAAGGAAAGCTCTATTGCTAGACATGAGAGATTGGGGCCAATTGTTCTAAAGGAAATGGAGTTGCAAGAAAGTCATAATAGAATTCGGGGTTTGGAGAGTTATGATGATATTCCAGAAGATGATGACATGACTGTATTTGAATAAATACAGATTTCACTCGCC
Organism: Erpetoichthys calabaricus; assembly: GCF_900747795.2. Classification (NCBI taxonomy): domain Eukaryota; kingdom Metazoa; phylum Chordata; class Cladistia; order Polypteriformes; family Polypteridae; genus Erpetoichthys; species Erpetoichthys calabaricus. The sequence continues at coordinate 213,346,046 of NC_041394.2, read as the reverse complement.
CACCCCCAAGAGCATGCTGCACACCAGCCACTTTGCATCTCTGCCACTCGCGTTGTGAAGGGGGGGCTGAACACATGCTAAGGAGACGCGGTCGAATCAGCTGCTGTCTTGCTGCTGCCAAGCTACGTGTTCTGCTTGTCACGCTGCGTGTCGATCATTTAAAAGCCTGTGCAGCAGCAGTCCTTTTTTCTCACTGCCTTGTCTTGCAGGTCATTAAAGTGTCTCCGAGAAAATCACGTATTGTCTCCTTCCAAGATTTTTTTTTTATAATAGAGAGAAATGTAGTTTTTTGTTAAAGAATAAATGTAGATTGTTGTTCATGGAAAAATAAGACATCCCCTGAAAATAAGCCCTAGCACGACTTTTGGAGGAAAAATTAATATAAGACCCTGTCTTATTTTCAGGGAAATATGGTAACATCAAATGTAATCATTTTGTGATCTGAGATGAGTACAGTAATCCCTCCTCCATCGTGGGGGTTGCGTTCCAGAGCCACCCGCGAAATAAGAAAATCCGCGAAGTAGAAACCACATGTTTATATGGTTATTTTTATATATTTTAAGCCCTTACAAACTCTCCCACACTATTATAAACATTTCACGCACAGTTATACAGCATAAACCCTTTGTATTCTCTTAGATATTAGGTAAGATTCATTGAAATTATGTATGTAAACACAGTTTACATACAGTAAAACCTAAATATTATTTTAAAGATATCGAGCGTCTCCGATATCATACGTTACAGCCATTACAACAGACAGGCCACCAGCAATAAATACATACAATGCAAGAAAAATTGTATACAGTAAAATGTGTGTACAGCGACACTAAACTATGTACATGTAATAAGTACTGTACGTAAATAATTAATTATGGTTACTCACCAACAATGACACGACGACTTGTCCGATAACGATGAGTTTAATTTTACTGCACAACAAAGGATAGCGTTACAGCTCTTCTAAAGGAGCCTCTTCAGGCGACTGTTTAGCACTGCCGTTGTTCTTCTTCCAGCACTCTTCAATCCAAATCCCTAAAGCAGATTTCATCCAGACTACTGCCTTATCACGTCCCCTTGCAACTCGTTTTGCACCCTGATTAAAGGACACTGCGGCCGTAGATCTTATATGCTTTTCCTCCTTTTTAAATAAAAAGAATCGTGGACTCATTGATGCTGTAATTGTGTCCTACAGCGGTGTAGCTGTTTCCTTCCTTCAACATATCCAAAACTTTTACCTTTTCTGCAATCCTGAAGCATTAGCAGTAACGTGCATTAATGCTGAATGAGTGAGATGAGACTTCCTGGTTAATGCAGCACTCCGTTGCTGAGCCAATCAGCAGCACACAGGAACTTAACTGCGTGCTCTGATTGGGTAGCTTCTCAGCCATCCGCCAATAGCGTCCCTTGTTTGAATTCAAATGCGTCCCTTGTTTGAATTCAAATGGGCAAATCAACTGAGGAAGCACACGTACTGTAGACCGCAGACATCCACGAAGCAGTGAAAAATCCGCGATATATAAATGCTTTTGCTCTTTGGGTTCGGTAATTATTTTTTTTGTTGTTGTTGTTTCTTTTTTCTAATTTGCCTTTTCTATTTTTTAAATATTTTCATGTTCTTTTTTTTAAATATTTTTGGAATAATCTTTTCTTTTATTATTGTAAAAAGGACTATTTTATTTGAACCACAGTGCACTGTTCCTCTTTCCCCTTTGAGATTTATAAATTTTGGCTCCCACAATATCTACTCTAGATTGAAATGTGGCAGAGTATATTTTAGCTTACCACACATATATGAACTCCTAAAAAACTTAAGCACAGCTACATAAATCACACACAAAAAGTTGCTTCCTTATTCTTTCTGTAATTATATTATGCAAGTGACTAATAAAGCTTAAATACCAATAATATAGCTTTTCTTTAGTTTCTTTGGCCATTTAGCAAAACACCTTGGGATTATCAGTTTTTCCCCACATAGTGTTAAACTGAGTTATTAAGAACATTGATAACTGAAAAGAAAATAACAATATTAGCATAATTATTCAAATCTCAATTGCCACTGCTTTATAGCTTCATTCATCCATCCATCCCTTATCCAACCCGCTATATCCTAACTACAGGGTCATGGGGCTCTGCTGGAGCCAATGCCAGCCAACACAGGACGTGAGACAGGAAACAAACCCCGGGCAGGGCGCCAGCCCACTGCAGGGCGCGCTTCATAGCTTCTACAATATTTAAAGTTAACCCATCTTTGCCACATTTGTGTGGTCTTTCCCCAGGTACTTTGGATTCTTACCACACCCCAAATACCGTATGTACTCGAGTATAAGCCGACCAGAATATAAGCCAAGGTACCTAATTTTACCTACAAAAACTGGAAAAACTTATTGAGTATAAGCCTAGGGTGGGAAATGCAGCAGCTACTGGTAAGTTTCAATAATCAAAATAAATACCAATAAAATTACCGTACATTAATTGAGGCATCAGTAGGTTAAATGTTTTTGAGTATTTATTTCAAAGAAAAACAGTAAACTAGCTCTGTAGGTGGAGAAGAGGGTCAACAAAAACAATGTGATATCTCTTTCTCGCACTCTCTCTCGCTCGCTGCACAGGGAGAGACTGAACACATGCGGAAATCATCGGCACGCACAAACCGAAAGGGAAACTGGCTTGTTCATATACCAAGTATGTGGTCGTGAACAGATGCAAAAGTTTGGCGAACTTTTTGGTCGTAACCCGATTTGTATGTATTCAGAGACGTTCGTGAACCGAGGTTCCACTGTACACTCCAGCTTTCTGTCAGGTTGGCGGGGGGCAGCGGGACCTGACTAGAATATAAGCCGAGGGTTACGTTTTTCAGCACATTTTGGGTGCTGAAAAACTCAGTTTATATTCGAGTATATAAGGTACATATATATTGTGTCTCTAATTTGGCCCAGATACTAGTATGTGAGATTTCCCTGGACCGTTTGCCAAGAATTTTTGAATTACCACAATACTTTAATGGAAAAAGAATAATCAGATAAAAGACAGACATACATCTGTAATTTATTAACTAGGAATCATTTCCCTAAAGCAGTGTATGAAAACCATTAAAGCCACCAGCATCTATCCTGAGAAGAAAAGTCAAGATTAGCGTTGATCAGCAAATTTCACCAAAATGTTATTCACAGCGAATTTGCATTTGTGTCAAGGTTATTATAGTTAACGAAAACTAAAATCAAAACTGAAACTATTATTAAAAAAACATTTTCGTAAACTGAAATAAAATAACAAAACCGAAATGAAAAATTAAAACTAAATGAAACTATTCAAGTATCTGGAAAGACTAACAGAAATAAAATAATAATTTACTAAAATTATTTTTAGTTTTCATTTTTGAATTTATATTCTTGCTGTTAGTCTTTAACCCTTGTAATTTTTAACTCTAACACAGAAAGTCATCCACCACAAGCCACCCACATATATTCATCCAGTGAATGGTGGCTGGTGACGGAAGGTGGGTGTTCACACAGTATTTGTGGTGACAGAGCAAGCTGAATACACGCGTGCAGCATGTGGAATAGAAAGCAATTTAAGTGCCACCTTTCTTTGTGCTTGTTGTATATCAAGATGTAATTAAAAACGGCTAAAATCGGAATGTGCTGGTCAACAAAACCTTTACTGTATGGACAGAAAAATCATGAATGAGTAACGTTTCAGTTTATTTCTGTGGTGACTGCTTTTTGTTAACAGTTATTCACCTGCCACTTTGCACAAGGAGAAATCGTTTTTACTTTCTCGTATACAAAGTACAGAGAAATTATAGTAATCATGAAAAAATTTGACGTCGAGATTTTGATGAATCCTGACGTTTTAGACCTCCCTGTGTCCCAAAATACAGTTTTTTTGGAATTATCTGTTTGTGTGTGTGTGTGTGTGTGTATAAACACAATAACTCAAAAACACGAGAGAGATGGATGAAATTCGGCATGTGGTTGTTACACCAAAGTTGTAGATCTGTATTAACTTTTAAGTCAAATCCATCAACTGGAAGTGGTACTTTTACTTCACCTGATCACATACTCAATTTTTTTTTATTCATGCAGCTGCAGAGCCTGATTTATTCAACTTTACTTTTATAATAATTGTTCAATATATTATTAATTTGATTTGTTATTGATGGTTCTTTAATGTACATAATATAACAATATAATCATTGTCTTTCGGTTTACTCCTCAAATATCCATCCCCATATCTGAGTATACGAGAAAGTCTAGGGGAGACCACTCATGATTTTTGAAAATAAAATGACACTGATTGAGAGACTGACTAGGTCATCATACAAGATCAGCATATTGTTAACCAGTAACCCCGTGATTCTCGAAAGAATCGCAAATCCAAGAATGGCAATCATTTTCTGTTCCGTCCGATATTTGTAGGGAGGAAATATCATGGAGGGTGGGTGCGTCCTGGGAAATTTTTTATTTAATTAAATAAACATATTTGTACTAAAGCGGCTTCTTTTTGGAGCTGTGACTCATCTGGTTCTGGTGTTTCAGAGGCGCGTTGTAGGCGCCTTCGTTTATTTTTTTTATCCATGCAGTCTCTTTTTTGTTTTTCTATGGCTGTGTCGTCAGCCAGACGTCGTTTGCTGATGGCGGCGGATTCACGTGCTGAAGTGACCATGGCGGCGGATCCGGGCATGGAGGGCTACATTACTAAACGAAGGTGGTATATGTGGTGGTGTGGGCGGTCGCGTTCAGGCGGCTGTACAACCTGGCGTGCACGCTTTACCTCAGGTTTAGTTCACAGGTCGTAGCCATACGGGTTCGTGTTTGTATTTGTAATCGTTGAGCTGTGTCTTTTTGGAGCCGTGACTCCTTTGCCTGTGCTGTTTCAGAAGCGCGTTGTGGGCGCCTTCGTTCATTGTTTTTATCCATACGGGCTCGTTTTTGTATTTCCGTTAGTTGACTTACTTTTAATACTGAATTATTGTTATGTGAGTTCAAGTATCTTGGGGTCTTGTTCACAAGTGAGGGAAGAATGGAGCGTGAGATCGACAGGCGGATCGGTGCGGCATCCGCAGTAATGCGGGCGCTGCATCGGTCTGTCGTGGTGAAAAAGGAGCTGAGCCGCAAGGCGAAGCTCTCAATTTACCAGTCGATCTATGTTCCTACCCTCACCTATGGTCATGAGCTATGGGTAGTGACCGAAAGAACGAGATCACGAATACAAGCGGCTGAAACAAGTTTCCTCCGCAGGGTGTCTGGGCTCTCCCTTAAAGATAGGGTGAGAAGCTCAGTCATCCGGGAGGGGCTCAGAGTAGAGCTGCTGCTCCTCCGCATCGAGAGGAGTCAGATGAGGTGGCTCGGGCATCTGATCAGGATGCCTCCTGGACGCCTCCCTGGTGAGGTGTTCCGGGCACGTCTAACCGGAAGGAGGCCCCGGGGAAGACCCAGGACACGCTGGAGGGACTATGTCTCTCGACTGGCCTGGGAACGCCTTGGGATTCTCCCGGAAGAGCTAGAAGAAGTGGCTGGGGAGAGGGAAGTCTGGGCATCTCTGCTCAAGCTGCTGCCCCCGCGACCCGACCTCAGATAAGCGGGAGACAATGGATGGATGGATGGATGGATTCAAATATGCCACACTGACTGCTGGCACAGTGGATCAGAGCATGTTTAGTTTACAGGTTGTGTTGTTTGGGCGCCACGTACTGACTCTGGGAAGTACGGGCTCGGTTTTGTATTACTAATCGTTGAGCTCTTTCCATTTGGAGCCGTGACTCCTTTGCCTCTGCTGTGTCAGAAGCATGTTGTGGGCGCCTTCGTTCATCGTGTTTATCCATACGGACTCGTTTTGTAATTCCGTTAGTTGAGCTCTTTCATTGTGGAGCCGTGACGTCTTTGCTTCTGGTGTTTCTGAAGCGCGTTGTAGGAGCCTCCGTGTATTGTTTTTATCCATGCGGTTTCGTCTTTGTTGTTCTGTTGCTGTGTCGTTAGGTAGAAGTCGTTTACTGTTAGCAATCATAATCCAACGTACTTTTAATACTGAATTACCATTATGTGATTCAAATATGCCACACTGACTGCTGGCACAGTGGATTAGAGCAAGTTTAGTTTACAGGTTGTGTTGTTTGGGCGCCACCTACCGACTCTGGGAAGCCGCTGGGTTTGACTCTGGGGCGCGGAGGCGCAGTGCGCATGCGCGTCGGTGCGTCTGCCGGCTGTCATAAATTAAACTGTGGTTTAGTAATATAGATGACCAATCACTTTTGCTTTAAAAACATTGTTTAACAACGAAGTGATACGTGGTGGCTCTGAGGCTAAGGATCTGCGCTGGTATCCCGAAGGTTGCCGGTTTGAATCCCTGTCACTGCCAAAAGAGATCCTACTCTGCTGGGCCCTTGAGCAAGACCCTTAACCTGTAATTGCTCCAGGGGCGCTGTACAATGGCTGACCCTGTGCTCTGACCCCAAGGGGTATGCGAAAACTAACAAATTCCTAATACAAGAAATTGTATAAGGCGAAATAAAGAACAAAAAAAAAAAAAAAAATACCTGCGTTGGCAATGTCTCTACTGAACTACAGGTACGTAGACAAAGATACATACTATAATGTGTTTTTGTATGTATTCTATATTTATGAATTTATCTCTTTTAGTTCATATTCACAGCTTAAAATACCTGATTTTGTGAAAATAATCCAGTACCAGAATTATATTTTACTTTTTTCAATGTTTCTCTCTCTCAAAATAGATAGTTGAAATATCATTCTTTTTGTTCTTAACATCAGCTATATCATACATATTGCATACCAGGGATTTTTCCTGCCTTGCATCCAAACCTGCAGGGTAGGCTCCAGGTTTCCTGTGATCCTGCTCTAGATAAACAGGTTTAGATAATGTATATATTGTTCTTAATCTCAGATGCTGTCTCTGTCGTATATTATATATTATATATTTGTGGCTGTCCATACACCTATTACCTGCTCTTACTCTGCTTATTAAGGGTTTACTGTTCTAATGCATGAACTATTCAAGTCTCACTGCCCCCTAACCTTGACACTACATGCTTGTTTTTCTGTTTCCCTCAATACAGCTAGGTGGGGTCTGCACACTGATTCAAGTCTAAGAATCCTGTTCTTCCTAAGCCCCCATGATTTTCATGATCACACCAGCCAGAACACAGTAGAATGTTTTCTGTTTTTTTAGATATTTTCAGGCCTGCAGGTGGCAAAATTCTGTCTGTAAATTGTATGTGCCTGAGATGGAATCAGAGGTCAATATAGCTGGAAGAAAATAAAGCCCAGTATGAAAGATTTTTGAATGCAATATTGAAGGCATTCATTATAAGCACATTATCTTGGAGCAGAATATGTTGTGTGCTGTAGACATTTTGAGTAAAAAAAAAAACCCCTCAAACCTTAAAATTCACCTACATTTCATTACAAACTGGCACATTCTGGGCAATAAAAGGAAAAGATAAAAAGTGTCAACAGTCAGCGCTGATTTGTTCAACACAAATGACATAGAAAAATATTTTAAAAATTATAAAATTGTTTAAAATTGTTCACATTCAGTATCTGGTTTTGATTATGCTTGTTTTTAACAGATAAAAACAAAACCAAATAGTAAACCATACAGTGTAGTAAGCTTTCACTAACATTAAACTCATATCCAGATCCGTTAAGTGTACAGTTCTGTCAGATTGTGACACAAAACTAAACCCAGCCGAAGCTCCATGCCATAAGTACTAAAACTGAAACTAGTAGATATAAAAATAAAATAGAAATGTCTTTGTGAAAACAAAGTTTTAAGAAAACTAAAACTAAACTGAATTTCCAAGTAAGGTCAGATAAAATATAGAAATAAAAATTAATATAAAAAGGCAAAACTATAATAACCTTGGTTCACGTTTGCCCTTGTTTGTTGAAATATTTACTGATAATTCTGCTGGTTTAGGAGCTTTTTCCTCCAGTTCCCTATAATGCCTTGCCTGGCCAGCACGACATACCCAGGAGCTGCAACAGCCAATACTGGATGGGACCACTCCCCGGGCATATAATGCTGATCATTTGATTTACAGACTCTGTGGGACTTGATTAGTGGTTGAACAGATAAGTAAATAATGCAGGTTCTTAAAATGTTATTTTTATGAAACACATACAGCATAAATAATGTGTTTCATCTGCTTGTCACCTAATGTGCAATCTTCAAGTTCCATGTCAGTATAAAAGAAGAAGGTGCTTGCCCTATGCATGCATAATTAGCCACGTGGAGCCTGATGGATCCAAAACACAAGACTGTATGAAATAATAACGAAAGATTTATTACTATTTACAAGACTTTTCTATCTTTTTCATAGAAGAAAAAGTGCAAAGCATCGGCACAAACAGTTTGGAGAGCCTTCACCATGACTTCAAAAAACAGAATGAGCCAATGGTTTCAATCATGACACTCCACTCTGAATTTTTTGCCTTTACAAGACCTAAGTATTTTTTCTGACTTTTGACTTCGATTTTGGCATTTCCACATTGTTTTGATGAAATATATGACTGAGAGTCTCTGACTGCATTCTTTCTTCTGTGATCTCTCAGAGGCACGGTGGTGTAGTGTTTGGCACTGCTGCTGCACAGCTCAGGTCACCTTTTTGGCAACAATAATCGGTCCATTATAGTTGGCAGGCATTTCCCTAGACCTCTGGGACACTTTAAAGATGACTGCACAATTACAATCCAGTCAAATCTAGTTCATTTAGTCCTTCCCCTTTGACTTCAATGCAATTTCCAGAGTTCAGCGCTGTTTGCGAACACTTCAGTGATTTTACCAAGCTCATGGCAAAATGAACACCATGGAGTTCGCTCATTGCTAGTGAAGATTAGGCCAAGAAACACTTGATGCTGAAGCTCTGTTTGTTAAGACCGTACAACAGAATGCTTGTACATATTTTTGCATTTTATTCTGCTAAATCAAAATCTTTTTTATGAAATCCTACAATGTACAGAAACCTCATGTATGGCTGACAATGCCTCTTGTTTACCACTACTGCTGTCTTGGTCTCACACTCCATGTGACCCTAAATTGAAATAACCAAGTATAAAATGAATAGATAGATAATCCTTAAAACAAATATTCCTACTATTACAAGATCAAATTCTTGTAAACTGCTTTTAAATTATATTAAAAGAACATTTACATATTAGGTCATTTAGCTTACTACTTTTTAACACAAATGCTAGTGGCACAAAACTATTGTGAATATTTAACACAAACACTAAAAGACAATAAATACTTTTATATATTATACATTTTTATACAATGATCCATTTAAATACATTCATTCTTGTTTTTGAAAATAGATACCATCTGCTGAATTATAACATTCACAACTAAAAGTACTATATGCTTGGTGGATTCCTATTAACATTCCAAAGCATACAAAGATTATTACTCACTAGGACAGTCTTCCAGAGCAAGAGAAGAACTTTCTTCATGGGAAAATGAGGGGCATTCATGCTGCAGAATTTTGTAACCATACTGAACAGCAGAACAGCAAAAGGCTCACCATTATAAACCGGAGAACCTGAAAGCATTAAAATGTTTTGTCTTTTTATTTGTATTTTTTTAATTAAATATTTAGTAGCCTTAAGAAAATGTAATAACATTTTATGCATAATCATGTCAGATTTTCTTTGGTTTATTCACACTTATACAATGTTAAATTGTTAATGAAAATACAACAACATTAATGATGACACACACATTAAAAATCCATGTATAATAAATTAGGGTCTTTAAAAATTATGAGCAAAATAGTACTACAACTGTTTTAATCCATTTATTGCTGCAGTATATGTATTTGCAGTATTCTACAAAAGCTTAAAACTTTTAGACTGTTAAAGGTATACTGTTAGCTAATTATCTCAGATATATTTTCCATCCTTTACTAAATTTTATCATTCTACTCCCTGTAAAAAAAACAACTATAATCATATAAAAATACAGCAATGTTATAGAGTGAATAAATACCACAACAAATCAAAATACTACCTGTTATTGAAAACAAATTCAATAAAATATACGTCCATCTATACAGTCCTGAACAGAGTGTCAGTTAACCACAAAGGCACACACAGAGGTGACAATTTAGAATTGCCAATTACCAAAGTCAAACATCTGTAGAATGTGGAAGGAAAACTAGATTGCAGACAGAAAGATACACATAGGTAGTACCTAAGACTAGAGTGAAACCCCAGACTCTACAGATTTGAGGTAAAAACACATTCAATAAAATGTGGCACGATTAATACATTTGACAGTTGACAAAACTACTGTTATCAAAATTTCACTAATGTAAATTGAAAATCCTTTATAAATAGTGTTCATGGTTAGCTACCTCAAAGCTCTGTAGTCCTAAGTTTAAATCATGATTCAGTTACTGTTGTCTATAGTTTGCAAATCTACAATTGAATGATGAATGTCAGAATGAATGTATGTGCTCTGTGATATGGCACAGCACTATCCTTAATTTGTTAATGCCAGGAACCTAATGCTGCTAGGATAAGCTTTGGTGTGCTTGTGGTCTTCAGCTGGATAAGTGGTTACAGAAAATTGGTAGATAAGAGTACTGAGATCATATTATGTACCAAATATACTACATGCATTATTTTTTCATGACAATATGTTGGTTTTTTTAAATGGCTTACCAGTAATCGGGAGCCCGGGATTCCTGGACATTTTTCATTCCTGGGACTGCTGTAATTCCCGGGAAAACGGGAACGGCCAAGCTCGCATATATAGCGTATAAAAGTGTAAAAATCGATCAAGAAATAACAGAGTTATAGTTGAAAATAATTAAGTGGCACATTTTTTTGGCCCACAGTGTAGCTTGTTGCTGATTAATTCAGTCAACAACAGACAGCAGCAGTCAGCTGGGAGTCTGCACTCTGCAGCTCACGAATGCCAGGACGGGGCAGAGTTCATTGAGGTCTGTGCTGTTGACAGCTTTGAACATCAACTTGAAATTGCAATGCGTCAGTCTGTTGCATCCGCATTATCTATGCCAAGAAACTTGCCATCACAGAATGATGACAAAAAACTGGATGCATCAGTAAAAGCTGAAATGGCGGTGTTTCAGAGCAACGGCAAGTGCGGGCGTTGTTTAGAACAAGTGTATCAGTATCTGATGACTGTGCCGTCTACTTCAGTGGAGGCAACGCATGCTTTCTCAGTGGCTGGCGCACTCTGCACGAAGGTGCGCTCTCGCCTGGATGACCACACGCTCGATACGTTGTGCTTTCTACGCTCTTATTACTGCAACTAACTAGATACATGTACTTATATGACAGCATGAACTGCTTGTAGTTAAGGTTAGTCTTTTATTGGTGTCAACATATTGCAGTAGTTTTATTAAAAATAAGTGTCACTCGTTCTAAAACCGTTCACATGTGAGATGCCCATGCACTGTGTCATTCCCGGGAGCCCAGGATTCCCGGGAATGACATGTGGGATTCCTGAATTCCCGGGAATGGATTCCCTACCAGTAATATCTTAATTGTGTGACAGACAAGACCATATAATAGTAAAACTACTAAAATGTCTGCAGAATGAGTAAAACTAAAAGGAAAACTATCAAATCATTTGAATTCAGTGATAAGAAAAAAATGCAACTGTAATTGTACTTTGTTTTTCTATAACAATTGTGTAAAATATACTGCAGTTGACTATCTTATCTTATATAAACATCTACGCGGGAAAGTGTGTGCGTCTGTCTGGCCCGGAAGTGAGAGGTGGAGTCGGGGTAAGGGCTCCATCTCTGAGGAAACAGAAAACTTGCTTAGCCGCTAATAACACAAGCGGGGCCAGCACGTCAACTAAACAAAACCTTCAGGCTTCACACATTATACAGTTCATGTCTACATTTTGTCATTTATTATTAAAACATGAAAAACATTTCTGTTTTAACAATGTGTTTACATAAATTGTTGTAGACACGGAACACACATGAAATGTATGTATTCCAAATGACGACATATTATTTACCCTCTACAACTCCAGGCAATTCACTCCAAGATAAACACTGAGCACCTTCTTTTGAATTAAGCTGCAGCGATAGGTGGGGGGATGGGATAGTAGGCTGCTTGTGTTTACAATTTACAAGACAAAAGACGCTGACAGAGAGGTGCAAAGGGATTTAAGGTGGGCCGGGATTACAAGTTTTTTCGTAGACGTTGGTAATTCTAGTGATAAGCGGATTACAGAAATGGATGGATGAATGATTTGAATTCATTCATTTTCACCACTTATCTGGGTCTAGGTCACCTGGGCAGCAGCCTAAGCAAAAATGCCAAAATATTCCTTTTCCATCTCCCTCCAACTTCTCTGGGGGGTACCAAGGTGTTCCATTACCTCCCCAGCATGTCCTGTGTCTGCCCCTCGCCCCAAATATGTCTGTGCTTCTCACCCTAATCCCTAAAGCCCAGATACCCTGCAAAGGAAGTTTATTTCTGCCTCTTATCTGCAATCTAGTTGCTTTGGTCACTACCTAAAGGTACTGGCCATAAGTAAGGATAGGAACCTAGCTCAGCCGATAAATTGAGAGCTTTGGCCTTTTGACTCACTAATACAACGTTTGCATAACTGCTGATGCTACTCCTATCAACCTGTTGATCTCTGCATACATAGACATGATAAGACCCTGAGATACTTAAAACTCTTCTGCTTGAGGTAGCAACTCCTCTCCAACCTGGAGAAGCCACTCCACCCTTTTTTGACTTAGAACAATGACCTCAGACTTGGAGGTGCTGATCCTGACCACTTCACACTCGGCCACAAACTGTCCCAGTGCACAAATGAAATCACCACCCAATGAAGCCAACAGGGCCACATCATCTGCAAAAAACAAACTGGACCCCATCTCTGCCTTTGGCTGTGCCTATAAATTCTGTTCATTAAAATTATGAACAAGATTGGTGAAAAAGGGCAAACCAGGTAGAGTCCCACAACCACTGAAAGCAAGACAGACTTACTGCTAGCAGTGCAAACCAAGCTCTCACTCTGGTGGTACAGGGACTGAATAGCTCATATGACTTTACTTTTTTTAAATCACCACTCCATGAATCGCCTGAATCACCACTTTATAGTGGTGAAAGGGTTTGTGCGTTTCAGTTTTCCTAGGAGAGTTGTTGTCCACAGCAATTATTCCTGGTAGGGTCACCCAAAGCATAACAATCTTAGGTGTGGTATTAGATTAAGTGTGGTTCACATAATCTTTAACTGAAAGCATTAGCAAGGACCCATTAACCTCACCCAGAAAAGACATATCAGAGCCCCAACCTTTAGCCAGGCCCTTGGTGGGCACAGTGGGGTCAGAGGCCTCATGTAAAATTCCGTGTGCAAAATTCACATTAAAACATTGCATATGGACAAAACTGTAAATGTGCATAAGCATAAAAAAATCCAGATGCATAAAACTGCGTACACCAAGTTCCACGCATTTCCCTTTATGAACGTGAAATTTAATGCAAGTGCATGCGCCTATAGCCCCACACCGACTCCTCCCAGAATTTTGCATATTTCAATATGTAAATCAATATAAATAGCCCCTTCCTTTCAGTGTTTGTTAAAAGACAATGGGAAAAGCACATGGAAAAAAGAAGAATTTTAGCGAATGTGGAGTGGAGGCAAGGAAAAACACACTATTTGTAGGCATCGATGGAGTGATGCAGCGTGGCGGAGACACTCGAAAGTTCAAATTCAGAAAGTCTCACAGTGCTTGAAATAACCTTTGCCACTGAAACCGCTGGGACCATCAGGCTGTGTACTGATAGATGCTGTTCTGGAGTCACAAAATGCAATAGTGGATGCTGTAAGAGATGTGGCCAGTGAACTCAGGAATATAAGGGCTGTACTATATTGACCACAAATTAAATGAGTTGGTTAAAAAATAAATACTGCACCTGATTACGTGTTTTCACATTCTGCTAATTACATTCAAATAAAGTTGTAACACTGTCTGATTTGGCTGATCATTTGGTGAGTCAGGGTCAAGTTCATCATACTGCATTTCTTCAGGTAACATGCAAGCTACAACAGTTGTTCTCCCCAGAATTTTTTTCCAGCCGGGTGGCATGAAAAAGTAGCCGGGTGGGGCAGGACATGGAAATCTGGTGGTGGAAGAAATTAAATGTGCACTATTTTTATTAGTTAATTATTATTAACTATTTTCCAATGATCAATATGACATCCTTTTTTTTAGGGTTGGACACTTGTGCCACAATATTTTTATTAAATTTAAGAAGTATCCAATTCAGGATCCTGCAACCCTAACAAAAATTTTAAATAACAATTGTTATGACATAAACCAAGAGGAACAAGTATTGTTGCTGTCGGGAAGAAAAGTGAAAACAATGGAAAAAAAAGTATGGGAAACCTAATGAAGAAAAATTAAAAAATATTCTTCAAAGCCAACTTGCACTTGCAGAAGGTGTCTTCAGTTAAATATTTCTTCTTCTTTTTTTCCCAAGAAGCCCAGTTGTCTGCAGCTATCCCATAATCAAAGTCCCCAGGATCTGGGCCCTCCAAGGGGATCAGCATGAGATTATTTAGCTTGCTTTGATTCATGCGATTTCTCAAACATGTCTTGATCCTTTTAAGGGCAGAAAACCCCCTTTCGCATTCAGCTGTGCTCAATGGGATCAGTCGCCCAACGTGAGTTAGTTTGGCTAAATTTAGAAACGACTCTTTGAGCTCTGATGTTGTTGCCATTTTTAGTAAAATCTGTTTTGGACTTAAGTCTTTGTATGATTTACTTCTGATCATTTTTGATGCAACTGTCCATTCTTGCCTGCTACTTTCAAATTTTAAAATTGTCGGACTACCATTTTTTGAGTAATGATCGAAAAGAATTTCAGCAGACTCACTTGAATTGTGAGTTTCTGCATTGAAAACTTTTGAAAAGCTGGAAATAATTGGCATGTCAGGGAATCTTGCATCTAGATGCTTGACAACTGTCTCTAGTATTTATCATATATTGCACTTTTGAATGACATTACATCTCTCTGTGTATAAACAATGCGGAGATCTGACCATTCTTCTGCCAGACAATGATAAAGGCTTTGAAAATATCTCCGGGGAGTGTCTTTCAACTCCATGATGAACAATTTTGTGGCAAGCAAAATTGGCTCAGTTTCGGTAAGATTGACATCTTGCCTTTGCCAAGCCTTAGATAAGTTGGACAACAAAGGTAACATGTCTGAAAGCATCATCAGAGAGGAAACAAAATTGTACGTTTTAATACATCTTCTTAATCCTTGAGCTGTGAAGTCATTTCGTTCAGTGGCCTCTCTTCCCAGCACAGCTACAGTTAGGTCCATAAATATTTGGACAGAGACAACTTTTTTCTAATTTTGGTTCTGTACATTACCACAATGAATTTTAAATGAAACAACTCAGATGCAGCTGAAGTGCAGACTTTCAGCTTTAATTCAGTGGGGTGAACAAAACGATTGCATAAAAATGTGAGGCAACTAAAGCATTTTTTTAACACAGTGCCCTGAGTCAAACCCAGTGGCTTCCCAGAGTCAGTAGGTGGCGCCCAAACAACACAACACGATCTGTAAACTAAACCTGAGGTAAAGCGTGCACGCCAGGTTGTATATATGCACAGATGCCAGAGGCCACAAGCAAGCCGTACACAGTACAACTGCTGCCCAAACCGCGCACACCACCGCATATACCACCTTTGTTTAGTAATGTAGCCCTCCACGCCCGGATCTGCCGCCATGGTCACTTCACCATGCGAATCCACTGCCGTCAGCAAACGACACAGCCATAGAAAAACAAAAACGAGACCACATGGATAAAAACAATGAACGCAGGCGCCTACAACGCGCTTCTGAAACACCATAACCAGATGAGTCACGGCTCCAAAAAGAAAACGCTTTAGTACAAATATATTTATTTAATTAAATGTAAACTTTCTCAGGACGCACCCACCCTCCATGATTTTTCTTCCCTCCAAATATCGGAGGGAACAGAAAGTGATTGCCATTCTTGGATTTGCGATTCTTTTGAGAATCGCGGGTTTGCTGGTTCTAAGAGAGATCAGTGAACAATAGACTTTTAACGTTAGTATTCCTTAGAACGAAATTTGCAGCTCCATTAATCCCTTTCTTAACCTATTTATTCAGTTCAGATTTTATAAATTACAAAAGGATACAAAATCAAACTGAAGGGTAATGTATTGTACTTTGGAGGCTGTGATGAAACCAAAGATGTGTATAAATTCATTGGTAACTATATTGATCTTTATCAGCAAGTTTAAGTGTGGGTAATAATGGTCTGTGATGGGCTGGCATCTCATCCACAGTTTTCTCCTGCCATGCACCCGGTGCTGCCAGAACTTCATCCATTATTTGAAAAAGCTTTGTCCTTGCCAGGTCTACAGAAAGCTATTACCTACTTGAAGTTAACAAAGAGGTGAATGGTTGAAATTAATCCTTGCAAAGCATTTTTATTTGTCAAAAACATGAAAAAAATCTATTTAGAGAAGGTATAACAGAATACAGGTCTTTGGAAAAAAGATGTAAAGTGGATGGTCACAGCTAACAGGCACCTGGTTCCTAAATATTGTTGCTTTTGTCCATTATTTTTTTATTATTATACAATCTTAATCAAATAATTGTATACTCTTCATTAAAAATCCTTTTTTAACCTCTGTTTTCAGTATTATTTATTGCCCAATATATTTATACTCTACTCACCCAGATCTGTCTTAAAAGTCTCTCTTGCAGATTTCCACTCCTCTGTATCTTCTTCACACTCTAAACGAATGGTTTCTACAATCAAATACATGATGCTCAACATCACTCTGTAAAATAGAGCAGAGCAGTACAGTATTATAAATACAATCATTAAAAATAATAAAAAATATATAGCTATATTTGGATAATGTAGAGGTACTGCATTGCAACAGGGCCCATATGAAATGTGAACTATAAGAATTAAGTTCTGATTAGACATCTATAAATATCTAAAAATCTAATTATAAAATACAGTGATCCCTCGCTATATCGCGCTTCGCCTTTCGCGGCTTCACTCCATCGCGGATTTTATATGTAAGCATATTTAAATATATATCGCGGATTTTTTGCTGGTTCGCGGATTTCTGCGGACAATGGGTCTTTTAATTTCTGGTACATGCTTCCTCAGTTGGTTTGCCCAGTTGATTTCATACAAGGGACGCTATTGGCAGATGGCTGAGAAGCTAGATTGCTTACTTTTCTCTCTCTCTTGCGCTGACTATCTGTGATCCTGACGTATGGGGATTGAGCAGGGGGGCTGTTCGCACACCTAGACGATACGGACGCTCGTCTAAATATGCTGAAAGATTATCTTCACGTTGCTATCTTTTGTGCAGCTGCTTCCTGAAACGACATGCTGCACAGTGCTTCGCATACTTAGAAGCTCGAAGGGCACATATTGATTTTTGACTGAAAAACAAACTCTGTCTCTCTCTCTCTCTCTGCTCCTGACGGAGGGGGTGTGAGCTGCCGCCTTCAACAGCTTTGTGCCGCGGTGCTTCGCATACTTAAAAGCCAAACAGCCCTATTGATTTGTTTGCTAGAGATTGTTTTCTCTATCTATGTGACATTCTGTGCTCCTGACACGCACTCCTTTGAAGAGGAAGATATGTTTGCATTCTTTTAATTGTGAGACAGAACTGTCATCTCTGTCTTGTCATGGAGCACAGTTTAAACTTTTGAAAAAGAGACAAATGTTTGTTTGCAGTGTTTGAATAACGTTCCTGTCTCTCTACAACCTCCTGTGTTTCTGCGCAAATCTGTGACCCAAGCATGACAATATAAAAATAACCACATAAACATATGGTTTCTACTTCGCGGATTTTCTTATTTCGCGGGTGGCTCTGGAACGCAACCCCCGCGATGGAGGAGGGATTACTGTATTAACTGTTTTTGGTTCTAGAAAACCTTTTAACATTAATTTCTGAATTTCTTTGCCAGGTAAAGACTTAATAAACTGACAAAAGGCAAATTGCATTTCAATAACAAATGCACATACATGTGGTGTACTGAAATGTTACTCAAGCACAAATCTTTTAAAGTATTGTTGTCAAATAGTGTCCTTGTTCTTATCAACATTTGAATATTGAAAATGTGCTCAGACAATATATAGCAGATGCATTTTTCTACACTATAGATTACATATTCACTCTATTCATATGTGAATACAAAGCAACAATTGCTTTTCCATTTATTGAATATTTGTTAATTCTCTTTGTTTTATCATTTTTACCATACATTTTCAAATTCAATGGCTTTATCATTTTCTTCAAATTATAAAAAAATATTTTGTTTAATTCTATTAAATATCAATTAACTTTCAATTATACCTCCTTTTTAACTCCATTTCAGATAATGAATAGTTGGAATTTGGACTATAATTTGTATGATTTTCTGATCTGATTTTCAGATGACCCAAATGATTTGGAACCACTCACACCCAATCACTTGTTGTTTCTCTATTAAATAGAGTGCCACTGGCCATTGCCTGGCCAAAAAAAAAGTCGCCACCAAAAAAAAAAGGTCACACACTCTAATATTTCGTTGGACCGCCTTTAGCTTTGATTACAGCAAGCATTCGCTGTGGCATTGTTTCGATAAGCTTATGCAATGTCACAAGATTTAGTTCCATCCAGTGTTGCATTAATTTTTTACCAAGATCTTGCATTGATGACGGTAGAGTCTGACTGCCTCTCTTCTTACCCTGATGCACCCATCACTCTGGAACAGGGTAAATCTGGACTCATCAGACCACATGACCTCCTTCCATTGCTCCAGAGTCCAATCTTTATGCTCCCTAGCAAATTGAAGCCTTTTTTTCCCAGTTTGCCTCACTGATTTATGGTTTTCTTACGGCTACACAGCTGCTCAGTCCCAATCCCTTGAGTTCCCTTTGCATTGTGTGTGTGGAAATGCTCTTACTTTCACTATTAAACATAGACCTGAATTCTACTGTTGTTTTTCTTCGATTTAATTTCACCAAACGTTTAAGTGATCGCCGATCACGATCATTCAGGATTTTTTTCCGGCCACATTTCTTCCTCGAAGACGATGGGTCCCCACTATCCTTCCAGTTTTTAATAATGCGTTGGACAGTTCTTAACCCAATTTTAGTAGTTTCTGCAATCTCCTTAGATGTTTTCTCTACTTGATGCACGCCAATGATTTGACCCATCTCAAACAGACTAACATCTTTTCCACGACCACGAGATGAGTCTTTCGACATGGTTGTTTAAAAAATGAGAAGCAACTCATTGCACCAGTTGGGGTTAAATAACTTGTTGCCAGCTGAAAGATAATCGCCCATGCAGTAATTATCCAATAGGAGGCTCGTACCTATTTGCTTAGTTAAATCCAGGTGGCGACTTTTTTTTTGGCCAGGCAGTGTATAAAGGCTGTTTCATAAAGTACGCAGTTTTTGAATTGCGTGGGATTTATTTGCTTGAAGGTTGTATGCACTGTTCCTATCATTTTCATTATCTATTATCACTCCGATTAGAAGACCATTTGTCATTTTTCCATTAGTAGCCATGGAGCAGTTCAGTATTGAGCAACGCATTCTTATTGTGAAAACTCATTACAAAAACGGAGAGTGCTACGTAGAGACTGTCCGTAAATCTTTGGACATGATAATGCCCCTACTGCAACAACAGTTTTGAGGCTGGTACAGAAATTCGAAGAATCTGGGTCATTTGCAACCAGAAAATCACCCGGTCAAAACCGTAATGTTCGAACGCAGCAAAACATTGCAGTAGTGCAAGACAGTGTGAATGTGAGCCCCGTGAAGTCGCTTCGCCGTCAATCACAACAGCTAGATATGTCACCATCTTCTGTGTATCGAATACTGAAAAAAGATTTTCATATGCACCCCTACAAGACTCAGTTGACACAAGTGCTGAAACCAGCAAATCAAGAAGATTCGCCGATTGGATTTTGGAACAAGAGGACGACAATTTTTCAAAAAGAATGATCTTCAGTGACAAGGCATATTTCCATCTCTCAGGGTATGTCAACAAACAAAATTGCCGCATTTGGGGTGACGAAGACCCTAGAGTGATCCAAAAGCACGAAATGCATCCCCTACGAGCCATGGTTTGGTGTGGTTTTTGGGCAGGAGGCGTGATTGGCCCCTTATTTTTTGAAAATGATGATGGAAATGCAGTTACTGTAAATGGCAACCGTTATCGGGACATGATCACTAACATTTTGTGGCCTGCTCTGGAAGAAATGGAGGATGACGGAATTGATGAAATGTGGTTTCAGCAGGACAGGGTTACCTGCCATACATCCCGAGAGACAATCACTTTGCTTCGTGAAAAATTCCCTGAGCATCTGATCTCGCTTCACAGTGGCGACTTCTTTTTATGGGGATATGTGAAGTCACAAGTTTACATGAACAAACCTCAAACGATTGCCGAACTGAAGAGGGAAATTCAACGGGTAACTGGCGAAATCAACAGGGACGAAATCAATAGGGACGTCTGTAAAAGAGTTATCGCTAATTTCAATGATCGGATGACTGCCTGCAGAGAAAGTGAAGGTGGACATATGCTCGATATCACTTTTCATTATTAAATCGAGGTATATGTTGAATGAAATTAAATAAAACTTTAGAATTTTGCTTCGATTTTGGCCGATTTATTGCATTTTTAAAAACTGCGTACTTTATGAAACACCCTCTATTGCCCTTTTTTCATAATATATACTGGTTACTGTATAGCACACTAAGATGTTTAAATAAGGTGCACTTAAGTATCAAGTGTAATTGAAATCCCTGATAATATTAAGTAACAACTATGCCACCTGAGCATTTAATAAAAGTACCATAATGCAGAAATAATACTTGCTGTAATTCCCAGATAATAAAATTTCCACACATTACAACGTGTAACACTCAAGACTAATAACAAATGTGTATTTTTGGAACCAAGCACTAAACTGATACAGAATAAAAACACACTGCAAATAAGCTAATTTTCAATGTTCAGCAATCAGATATGTAAAATGTACGGTATATATTGTTTACATAATTCAATAACATTTAATATCTTGTGTGTACATGCAAAGTACCTGGATACTCAGGGTACACATTAAACTGTAACAGACGTATCATTTCACATTACGTCTGAGAAAACTAACATCATTTTTTAAAAAATCTTGGAGTGTAGAATAAAATAAACTCTCTTGAGTTATCTTTTATTTGGCATTTCCTTTTAGTTTTACAAGCATTCTTAGATATGAAGAACATTTTTTCAATTAAATTATCTCTAATTAGTTTTCTGAAACAAGATACAACTGCCACCAATCATTCTAGGCAGCATTCATGGAAAATTTTGCTATTTGTGCCAAATACAAACAATTTATTATATTACAGGTTGAGAATCCCTAATCTGAAATGACTGAGACCTGACGTAGTTCAGATTTAGGATATTTTCGGATTTTGGAATATTTGAATATACAGTACATAATCAGGAGATGGAACTTAAGTCTAAACATAAAATGTATTTATGCTTTGCATAAATCTTATATGCATATTTGAAGGTAATTTTATAGAATATGTATAATCATTTTTTGCATGAAACAAAAGTTTGTCCACAGCAGCATCAGCACAATATATGTATCAGCTGTAAACAACAGCAGCAACAAACAACAGCAAGCTTTCAGTCTCCACCTGCCATGCTGTGTTTTGAATTAAAGGTTACTGCACACACAGAATAAGCAAAAAACATAGTGGGTAATGCATGTAGGTCTGGCAATGATGGTGGTTCATAAAACTGGCGCCAACATGGGCAACTGAGCTCAGGTGTGGAATTTTTCACTAGTGGCGTCATGTTGGTACCTAAAAATGTTTCAGATTTTGAAGCATTCGGGTTTTTGGAATTTCTGATTATGGATGTTTAACGTGGGCTCGATGGCGAGCGCCTGGTGGCCGGGCCTGCACCCATGGGGCTCGGCTGGGCACAGCCCGAAGAGGCAACGTGGGTCCCCCTTCCCATGGGCTCACCACCTATGGGAGGGGCCAAGGAGGTCGGGTGCAGTGTGAGTTGGGTGGTGGCCGAAGGCGGGGACCTTGGCGGTCCGATCCTCGGCTACAGAAACTGGCTCTTGGGACGTGGAATGTCACCTCTCTGAAGGGGAAGGAGCCTGAGCTAGTGCGCGAAGTTGAGAGGTTCCGGCTAGATATAGTCGGGCTCACCTCGACGCACAGCTTGGACTCTGGAACCAATCTCCTTGAGAGGGGCTGGACTCTCTACCACTCTGGAGTTGCCCCTGGTGAGAGGCGCCGAGCAGGTGTGGGTATACTTATTGCCCCCCAACTTGGAGCCTGTACATTGGGGTTTACCCCGGTGGACGAGAGGGTAGCCTCCCTTTGCCTTCGGGTGGGGGGACGGGTCCTAACTGTTGTTTGTGCGTATGCACCGAACAGCAGTTCGGAGTACCCACCCTTTTTGGAGTCCCTGGAGGGGGTGCTAGAGGGCATACCTTCTGGGGACTCCCTCGTTCTGCTGGGAGACTTCAATGCTCACGTGGGCAATGACAGTGAGACCTGGAAGGGCGTGATTGGGAGGAATGGCCCCCCTGATCTGAACCCGAGCGGTGTTTTGTTATTGGACTTCTGTGCTCGTCACGGATTGTCCATAACGAACACCATGTTCAAGCATAAGGGTGTTCATATGTGCACTTGGCACCAGGACACCCTAGGCCTCAGTTCGATGATCGACTTTGTGGTCGTGTCGTCGGACTTGCGGCCACATGTCTTGGACACTCGGGTGAAGAGAGGGGCGGAGCTGTCAACTGATCACCACCTGGTGGTGAGTTGGCTTCGATGGTGGGGGAGGATGCCGGTCAGGCGTGGTAGGCCCAAACGTGTTGTGAGGGTCTGCTGGGAACGTCTGGCAGAGCCCCCTGTCAGAAGTAGCTTCAACTCCCACCTCCGGCAGAACTTCGACCACATCCCGAGGGAGGTGGGGGACATTGAGTCCGAATGGGCCATGTTCCGTGCCTCTATTGTTGAGGCAGCTGACCGGGGCTGTGGCCGTAAGGTGGTCGGTGCCTGTCGTGGCGGCAATCCCCGAACCCGCTGGTGGACACCGGCGGTGAAGGATGCCGTCAAGCTGAAGAAGGAGTCCTACAGGACCCTTTTGTCCTGTGGGACCCCGGAGGCAGCTGATAGGTACCGGCAGGCCAAGCGGAATGCGGCTTTGGTGGTTGCTGAGGCAAAAACTCAGGCGTGGGAGGAGTTTGGGGAGGCCATGGAGAATGACTTTCGGACGGCTTCGAGGAGATTCTGGTCCACCATCCGGTGTCTCAGAAAGGGGAAGCAGTGCAGTGTCAACACTGTATATGGTGGGGATGGTGCGCTGCTGACCTCGACTCGGGACGTTGTGGGTCGGTGGGGGGAATACTTCGAAGACCTCCTCAATCCCATTAACATGCCTTCCAATGAGGAAGCAGAGCCTGGGGACTCAGAGGTGGGCTCCCCCATCTCTGGGACTGAGGTCACCGAGGTGGTCAAAAAACTCCTTGGTGGCAGGGCCCCGGGGGTGGATGAGATACGCCCGGAGTTCCTCAAGGCTCTGGATGTTGTAGGACTGTCTTGGCTGACACGCCTCTGCAACATCGCATGGACATCAGGGACAGTGCCTCTGGATTGGCAGACCGGGGTGGTGGTCCCCCTCTTTAAGAAAGGGGATCGGAGGGTGTGTTCCAACTACAGAGGGATCACACTCCTCAGCCTCCCTGGAAAAGTCTATTCAGGGGTCCTGGAGAGGAGGGTCCGTCGGATAGTCGAGCCTTGGATTCAGGAGGAACAGTGTGGTTTTCGTCCTGGTCGCGGAACAGTGGACCAGCTCTATACCCTTAGCAGGGTCCTGGAGGGTGCATGGGAGTTTGCCCAACCAGTCTACATGTGTTTTGTGGATTCGACCGTGTCCCTCGGGGAATCCTGTGGGGGGTACTCCGAGAGTATGGGGTACCGGCCCCCCTGATAAGGGCTGTTCAGTCCCTGTACGATCGGTGCCAGAGCTTGGTCCGCATTGCCGGCAGTAAGTCGAACCCGTTTCCAGTGAGAGTTGGACTCCGCCAGGGCTGCCCTTTGTCACCGATTCTGTTCATAACTTTTATGGACAGAATTTCTAGGCGCAGCTAGGGTGTTGAGGGGGTCCGGTTTGGTGGGCTCAGGATTGGGTCACTGCTTTTTGCAGATGATGTTGTCCTGTTTGCTTCATCAGGCCGTGATCTTCAGCTCTCTCTGGATCGGTTCGCAGCCGAGTGTGAAGCGGCTGGGATGAGAATCAGCACCTCCAAATCCGAGACCATGGTCCTCAACCGGAAAAGGGTGGAGTGCCCTCTCAGGGTTGGTAGCGAGATCCTGCCCCAAGTGGAGGAGTTCAAGTATCTCGGGGTCTTGTTCACGAGTGAGGGAAGAATGGAGCGTGAGATCGACAGGCGGATCGGTGCGGCATCCGCAGTAATGCGGGCGTTGCATCGGTCTGTCGTGGTGAAAAAGGAGCTGAGCCGCAAGGCGAAGCTCTCAATTTACCAGTCGATCTATGTTCCTACCCTCACCTATGGTCATGAGCTATGGGTAGTGACCGAAAGAACGAGATCGCGAATACAAGCGGCTGAAATGAGTTTCCTCCGCAGGGTGTCTGGGCTTTCCCTTAAAGATAGGGTGAGAAGCTCAGTCATCCGGGAGGGGCTCAGAGTAGAGCCGCTGCTCCTCCGCATTGAGAGGAGTCAGATGAGGTGGCTCGGGCATCTGATCAGGATGCCTCCTGGACGCCTCCCTGGTGAGGTGTTCCAGGCACGTCCAACCGGGAGGAGGCCCCGGGGAAGACCCAGGACACGCTGGAGGGACTATGTCTCTCGACTGGCCTGGGAACGCCTTGGGATTCTCCCGGAAGAGCTAGAAGAAGTGGCCGGGGAGAGGGAAGTCTGGGCATCTCTGCTCAAGCTGCTGCCCCCGCGACCCGACCTTGGATAAGCGGGAGACAATGGATGGATGGATGGATGTTTAACGTGTACCATGAAAACTTGATTATGATGCTAAGTACTTGTAGTAAACATTTCAGATTACAGATTAATGAAGCCCAAATTAAATAAATATTTAATTTCTTTGTTAGTTTTTGTAGTTGGTTTTTGTTAGTTATGTAGAGATGAAGAAATCTTAAGCGAGTGTTCATTCACAACTCAAATGATTTATGTAATGCTCGCTAACTTTTTTTCCCAATATAGTATGTTTTAGATAATAACTAACATGCTTAGGTTAAAACTGCATGAAAACAAATTATAACAAAAAATATTTGGAAAATGAGCACATATAAACACCATATGTTTAATGAGATATTATTAGAAACATGTTGTGCTTTTACAGTAAAGCCTGTGCATGAAAATAATTTAATATAATATGATATACAAAGACCTATAATGATGCTAAGGAGTGTATTTAACATACTTTAACACTCCCAAACCTACTTAATCCAATTCACAACTGGGGTGGCTTAAGACTATCCTAGTAGTACTAGATGTAAGGCAGGAACAACCATGAGACAGAACACCAGTTTATCATAGAGCCCATTAATTCACACACCGAGACTTAAACTTAAATTGCATTTATAATTTACTAAATATATATGGGAAGGATAAAATATTGTATGTGTATATTGCATAAACACACACAACAAAATACTTTATGCACAAATATTCCATTGAATGAAATTTTGATTATTACTGTATATTCAAAGTTTTTTGTCGTATGGCTTACCTAAGTTCAGTGCTGTCTGCAAGGGAAATGGCTGGCTTCCTTAAGGCACTGCTGCAGGCCTGGTTGTTTCTGTAATATGAACAACAAAACATAATTTTATGAAACAAAAAATAAATGATACGCGAGTCCGTTAAAACTGATTAAAAGAAAAAAAAAAGTGTATTTTGTCTTTAAAGCCAAATAAAAGACAGTATGGTCAGTCCAAAAACATCTGTTAAACATAGTTATGCACATAGAAAATATTAACAAACTCTCATAACTTGATTGAGGCAGTTCACACTTTATAAAGATGTTTTGGGAGTAAGAATTTCTGATATTAATTAAATAAATATTTTGGTTTAGACATTTGACACTCAATGAACGGTCTAATTTTTCCCACCCAGATTTAAACAAACTTCACTTATAGCTGTCTACAGACATGTATATTATATGTCGGGCTTCAACGAGACAAGAACCAAGAGATACAAAATTAAAAACAACAACAAAAAAAATCTAGACTGAACTAAATTGTAGGCTTACAGGCTAAATAGGGTGGCTGTTCATATTCCTAACTGTCAGTAACTAACAAATGAGCCCTAAACACAAACCATAAAAACTCACACTACAGCTTCCTTTCCTATCTTCACCCTTTTTTGGTAGTCTATTATGAGGTCTGTCTGGTAGAAACTTATCTTACAGTCAAGAACTGTTCCTGGTATAGTCTTCCTAGTTGCTTCCAGGGTCAGTATTGGTTTCTTAAACACCAATTTAAAGGGACAGTCATACTCCAGGTCATTTGTCCAAAACAAAGTGTAGCAAGGAGCTACATATCTTATAGATGGATTCCTAATGGACTACGAAAGTAGTAAGGAATGACAGACAACCTGTTTGCCTCTAATTAATCTTCCTAAATAATGCTGTGCTAATTATTAACTTCAGAGCACCAACAAGGAGGTATCATTCCCTCTTCTGGTACAACTGCTACTCCTACTACTGCTTGCAATCTGATATTTAATAGAGAATAAGTCAATATGTTATGCATTGATTTGACTGAGGTACATGTATATAAGTGTAAAAAAAGATCTGTAAAAAGAATTAAAAACTGAAGACATTAAGTGACATTAAAGGCAGTCTTTCCTTTATAATAAGTTAATCAAAAAATGCAGAAGTATATCATATTAGGGCTCGGGGATATCAGCAGAACTGGGCCCACCAAAGGGGTGATCTGGAAAAAAAAAGAAACTTTACTGTGTAGGTGGCATTCGTTACCCTGGAAACAGTTCCTAGAGGAAGCATAGGGTTTAACCTGACCAGAGTGCTTTGAGCTTAGGTTTAGGAGGCGAGTTAGTGAAAAGTGATTAATCCGGAGCAAAGGTAGTGATGGCCAGTGTTATACCAAAAAGAAAGAGAGAGATAATGAGAGAAACAGACACTATATTACATGTATTATTGTTGTATTTTTGTTTCCTCCAGCTTATACCCCTTTTCATTATTTTTTGTTTAATAAATTACTTTGGTTGATATAGACCTTTGCCAGTACCAGGTTTCATTCAGTCCTTTTCTGATGTTGTGTTTCCATGCAAAAATAATATGCACTTGCGCTTTGCCTCCCTTTTGAAAATATAGTAACTATAAAAAAAAGTCTGTAAACACATACTCTATTTCCATGCTGAGCAGCTCTAAGAGAGCAGTGAAGGTCCCCATGTTGTACAGAAGGAAAATATTATGACGAGACCAGTACAGAGCCTCCATCTCAGTATCACATTCGGCGAATACACCTAGGACACATCCCATTTCAAAAAGTAGTTAGCAGAACCTCAAAAATGAAAACTTGCAAAAATAATTACTTGATTTTAGAGCAATTTTGGAGTGAATGGACTAGCTGTGTATTCAGCAGATAAAAAATTCAGCATATTATTTTAATATGTTTGTATTAGGAACAACATAACAAGAAAATACAAAACATGAGAAAAAACTGAGGAATGCATTCAAGTAGCACTAAGCCAGGGTAGCAGAAGACAAAACAGAATTACTTTTTTTGGAATCTGTAATTAAAGATTTGTGATGTTTTGGAAAGATTAAATAAATTACACATAGATATACAGAAGCTCTGAACCATACAGTGAAAAAAATGATGGGATAACCCTTATCTTGTACGTATGTGAAAATATCTTGTACATACGTGAACATATCTGGAAGTACGGGATACTTTCACATACACTATGTTTTCGCGTACGTACAAGATGTTTTCAAGTTTGTACGAGATAAAGTTAGTTTAAAAGATTACAAAAGTTAACTTCGGGGCTACCTAATTAGCCTTTACCACAGCTACAGCGCTTCAGTTTGACATCACTTCGAGCTCTTGTAGCATGGTAATATAAAATAGCAAATGGTAGACTTTTATTTATTAAAGGAACGTGGAATGGTTGTTGATGGGTTTAACTGTAGCCTGCAATACCTATGACGTACATCAGGTAATGCTCACAACATCAGTCACGAAATGCCCATCACATACCCTGTTACACTATGGTTAAGATTAGGCTTGTGGGAGGGTAAGGGTTTAGGTACATGCTTTATGTTTACAGGTATTCGTCTGCACACTTTTACGGAGCCCCTGAGGAGGTATGGTGTATTTTTTTTCTAGAAATGTCAGTGACGTCAAAATGAAGTGCCGTAGCCTTGGTAAAGGTGGAATTAGGTAGCCCTGAAGCGCACTTTTGTAATTTTTTAATCTAACTTTATCTCGTTCGTACGTGAAACTATCTCGTACGAACGTGAAAACATCTCATACGTACATAAAAGTATCCTGTACATATGCAAAAACATTTCATATGTACGTGAAATTATCCTGTACGTATGAGATATAGGTTATCCCATAATTTTTCTCACTGTGCAGTTCAGAGCTTCCATACAAATATGTTCAGAAAGAACCTTTTTTAAAAAAAAAAAAAAAACTAAAATCACTCCACTCCAGTCAGTAACCAAAATTAGTTATAAAGTGAAATCAATCAGAATTGTAAGTGTTGTATTCACATAATAATGTACTGTATATATGTTGGTTTAAATGAAAATACTGTATATAATAAAATTTATAAAATAACAAGTAAATAAATCAAATCAAAATGCATGTCATTAAATTTCTAGTACAATCTACACTATTAAATTGCACATATTTCAAAATATGCAAAAGGAATAAAAAAAAAGCTATTTGGGATGGGTAGTAGTATAATAGTTGACATATTGTCTTTATTTGGATAAAACTGCACCATAGACTCTTGTATCATGTACAAGGGAACAGGATACCTTGCGCTAGATAAAGAATGGCTCTTGACACTTTCAACCTTTTCTCCCTGTTGGTAACTTCCAATGCATCCAATAGCCTCATTATGTAGGTCTTCTGAGCTGCAGTGTCTAAGTCTATCCATCTTCTGTTTTGTACTGAGTGAGGAAGAAGAAAACATTTTGCAAACTTTTTTTTCTTGCAGTTTGAAAGAGGCCCAAGCCACATCAAAGAATAAGATTCATGCTACTGTAAAGGAGAAAGACAGAGCTATAGCAGTTTAACATAAGAAAACATCTGAAAAGGTTATTTACTGGTTGGTTGTGTATAGCACCTCTAATGTATTACTGAAGAAAAGATCACCATCTACTTTCATCCTCCCTAATTCAATTCAGGTTTTCAGAAGGCAGGAGCACATCCCAGTACAAGTGCAGGCCAATCCTGGACAGAGCTCCTGCTTATATTAAGGCAAACTCATGCATACACTCAAACTTGCTAAAATAAAGCAAATTCTGAGTCATGAATTAACCTAACACACACATCTTTGGATTGCAGGGGGGAAAAAAAAGTACTGGGAAAAACTCTCTAGGGAGACGTGAAGAATATGAAAACTCTAAATTGACAGTGTCCAAACTGGGATTCAAGCCAAGGTTTCTTTGACTATAAAACTATATACAGTACATAAACCATATTCTATACTTCACTAATGTTAATTGACTGATTAAGTGCTTATTTCTTAAGTTGTACAAAATTGTATTGCTTTACTTGACTGAAAAATTCTACAATTGCTAAAACACACATAATTAATAAGAAGTTTAGAAAAATGAAAAAAAGAATAGTGTTCATTAATTCTGTATTCATTTCTGTAAACAATTAAAGAAACACTAATTTAACACCATTCCTACTTGAAATTGCACAGTAGCTAGGTCCTCATAATCTATGTGTACTGTGTATCCTTTTAATCAGCAATGGAAAATGCTGCATGACTTAGGGAAATTAAGTTTAGACATTATCAATTTACCCAGCCATCCACTGTGAAATCTGCTTTGTCAAAGTCTAATTTTTAACATTATTTTAAAACACTGTTATATAATTTGGAGATTCACATTTTCATTGAGCTGTTAATTAGCTCCCTTTTAAACTATAGCATATGGCAAATATTGGAATAACAAGTAATTGATGGCAATTTGGGTAAATAAATATAACTACCAAAACTGTGAAAAATGTGTGTTACTATTAACTAGCACAATTAACCCCAGTTACCTTGGTTAAAAGTATAACCTACAGAGTGTGGAATAAATGGAGGAGTAATTTAGTTCAATAAAATCTTTTCTAACAGTAATTATAAAAAATGGGGCAGAACAAGAACAGATGACAACATATTGTGCATTTTAATGACACTGGAAAAATTCCCATGTTTCAGTGTTTTGTTTTTGCTGCATGTTTACCTACTGTTTTTACTTTTTGTTTTATAAATACACAGATTGTATTTTTAGCTTAAGTTTTCTTTTTTTTTATATTTTATTAATTTTTATTGTAATCATTCCATACAAACAGATCAATTTATAACCAAACAAATTAAAAACAAATCAAACCCCACCCCTGAGAAGGAGAGCTTAGCTAAAGGAGAATTGCTTAGGGCTTTTTAATAAGACAACATTAAGCAAAGGAAAGGGAGAAATAAATATCTATGTAAATAAGAGATAGAGAAGGGAGTTAAATGCGGTAATGGTTGTTTCTCTTATTCTAAAATAATATTGATCAGATCCTGCCAGGTTTTGAAAAAATTTTGTACAGATCCTCTAACTGAGAATTTGATTTTTTCCAATTTCAAATAATATAAAACATCGGTTTCCCACTGACTTATCAGAGGAGAGTTAGGATTCTTCCAATTTAACAGAATGAGTCTGCGTGCCAAAAGTGTAGTGAATGCAATCACCGTTTGCTTGTCCTTTTCCACTTCAAGTCCGTCTGGAAGAACACCGAACACAGCTGTTAGTGGGTTAGGAGGGATTGTGATACCAAGGCTGTCTGAAAGGCACTTAAAAATTTTTGTCCAAAATGATGTTAATTTGGTGCAGACCCAGAACATGTGACCCAGTGAGGCAGGAGCTTGGTTGCAGCGTTCGCAGGTTGGATCTTGCCCTGGAAACATTTTGGACAGTTTTAAGCGAGACAGATGAGCTCGATACATAATTTTCAGTTGAATAATTCTATGCTTTGCACATATGGAGCTCGAGTGAATTCTCTGCTTTGCTACCTTCCACTCCTTTTCTGATATATTGATTAAGAGATCTTCTTCCCAATGTCCTCTTGGATCTTTGAAAGGAAGGGACTCTAATAGGATTTTATATAATGCGGAAATGGTGTTTAATTCCTCGGCATTGAGCAGTATTTTTTCCAGCATTGTGGAGGGTGCAAGGTGGGGAAAATCGGGCAATTTCTGTTTAACAAAATTTCTAATTTGAAGATAGTGAAAGAAATGTGTAGCTGGGAGGTTGAATTTTGAACGTAATTGTTCAAAAGATGCAAATATGTTGTCTATATAAAGATCTCTGAGCATTTTAATCCCAAAACTTTTCCAGGTATTAAAAACTGGATATGTTTGCGAGGGTTGAAAGAGGTGGTTTTCTTGCAGAGGTGCCACCGATAAAAGATTTTCCATCTTAAAATGCTTTCTAATTTGGTTCCATATTCTAAGTGAGTAAAGCACAATTGGGTTATTAGTATATTTGCAATAACTTGTATTTATTGGAGAGCAGAGCAGGGAGTATAAAGAAGTACTACAGGAATTTATTTCTATTGCGGACCAAGCCTGTGTATGTTCATTTATTTGTGTCCAGGTTTTTATGGCTTGTATGTTTGCTGCCCAGTAATAAAACTGAAAATTAGGTAAAGCCATGCCACCTTCTGCCTGAGGTCTTTGTAGGGTCGCTCTTCGGATACGTGGGTGTTTTGAGTTCCAAATGAATGAGGTTATTGTTGAATCTAACTGTTTAAAAAACGATTTATTGATATATATTGGAATGTTTTGAAATAAAAAAAAGTTTAGGAAGGATATTCATCTTAACAGTGTTAATTCTTCCGGCTAGAGTGAAATGAAGGGTTGACCATCTATCCAGGTCTTGCTTAATTTTTTCCATACAGACGGCAAAATTTTGTTGATAAAGAGCTTTATGTTTACTTGTGATAATTACCCCTAGGTATTTAAACTGATCTGCTATGGTAAAAGGTAGGGTGTCCAATCTGATATTATATGCTTGTGAATTCACTGGAAAGAGTATACTTTTATTCAGATTAATTTTAAGACCAGAAATCTTTTGAAATTCTGTTAGTGCTGTTAGAACTGCAGGGACAGTGTTTTCTGGGTCTGATATATATAAAACCATATCATCTGCATATAGAGAAATTTTCTGTTCCAGTCCTTCTCTGACAATCCCCTTTATCTGATAAGAATTTCGGCAGTGAACCGCCAGTGGTTCAATGGCGATTGCAAACAGCAGTGGTGACAAAGGACATCCTTGTCTGGTGTCATGTTCTAGCTTAAAGTTGTCTGAGCAAATGTTATTAATACAAACTGAAGCTTCTGGATTGGTATACAGTAGTTTGATCCATGCACAAATATTCGGGCCAAACCCAAATTTCTCCAATGCAGTGAAAAGGTAGTTCCATTCAATCATATCAAATGCTTTTTCTGCGTCTAATGATAATATCATCTCTGGGGTGTTTGATTTTGCTGGTGAATATATAACATTAAACAAGCGTCGGAGATTGGAAGATAGATGTCGGCCTTTAATAAATCCAGTTTGATCCTGTGATATTACCGAGGGCAGCACTTTCTCCATCCTTCTAGCTATGATTTTTGAGAGTATCTTAACATCATTATTCAGGAGTGAAATTGGTCTGTATGATGCACATTGTAACAAGTCCTTATTTTGTTTAGGAAAGACAGTGATTAATGCTTGTCGAAATGTTTGAGGTAGTATTTGGTTGTCTCTAGCTTCTGTAAATGTTGTCAATAAGAGGGGAGCTAGTAAATGTTGTCAATAAGAGGGGAGCTAGCGGAGTGGAGAATTTCTTATAAAATTCTACGGGGTAACCATCAGGGCCTGCTGATTTAAGTTTTCTTAAGTATGTAGAAACTTTAGATTACAGATCTATTCCATGACTTCCCTGTATTGCATATGAACATTTTATACTTTAATCACCTTTAAAATAAGATAAGAGACAGTACATTAAAACATTTGGGTAGTGAATAAGTTAGTGCTCCCACTTCACAGATTCAGTGTTAGGGGTTTAAATCCTGCAGCCAGATGTTGCCTGTATTGAAGTTGCACATTTTCCCTGTCCCTCTACAAGTTTTCCTCGTACATCCTAAGATATGTGAAGGTTAGGCTGTGTGCATGAGGGAGCTTTGCAATGGACTGATGCCTTGTCCAGGGCTGATTCCTCACTTATGTCCAGTGCTGTTGGGATAGGTTTCAGCCCTTTGGAAATTAATTAAATGGGTTTAAGTATTTAAGTAAGTTTTGTTATTTGTAAATCAGTACATTAAAATGGCAAAGTAAGGTGAATATTAACAAATTATATTCAGGAATAGCTGTTTTAAAATTTGCTTGTGAAAATAGGTCCAAAGCCTTGTTTTGAATGTTAGAACTAAATGAGTATTAAGGACAGTCAAACATAGAGACAGAGACAGCTGGCCAGTAAGCTGAATCTATTCTGTTCATCTACACTAGTACAACATCTCTTACTACTGTAGTCTTTGTTTTAGATTACAAATATTACCCTAAAGAAGTGGTTCCTTGTTTTCATTTACAGCAAATGTCTCCTTATTTTTCAATGGCATAATCAGGAACATGTTTTGCTAAAAGAAACTCATGGACCCCGTGATCATCAGAGGTGACTGTGCAGAGAGTGCAGACCCATAAATACCTGGGTGTGCAGCTTGATGATAAACTGGACTGGACTGACAATACTGATGTTCTGTGCAAGAGAGGACAGAGTCGATTATACTTCCTTAGAAGGTTGGCGTCCTTCAACATCTGCAATAAGATGCTGCAGATGTTCTATTAGACGGTTGCGGCGAGTGCCCTCTTCTACGCGGTGGTGTGCTGGGGAGGCAGCACAAAGAAGAGGGACGCCTCACACCTGGACAAACTGGTGAGGAAGGCAGGCTCTATTGTAGGCACGGAGCTGGACAGTTTGACATCTGTGGCGGAGCAACAGGCACTGAAGCAGGCTCCTGTCAATAATGGAGAATCCACTGCATCCACTGAACAGTATCATCTCCAAACAGAGGAGCAGCTTCAGCGACAGACTGCTGTCACTGTCCTGCTCCACTGACAGACTGAGGAGATCATTCCTCCCCCACACTATGCGACTCTTCAATTCCACCCGGGGGGGTAAACGTTAACATTATACAAAGTTATTGACTGTTATACCTGCCTTGCACTCTTCAGCTTGCATTTTTTAATTTACACTGCATTTTTATCACTCTTTAATTAATATTGTTTTTATCAGTATGCTGCTGCTGGAGCATGTGAATTTCCCCTTGGGGATTAATAAAGTATCTATCTATCTATCTTGTTTTTAATGACTTATTTTATATCACTTTTCAAGAGCAAACAAAACTCCTCCTTGTGGTGATACATCAGGCTCTCTTGCTGTATAAATAATTATTGACAGAGACCGGTTTCAAAGTAAAGGTAACCAGATGAATAAAACCTGCATATAGCCAAAGAAACCAAACCCATCTGAAAGCTGGCTTCTGTAGTGACACATCCACTCCATGTATGATGTGACACATGGCCAAAAGTCCTCACTAAAAGCACTGGCATGCAATGAAATGATGTTTAATAGACTTCCACCCATCAGATCCAATCTGATGAGGTGGATGCTCTTCCCTCTATAGATATGCTTGAGGATGTGTTAACAGATGCTTTACAGAGGTTACCGTTTCGGTTTAGACAGTAGTCTACAATTTTTAAATTCGAACTGTGGAATAATGACTCCCTAAAGCGTATCTGAAATGCAGACCTCTCCATTAAGGGGTGCCAGTACTGCCAGACCAAATATTTTACCTCTCTTTCCTGACTCTGAACTGTTAAACTTCAAGGATTCTTTGAGTCCTGACCAAAGATCCCAAATATTTAATGCAAGTGATGTTATTGATACCACTCAAACTACTCTGATTTCGCACAACACAACCCATCGTACTGGTTTCCAGACCTGGTGGATCTTGGTATTTTTGCAATGATTCCCACTGACTCAACTAGGTTTCTAGTTTTGATCACTACCCTATACCCAGGGTCAACAATCTATTAGAGAAACCTAGGCATATGTATTGCCTCAGAACATCGGATATGACCAAGTGGTGTAGGCAGATTCCTCTAGCCCCTGAAGCAAATGAAAAAACAGCATTTGGCAGCCTTTGGGGCTACTGGTGGTACTGTGTCTTTTCCTTTGGGCAATATAGGGCACTGGCAATCTTCCAATGTCTTGTGGATAAACTGCTATGGCTTCACAATGCCTATAGTGCTCTACTATCTCCAAATAACTATTTCCTTTAGCTATTGGGAGATCTTCTTCATTTCTTTACATGTGAAAAATTACAAAAATATCAATTTTGATAATTACATTTATGAGGAAAGAGAGAACCATGCGTCTTTAAATGTTTCCTAAATTAAGTATCCAAATGTATTACTGTAACATAGTAATGTAACAGAGTGATCAGCTAGTGGCTTAACAAATTTACAAATTCATTAAAATACTAAATATATTTGGGTAATTCTTAACAAATAAATGGAGCATAAAAAACTATTACTACAGTTATAACAACATACAGTATATAGCTTGAAGATATCATCTTTTCAAGCACCTGGAAAGAACAGGTTTTAGCTAATCCTTTATTCCAGTCCTTTCTAAATGCAGGCCAGCATACACCTGTAAATCCAAGAAAATGTTACTTTGACTTGACAGCAGCCAAGTATTTAGACTATATTGGGGGAATGGATTGAGTCAATAGATTGAGTCCGCCTTCAGGTGGGGGGATGGGTCCTAACTGTTGTTTGTGCGTATGCACCGAACAGCAGTTCGGAGTACCCACCCTTTTTGGAGTCCCTGGAGGGGGTGCTAGAGGGCATACCTTCTGGGGACTCCCTCGTACTGCTGGGGAACTTCAATGCTCACGTGGGCAATGACAGTGAGACCTGGAAGGGTGTGATTGGGAGGAATGGCCCCCCCGATCTGAACCCGAGTGGTGTTTTGTTATTGGACTTCTGTGCTCGTCACGGATTGTCCATAACGAACACCATGTTCAAGTATAAGGGTGTTCATATGTGCACTTGGCACCAGGACACCCTAGGCCTCAGTTCGATGATCGACTTTGTGGTCGTGTCATCGGACTTGCGGCCACATGTCTTGGACACTCGGGTGAAGAGAGGGGCGGAGCTGTCAACTGATCACCACCTGGTGGTGAGTTGGCTTCGATGGTGGGGGAGGATGCCGGTCAGGCCTGGTAGGCCCAAACGTGTTGCGAGGGTCTGCTGGGAACGTCTGGCAGAGCCCCCTGTCAGAAGTAGCTTCAACTCCCACCTCCGGCAGAACTTCGACCACATCCCGAGGAAGGTGGGGGACATTGAGTCCGAATGGGCCATGTTCCGTGCCTCTATTGTTGAGGCGGCTGACCGGAGCTGTGGCCGTAAGGTGGTCGGTGCCTGTCGTGGCGGCAATCCCCGAACCCGTTGGTGGACACCGGCGGTGAGGGATGCTGTCAAGCTGAAGAAGGAGTCCTACCAGTCCCTTTTGTCCTGTGGGACTCTGGAGGCAGCTAATAGGTACCGGCAGGCCAAGCGGAATGCAGCTTTGGTGGTTGCTGAGGCAAAAACTCGGGCATGGGAGGAGTTTGGGGAGGCCATGGAGAACGACTTTCAGACGGCTTCGAGGAGATTCTGGTCCACCGTCCGGCGTCTCAGGAGGGGGAAGCAGTGCAGTGTCAACACTGTATATGGTGGGGATGGTGCGCTGCTGACCTCGACTCGGGATGTTGTGGGTCGGTGGGGAGAGTACTTTGAAGACCTCCTCAATCCCACTAACATGCCTTCCAATGAGGAAGCAGAGCCTGGGGACTCAGAGGTGGGCTCCCCCATCTCTGGGACTGAGGTCACCGAGGTGGTCAAAAAACTCCTTGGTGGCAGGGCCCCGGGGGTGGATGAGATACGCCCGGAGTTCCTCAAGGCTCTGGATGTTGTAGGGCTGTCTTGGTTGACACATCTCTGCAACATCGCATGGACATCAGGGACAGTGCCTCTGGATTGGCAGACTGGGGTGGTGGTCCCCCTCTTTAAGAAGGGGGACCGGAGGGTGTGTTCCAACTACAGAGGGATCACACTCCTCAGCCTCCCTGGAAAAGTCTATTCGGGGGTCCTGGAGAGGAGGATCCGTCGGATAGTCGAACCTCGGATTCAGGAGGAACAGTGTGGTTTTCGTCCTGGTCGCGGAACAGTGGACCAGCTCTACACCCTTAGCAGAGTCCTGGAGGGTGCATGGGAGTTCGCCCAACCAGTCTACATGTGTTTTGTGGACTTGGCAAAGGCGTTCGACCGTGTCCCTCGGGGAATCCTGTGGGGGGTGCTCCGGGAGTATGGGGTACCAGACCCCCTGATAAGGGCTGTTCGGTCCCTGTACAACCAGTGTCAGAGCTTGGTCCGCATTGCCGGCAGTAAGTCGAACCCGTTTCCAGTGAGAGTTGGACTCTGCCAGGGCTGCCCTTTGTCACCGATTCTGTTCATAACTTTTATGGACAGAATTTCTAGGCGCAGCCAGGGTGTTGAGGGGGTCCGGTTTGATGGACTCAGGATTGGGTCACTGCTTTTTGCAGATGATGTTGTCCTGTTTGCTTCATCAGGCCGTGATTTTCAGCTCTCTCTGTATCGGTTCGCAGCTGAGTGTGAAGCGGCTGGGATGGGAATCAGCACCTCCAAATCTGAGACCGTGGTCCTCAGCCGGAAAAGGGTGGAGTGCCCTCTCAGGGTTGGGAGCGAGATCCTGCCTCAAGTGGAGGAGTTCAAGTATCTCGGGGTCTTGTTCACGAGTGAGGGAAGAATGGAGCGTGAGATCGACAGGCAGATCGGTGCGGCGTCCGCAGTGATACGGGCTCTGCATCAGTCTGTTGTGGTGAAAAAGGAGCTGAGCCATAAGGCAAAGCTCTCAATTTACCAGTCGATCTATGTTCCTACCCTCACCTATGGTCATGAGCTATGGGTAGTGACTGAAAGAACGAGATCGCGAATACAAGCGACTGAAATGAGTTTCCTCCGAAGGGTGTCTGGGCTCTCCTTTAAAGATAGGGTGAGAAGCTCAGTCATCCGGAAGGGGCTCACAGTAGAGCCGCTGCTCCACCGCATTGAGAAGAGTCAGATGAGGTGGCTCGGGCATCTGATTAGGATGCCTTCTGGACGCCTCCCTGGTGAGGTGTTCCGGGGACGTCCAACCGGGAGGAGGCCCCGGGTAAGACCCAGGACACGCTGGAGGGACTATGTCTCCCGGCTGGCCTGGGAACGCCTTGGGATTCTCCTGGAAGAGCTAGAAGAAGTGGCCGGGGAGAGGGAAGTCTGGGCATCTCTGTTCAAGCTGCTGCCCCCGCAACCCGACCTCGGATAAGCGGAAGAAAATGGATGGATGGATGGATGGATTGAGTCAAACCAAAGTAGGTGCCATCCAGTGATGTCATCAGTGATAAATGAAACGTTAAAGGTTTCTTGGGTGTCATAGAGTTTTATCAGAGATACTGTATTCTGTGACTTTAACAGATCTAACATGCAAAAGCACTGAAACCACTGTGGTATGGAATCCTAATGCAGAGGATGTATTTTTAGACCTTAAGAATTCACAAATTGCTGTCCCCATTTTGATAGGTCCTAACTTCTCTCCTCATTTTGTATTTCAGACTAGTGCCTGTGAAATTGGTGTTGGTGCTATGTTGAATCAGAGCATTAACAGCGTGGATCATCCCGTCTTGATTTAGAAACTGCTGGATTGGGAAATCAGGAATGCTGCAGTTGAGCAACCGTTCATTCGACACAAAGTCAAACCAACGGTACCGAAGGATTTTCCAGAGAGACACAGTACCAAAGGAGTCCAGTCTTTGTCTCAGGTCACTGGATAGCGTCCATGTCTTGCAACCATATAGCAAGACAGGAAGCACCAGGACTCTAAAGACTTGGACCTTCATCCTTTTGCATAGATATCAGAAGCGCCACACAGCCCTTTCCAGTGACCTCATAACCCCCCATGCTCTCCCAATCCGTCTACTGACTTCACAGGAAGAGTCACCAGAGACATGAATGTCACTGCCAAGGTAAGTAAACCTCTCAACAAGGTCGACACTCTCTCCGCAAACAGACACATTGCTGATGGCTGTGCCCAAGAGGTCATTAAAGGCATGGATCTTGGTTTTTATCCAGGACATTCACAAGCCCAGACACTCTGACTCCTCGCTCAGTCTCTCGAGTGTCCCGATCAGAGCCTCCATCAACTCCACAAAGATCACAGCATCGTCAGCAAAGTCAAGATCCGTGAATCTTTCTTCACCAACAGATGCCCCACAGTCACAGGACCCCACGACCTTGCCCAACACCCAGTCCATACAACACACCCCTAACGAACCCCACAATCAACTGGGAAAAATGCAGAGGTTCTGCCTCCACTCTGCACAGCACTCACAGTACCAGTGTACAGGACGGCCATGATATCCAGCAACCTCGAGGGGATCCTGCGAACCCTCAGGATGTCCCACAGGGCAGCTTGATCACTGAGTCGAACGCTTTGCAAAAATTGACAAAGGCTGCAAAGAAACTGCCAATATTCGCGTTTGCGCTCCATGAGAACCCTCATTGCTAGGATGCGGTCAATGGTAGACTTCTTAGGTGTAAAGCCGGACTGTTCCAGTCGCTGGTAGGTGAGCAAGTGATCACGAATCCTATTGAGGATGACCCTAGCAAGGACCTTACCCAGCACCGAGAGCAGTGTTATCCCCCTGTAGTTGCTGCAATCCAGGTGATCACCTTTCCCTTTCCAGATAGGGACGACAAGTCCCATTTTCCAGTCAGTTGGGATGATGCCTGTCTCCCAAATGGAAGCAAAGATTGCTTGCAATGCCAGGAGGACAGCCTTACCACCTGCCTGGAGAAGTTCACCCCGGATACCACAGATCCCTTCAGCCTTTCCTCCCCTCAGCTGGTTCACCACCTGTGCAATCTGAGTGAGATTGGGTGGTTCACAGCTAATTGGAGGATCAGCCTCAAGGGCCGTGAGATATCCAACATCCTAGCCAGAGGATCAGCTTTGAACAACTGCTCAAAATAGCCAGCCCAGCGGGTCACAACTGCAGTGTCATCCGTAAGGACTGTTCCATCAACCACCCTGACTGCAACTCTCCAAGGAACAGATTCAGATGTGTGTAATGCTTCGATTCCTCTGTAAGCAGGATGTGGGTCACTAGACCACAGATGGTGTGTCACTTGCTCACAGATTCCTCTAACAAACGCCTCTTTATCTGCCCTCAGAGCCCATGCAGCTGTCCTTCTCAGTTCTCGGTACAGACCAGAGTTGCCATTGAGCCGTGCGCAGAGACTCCTCTCGATGATATCCAGGGTGCCCTGCGAGATGAAACGCATCCTTCTGGGAACACCGGTAACACCAGCACAACCCTCAGCAACCTTCAGGGTCTTGTCACGGAAGGTCTCCCACATCACATTAGGATTGGCAGTTGCACCCAAATCTGCTAGTTCCTCACACAAACTACGTGCAAACTCCTTAGAAACAGCCTAGTCTTGGAGTCTGGCCAAGTCCAGGCTCATTTTCCTAGTAGGTGGTAACCTACTGGACCTAAGCTGGATCCTAAGAGTAGCAATAAGTCTGTGGTCAGAATTCACAAAGAGGGCACTTCTGTAGACCCTGCAGTTTTGCAAGAGCCTCCAGCATCTGCCCACGAGGATGTGATCGATCTACTTCACCGCACCACCAGTATTGGAGTACCTAGTCCAATGATGCGGTTCTGGGCACTGGAACCAGGATCCAGCGATTCACAGCCCCTGGCCTTTTGCAAAGTCAAGGAACATGGAGCCACTTTCACCACGGTCACCAGACCCATGGGGACCAAGACAATCCTCATAGCCAGCCCTGTCAATGCCAGTGGCGGCATTGAAGTCACACATGACCAGAGGAATGTCACCTCGTGGGAACCCATCAACCACCAAGCGAAGCTGCGAATAAAATGTCTCCCTCGCCAAGACATCACTCACCGCGATTGGAGCATACACTGAGACAACAGATAAGGCACCCAGGGAGTGTCGTAATCTGAGTCTCATAATACACTCATTGAAAGGAGTGACATCGGATACCATCGGAAGAAGCCAATCCGCAACAGCAACAGCTGTTACAACCTGAGATACTTAAGATTATATAGAGTTATATATATATTAAGAGTATATTCAAATGCATTGGTCTGTAATCAGTGACCTGTGTCTGGAATTTTTTTAGCTTTTTTGGATAACTGGCATAAGAGTGTATATTTTGAAAAAAGTAGGAACTCTGTATTCAACCAAAGACTACTTTAAAATTCTTAACAAACATAGGTTTCTAACTTATTAGCACAGTGTCTTAGTGAATACGGAGAGAGCTGTCTGGATCAGTTTCTTTACAACAGTTCTGTCTTTCAAGTGCAAACAAGCTTCATGCTCAGTGATGTGGGTGGGAGAGGAAGGTTTAGTGTAAAAGTAACAAGTAAAACGAAGTTGTGCCATAAACAGGGTTCTGTATTATTAAATAATGCCTCTAAAATCCTGCAGTAAACACTGTCCATCTGATTAACCAGAAAGAGTAAAGTCAAAGGCAAGTGGATCTCAATTTGTAATTAGCCATTGTCTATAGTCCTTTCCGAGCAAAGAAACAATCCTTGCAGGAAAAATTCCCCTTGTATCAATGATTTTTTTTTCTATATAGCCTCTTCTCCAGTTTTAATAGGTTCATCGTTGGCTATATGTAACTTATGAGTTCTTTAGAAAATTATGACTTGTTGATACTGAATTTAATAAATTTTATTTGAAATGCAATGTTGCTAATAGAAACTGATGTAATAAGCAACTGAAACTGTATATACTTATCTAAACCAGTACTGGTTTCTCTGAACACATTCTAGGGTGCTGATTCCAGGCCATCCTGTAGTCTCCTCACAACCTCGCTAGTCAATTTAGAGAATGAACTCAAGGTTACGATTTCTGAAAATGAAAATTTAAATAGGAAGAAATCATCGTCATCTTCATCTTCAGTGTTCTGTGAATAACTGTCTAATTGATAATGGATGTGACAAGTTCTAGTAACTAAGGAAATATTCCATCCTGTGCTGTGATGATCTATTTTGTAACTTTATCTAGTAACATTTCTTTTCAAACAGCACCCAACCAGACTGATGTTTAAATCTTCCCCTTTTTTTTTTGCTTTACAGCCTTAAATGAAAACACACACAAAAAACATTTCTTCCCAGCTTTACTTACTCAATGCCACCTACAACATCCAAGTGAAAGATGTGATGATGCCGGTCCCCCACAGACTCCCTCTTCCCACATGGGAGTTTGCTGAACCTACACCGTCAATAGTTATGACCGAGATGAGCTGACAAATGAGGACGATTCACTGATGATGCCATAGGGTGGTAGAAAAAGTGCTAAAGTGCTTTTATTAAAAACCAGTCAAAACAAAAATAAAGACCAACAAGTGTCCATTGTGCAGTGTTCTGAAAAAACAGTACATATATAAATCCATAAAATCCAGAGAAAAGTGAGAATAAAAAATAATCAATAAATAAATCTATTAAAAATAAGATGTTAAAAATGCAGATTAACTTCTTCCGATCTCAAGTCTACCTCCTTCCATTTCTCCCCAGCTCACCCATTGCTCGCATAGCTGGTGGAGACTCCGCAGCCACGAGCTCCTTTCGGCCGAAGTCTGTCTTGGCTGCCTTCAGGCATCACAGCCAGACTGTCCAAGATCGGCTCTCCTCCCTTCTTCCTTCACGCTCACATGATCGCACCTCAGAAGCCTAGGCAGGGTACCTGCCTTGCTCGCTACACTCCACCTGGATGTTCAGTGGAGCAAACTAGCCCCTAGAGCACCACAGCTAACGCTCCTTCACGGGGCCCCAGCTTGTGCTGTCTCCTCCTTCCAGGTGGCCAGATCGTCATTCCCAAGCCTGCCTTCCATGTCTTTTAACCTTGTTTCTTTTCTACTTTTCTTTGATTTCTCCTATCATTGACTTCTCTCTTTTTCCTTGTGCCGACCCGTATTTATACCCTCACGTCTACGTGGGCACAGCGCCTTAATCACATGCCGCAGGAAGCCAATGAAGCAATTAAGAACAATCGCACCCACACGTGCAGGTGAAACTCACTCCAACTACCTCATTAACTCCCTGTGGTCGTGCAATCGCACCCAAGGAGGGTGACACGGCTCTATGGATTTAAAACTGGCCCTTTTTTTTTAATGAAGCCGCGGACCCGCTATACCACAAAAGATATCACAGCTACAGTTCAGAAAAATTGTAAAAAATCAAAAACAAGACATAGTGCTGGGTGGTATGACCAAAATTCTATATCACGGTATTTTTCAAAATTATACCAGTTTCACGGTATGCAACGGTATTTTTTCCCCCATGCATGAGTGGATGTTAACCACATTTTCCACTGTAATTACTGCAGTAGACTGGCTAAGAATAACCTATTCCACAGTCATGAGAATTGTACATTGTACAAAAAAAACATTTTAATGTGCACACAAGTATTAATCCAGGTTTGCATGGCCCCATAAAGTGATAGTTTTCAAGGGGGTGGCACTAAAGAGAAGGAATCACATTGCATGACAGTTGCAGTCAAAATATAGAACCTTTTTACAGAACAAATTTTGCAAACAACTTCAACTCTAATTTTGA
The DNA here is from genome assembly GCF_900747795.2 of Erpetoichthys calabaricus. Classification (NCBI taxonomy): domain Eukaryota; kingdom Metazoa; phylum Chordata; class Cladistia; order Polypteriformes; family Polypteridae; genus Erpetoichthys; species Erpetoichthys calabaricus. Next base: position 213,301,974 of record NC_041394.2, on the reverse strand, counting down.
CAACATATTTTCAACCATCCAAAGAGGCATTTAGACTTAGTAAAATATCCAGAGGTGCATGTCAAAAGTTGTATTGCACTGAACATGTCTTAGAAAAGAAATAAATAGTAAATATTTTTGTAAACCAACTACACTTTCTGTTAATGTTAACAATCTCAGTCCACTGACATGTTAGCTATATGGATTGTAATGGCGTTGGTTATCTCGATCTACCGGTTGCTTTTTTTGTCGTAGGTAGTACCTCTAGCAAATGCGTCTACAAGTGACGTCTGACTCGAGTGTCCTCTCGCTTTTTCAGTTTTACCTGAGGACGTGGAGGGTGCCAATCTAAGTTCCATACATTCATGGTACTCCAAAGCACGTTTGCGGCTAAGGTGGTGCAGCAAATTGCTCATGTTGCCGCCTCCGGTGACAACTTCAGCTCGACAGCATTTGCAGTAAATAGTTGTTTGGTCCACATCCGATCTTTTAAAACCAAAGTATCTCTAGACAACAGACACAGCTCCTTTTTTCGGCAAAAGTTCTTCTGTGTCATCATGTTCAACTTTATTGTCTGCTACAGCTTCAGTTTCGGAATGTTCTCTGTCCATTTTAACTGCTCGGTACCTCCACTAATGCATGTACTCCGTTGCACGTGTGTTTAGCAGTGTAGCAGTGAAAAAGGTCCCCCCTTAAACAGTTTCCCGCTGAGCCACGTTCCGAACGTTGTTTAGGCTATTTAAACCGGTGTTGCGGTATAAGAAAAATACACACTATAACAAAAATAAAAAACGGTTTTCAGTATGAACCGGTATACCTCCCAGCACTAACAAGACATACTGAGATTAATAAAGGATCATCCCCCAATGTCATTTTGTTGACCCACCTTTTGATTTAATGACAGCCTTGAGTCTGTTGGGATACTTCTCTATCAGCTTTGCACATCTAGATTGGGCAATATTTGCCCACTCTTCTTTACAGAACTGTTCAAGTTCGGTCAAATTGGATGGTGAGCATTAGTGGACTGCTATATTCCACACGAAGACATTCACTTTTTTCTCCTTTAGCCACTGTGTGGTCAGTTTTGCTGTGTGCTTCGGGTTGTTTTACTGTAGGTATGGTGTGTTGTGGATGGTGAGCTGCATTGGATTTCCACCCAGTGTACCGTTTGGTATTGAGGCCAAATAGTTCGATTTTGGTCTCATCTGACCATAAGACCTTTTTCCACTTGGCATCAGAATCTTCACGGTGCATTCTGGCAAAGCTCAAACGAGCCTTAATGTGGCCTTTCTTGAGAAGTGGCTTTTTCCTTGCGACCCACCCGAACAAGTCATAATTGTGGAGTGTTTGTGAAATTGATGTCACATGCACACCATGACCACTCTTTCTACCATAAATCCTGTAACTCCTTCAAAGTGGCCATTGGCCTCTTGGTAGCCTCTCTTACCAGTTTCCTCCTTGCTCTTCCATCCAGTTTGGAGGGACGACCAGAGCCAGGGAGGGTCCTAGTAGTACCAAACACTTGCCATTTCTTTATTATGGACTTTACTGTGCCCCTTGGGATTGTTAAAGCCTTTGAAATTTTTTTGTATCCATCTCCTGCCTTATGTCTGTCCACAACTCTATCCCTGAGATCTTTTGAAATTGGCTTGCCACCCATAGTCAGCTGTTTGCTGTCAGTTGCACTACCAAGCAAGGGAATGCTCCAGGAACAGCTGTTTTTATGCTTCACTAATCACACAGATTAGAGTTGATCACAGGTGGAAGCCAGTAACCATGGTCTGCAATGGACATGGTGGTCACTTACACCTGATTGAGTTTACAAATATTGTTTAAGAGGGGGGTGATCCTTTATTCATCTCAGTATTTCTTGTTTATTTTTTTAAATTCTTCTGAACTGTAGCTGTGATATCTTTCTTTAGGATATTATAGGTTGCATTCCGTAAGTAAAGCTGGAAAAAATATTGAGTTGTGTGTTTTCATTTAAGGCTGTAAAGCAAAAAACAAAGGGAATATTTCGAAGGGGTGAATATTTTTCTATACCCACTGTAAATCTCTTGTTCTAAACACACTAGCAAAGAGTATTTTATGATGGAAGACCAGGAAAAAGATGTAATCAGAAGCCGAAATAAAAATGTAAACCAGGAGGTCAATCAAAACCTTAGCTGAAGTCAAAATGAGAAACAAAAATCATGGTCAAAAAACTAAGCAGAAGTCAATAAAAATGAGTTTTGAAAATAACAAAAGCAAGTTTGGAAAAGGTTATCGTTATTCACAAATTTGGATGAGGAACTGTTTTGAACAATGATTTTTTTAACCCTTTGCATCATTACTGGGCAGTCACTGCTTCTGAGGGCACACCCGTAAGGGAAATACAAAACGGTGGTACCTGTAAACAACCAAAAATAAAGTATATATTAATTCAAAAAACTGATTTCAGAGTCTAATCCCATGGCTAGAAAACCCAATACCATGTGTAAACATCTGATTTGTGATAATAAGAGACACAGAATTTACTGAAAAACAGATTCCTAACAAAATATAAACACTCAAACCACTTTAGTCTTGTTTCTCCTCAGCACCACAACCTATTTCCTCCATACCACTGCTTTCTCTCAACTCGGCATTCATCTTCCTCTCACTTCCTGACACTCCTTACACCTACTGAAAACCATTTTTCATTTCCATTCTTTCTAAATTTGCTTCAAGTTCTGCCTTCATATCCATAAGTACCATGTCTCAGGGTACTATTCCCCATACAAACTTTACCCTTCAATGTCAGTGATGTTCATTTAGAAGTCAGAATGGGGGTTAGCTCCTGAAATTTCACTCATGCACCTCTCATCCTTGCTGTAACTGCCATGCCTACACCTCTTTCTGCACTGCACTCTACATGTCACCTAAGTAGTTGAATTTCCCTACTTCATCCAAAACTACTCCATTGTTGATATCTAAATTTACATTTACTACATCAGCATCCCACGCTCCTCACACACACTTTCTATAAATTATGGCCCACTTCAGACACCCTTGCATTAGTTTAAGTTTCTCAAAATGCCTTTACCACACACACACACCACACTTCCATGCACTCATCACATCTATGACTCTTGCTCCTTTGTCTCGAACTGTCATTTACCTTGACGATTTTCACTTACAACTAACTGCCCACTTCAGTATATTTTGCTTCAATTCCATTTCAATTTTTGACATTAATATGACACCAGCAGTGTACAAGAACTCCCATGGCAATCCTTCACGCAATTCTCTGGTCACATCCTCTGCATTTTGCATGAGACCCATGTTCCCTATAAACTAGGTTCTTTTACCTTGAGACTTATGCTAGCCCATAACACCCACACCTCAAAAAAGGCAACAGATGAGAAACAGAGAAGAAATAACCCGATTCTGCTTTTAATACTGTTTTAACTTCTTAAAAACAAAAGATGTCAAGACACAAATCAACACCAGAAAAACAAGTGCCTTCAATTAAGCAATCACACATCTTTACCTTTTCATCTAATCTCCTGTATGAAGCATATACAGTATCTGCTTTTCTTCATTCTAGCACTTTCACCACTTTGCCCGATTTTCCAAACATCCTCCAAATATTTCAAATTGCATTCCTTTCACCTCTTCCTTTACACCTCTTACTCAATGCCTCTTTTCCACCTCCATTACTACTAAACCGGCCTTCACACAGAGTGTCAGGTCTGTTATAGGGCTGTTATAAATCGGGTTTCCTCCACCTGTGGTCCAACTAGGTTCCCCAACTTTCTGTATGATCTTGCTAGTACAAGCTTTAGTGAAAGCCACATTTTACACGAAGATGTGACACATAAGCACATTCAATACTTTTAGACTTGCTTATGATTAATGCAAAATAAACTATAGCACTAACCTTTCTTATATAGGATTATTTCATATTATTCAATTGTTCAATGTATAACATGTATAACATCATCTTAAACAAAGTCTAGCAATAGAGCTTCTGAAAGCATGCAGAAATATACATTAACTATTCAGTAGTAATGGTTTCATTTACATATAAAAAATAAATTAAATGTATACAGTTAATAGGAAACTGTGGCAGAAGTAGCATTTTACCCTAAGGGGGTCTTCAAAAAGAGGTCAGAAAAAGAAGACAACTTACTCCAACATTGCCTGAAACTGCATGACAGAATGTGCTATCCTCAAAGACATTAATGCCTGCTTTCAAGAGATTTTAGCTGTGGATGTTCTGGAAAAAGCTGCATAGTTCTGAATCTCTGGGCTCCCTTAAGCACAAGTGTTAAATGCTATGACATGCCTTCTTTAAAGCATAAACTGAAGTACTCCTTATATTTATTTGCAATATGTTTTTCTATAATGTGAATCACCTTAGGCTACAGCAATCAGTTTTGACAACAGAGCAAATTTCTTTACAGTATTGTTTGGAAATAATACATTATCAATGTAAATCTGTGTTCATTGACGAAATTAATGTAAACGTCCCCTATTAGCTTCTCTGATAAAGAATTTCAAGGTGTAGAAGATCTTCAGAGAAAGTGGGTCGATGCAAAACTAATACTGGCAAAAGAAGGACAGCATGCCAGGATGAGAAAGAACAAAGAGTCGCATCTGGGATTAGGAAGTTCTAGAGGTGTACTATGTAAAAGAAGTGGTTTAACTAAAAAAAAGTTAAGCCAAGGACAACAGTCAGGAGGCCACAAGACATCCAAGGTAGCAGCACAAGATCCCTAATCGGGAAAACTGTTTATATTACCCTTGCATAGTTTGATACAAGTCATTTCTCTCCATCTCATTAGCTGGCAGCTTGTAGCCTCAAAGTAGAAAATTATGGACCGTGTAAGATGAGGCCCTTTCAAGGGTACTGAAGTTTCAGGGTTACTGGGAAATGAAGAGTTACTAGAAGATTCTAGCCTGATGGTCAAAGATAGCAGATCCACACTGATTTTACAGCATGTCTCAAAAATGACAAAGGATTGGTAACTTCAAGCCAATGTAAGCCTAGAGTCAGGATGAGACTTTGGGGTAAAGGCTGACTAGTGTATATTTTGAGAAATGGGCAACAGACAGCACTAACAAGAAACAGGTTATCTGATTTCAAAGGGACATCCAAGGGGTATATATTATGATCTCATTTTGCTTCTAGTTCTTTACTTGAATTAAAGTATTTTTCTGCAAGTTTTCTCTTTCTATGGTACAGAAGATTACTAGGGCTATTTAAGAGAAAAAAATGGGGACACAGTGAAGAAAAAATGGTCTATTGTGTGATTAAAGTCAAAATTTCAACTTTAATCTCACAGTTTATTTTGTGATTAAAGTTGACAGTGTTCTATGTTTAGCTAGTTTTACTTTCACAAAGACATGTATTGTGTGGGGTCTGGTTATGTGGTGAAAGAAAATGGATGGATTGGATCTGGGATTTGGTACGTTTGCAACAGTATAGCTGCAACACACAAATCCCACTAAGAATAACATCCATTGAATTCCATGTACGTGTCTCCGACGACCAGTTCAGGAACCCACCATTTACACATTATTTCAATTAGACCAGTGGGATACCCATTCATACATTTAAGCCTTTGTATCCTTGTTACACCTGCAATAAAGGTTCTTTCTCTGAAATGAACTTACAGCTTCCTTTGTAATCACTTTTTAAAGATATTACGGCAAGGTGTCCTGGGAATTCAATCAATGTTCTTCTGGATGGACTTTCTTTATTGCAGCTGTACTGTCTGTATTAAACGTAGCGACCCTTAATTCCTATCCTTCTATTTTCCTTCTCCACATAACCAATTGCCACATAATAAGCGTTTGTAATAAATTTAAAACCAGCTATAACTTTAGAACACCGATTTTTCAAAACTTTTAAGGAACATTGAAAAATCTTCATTATACATACACTAGTATCAATTTAGCATCACCAAATACCCTAACCTACATACTTTTAGTTGGAAACCAAAGCACACCAAGGAAACCTACCAGGAAAACATGTAAACTCCAGGCAGGAAAAAGTCCAAATTTCATCTTTAATTGTGACATGAACTACAAGATTAAAGTCGAAATTTCGAATTTAATCACGTTTTATTGGCTAACTAAAAAGATTACAATATGCAAGCTTTCAAGGCAACTCAGGCCCCTTCTTCAGGCAAGATGTAATACCTAAATAGACCTTTTTTTTCCTTCACTGTATCCTTATTTTTTTTTCTTCTATGTAGCTCTAATACACTTCTGTACTATGGATTGTTTTTAATTATGTAGAATTCAATTTTTGGAACAATTTCTGTTTTTAAATTTTATTTAAAAGTATTAAATTTTGTGTGGTTTCTGAGGCAATGATTGTTTCTCATGGGTGTCATTTGTTGTAGTGTTACTGAGTTATCTATAGGGAAGATGTCAATTGTGTGATGGGATGAAAGGTAAGCTCTGACATCCCATCACTATCTGAGATTGTGGATAAGTCTTTAAAAAATCTTTTGCATTTCTTGATTTCTTTCTCTCTTACAATAGACGTTTGACAATGCATTTTTCAAATTCGAGGTGGGTTTTGTATTGGGCTTCATTAAAGATTGGTCTGGCAATCCTGAAATTGAACTTTGCACTCTATTTTCAACTACATCTCATTTCCTGATCCATTGAATTAAATATACTGTCTCCTTGGTTCTGTACTTTTAATATTTCTGTGACCACTTTGTGGTGTATAAGTTTTACTACTACAAATTTTTTTCTAATTTCCACTAGATCTATTATAAGATATACTTTATGCTCAACAATTCAAGTAGAAGATACTACATAAGAATAGATACAGTGATAATTGTTTAAAAAACAATTGAGCTAGTCTGGCTATTTTGGGTGGGTGTTATATTTGACACAGTAATTATACATAAAACAAAGAGGATTTGGACAACTGATACCTCAAAGTCTTCTAAACGAAAGTAAAACAATTGTTTAGTAGATGCTGAGAGGAGGTCAAAACCAAAAAAGCACGGTGAATGGAAACTTGTGCCGAGTGGAATATCCTTAGCTAAGTTGATTTTGGATATGGAAATTGACATTGTACAAATTCATGTCTACTACAAATTATGAGAAATGTATTCTTCAGGAAGTGCCATATTTAAAAAAGGCAATTCCTTCTGATATCTTGGATTCCTTGCTAATATTCTTGATGTGTAGAGATAATACAACTACGAGCATAATACAACTAAGGCCAAATAAATGTTGCACAATGGTTAAAAAACTTTATCAGCTAATCGCGCAAGAATAGTTCATATCAGTATATATGTTTGGCAACTCATTCTGATGCAACAACTTTTCCACTGTGCAACTCCCAAAATTGATGCCGTAAGTTATGTGACTTCCATCAGTGTTTTGAACATGGCTTCTACAGAGGATACAATATTACTATTATGTATTTTACTCTGTACTGAGAAATTAAAAAGTTTTATGGTTAAGTACACAGGAATAATATGCATTTTTAATTTGTAATGCCATTTGCAAAAAGAAAGTTTGTCTACAGCCTTTATTTGCAAAGTAGGTTATGAAAGGAATATGCAAAGTATATGTGTGGCAAGCTTAAATGTTATGAGTGTTTAAAAACTTATTGTGCTTTTCATTCTACAAAAGACATTAAAGTTTACTTGAGAAATGTGTAATGCACTGCTTAAATTGTTGATAGGTTGACCTTCGTGTGTGACAAAGTAATAAATCGCCTACTAGAGATTTCTGTCCAAAACTTTTAAACGACCAAAAATAATGAAAAATGTTATTACATATGTAATGTGGGAGAAAACAAAATCCACCATCACATAATTGTTCTAAATACAATTCATGTAACTTTTTGAATGCTGCCTCTAGCAACACAGACCCTTCAAAACTACTCGGGAAATCAATGATCTTGTAAAATTTTAAGAACATCTCACAGCAACTGCATGGTCTAGGGGTATAAAACAATGGAATGTTTATGCCAAAGAACATGCATACATACATACATCACACACACACACACACACACACACACACACTCTACCGGTCAAAAGTTTTAGAACACCTCTGATTTTCCAGTTTTTCTGGAAATGAATGGTGAAAAGGTAAACAGTAAACTGCCTGAGGTTAAAATTTAAAGTTTCAGTTAGCAAAAACTGAAAACAAGGACATTTTGGAATATTACAAATGGGCCTTTTTCAGGCAACAACAAATAGGTGACAACCTACAGATGTTCTGCAGAAGTTAAAGTAAATTAAGCCTTGCAAGTTAAACAGTTTGCACAGGTGTCCTAACTTCTGTTGATTACTAAAAAACCCTCTGTCTGTCTTAAAAGCAAAGTTGGAACATGGCGCCTATTATACAAGCTGGTGACCCTCAGAAATGTGTCTTCTGACTGGGTTGTATTCACTGACACTTTGATTTAATTTGCAATTTATGTAAATAAAAGGCCCCTCTGTCTGTCTTAACACTAGAATTACCAGAGCCTATGAAAAAACTTGTAGATCCGTCCCACCTTAAATCGCTTCGCACCTCTCCATCAGCGTCTTTTGTCCTGTAAATGTGTCAATAAGCAGCAAGCAGCCTGCTATCACATCTGAGGGCATTGGTAAGTCTCTTTTGGATATCTTGGAAGGAAATAGACTGGGAGGCTAAGCAGAGATCATCTGCGTAAATGAACCTCCTAATGTTTGTGAACACAGGCTGGCATGACATTGGTACGAATGGTGAAATATAAAAGTCAATGAATTAAGTTAACAGTTGTAAAATAGAGTTAATGGCAATTGACCAATTTTTGTTGTATTATACGAGGGATATTTAAAGGGGGTATATAACTAGTTTTTGAGAACATTTTGTTTTCACATAGTATGTTGATTGCATGTTGTTTACTTCTTTTATTGTAATCCTATGTGAGTGGGTTGGAGAAGTTGTTTGCCTTATGCACAATACTTTTTCAAAATTTGTTTTTCTATAAAAAATTGTTGTTGCTTTATTATTAAAAACCATAGAGTGAAATTATATATTTTTCTTATATATTCATTTATTATTTTGTAAATGAATAGAAACTTGTTTTGATTTCTGGTGACATCAGCTTTATCCATCTATAGTTTCCACAATCCTGAACATTGTCTTTCTCCTTATAGATGGGTACAATGGCACTGTTCCTCCACTCCACTGGTATTCTTCCCTGTTCAAAGATCTTTTGCATTAGATTCCACAACACATTCACTCCCTCTACTTCTAAACTCTTCCACACTTCTGCTGGTATCTCATCTGGTTGTGCTGCCTTTCCATTTTTCATTCTTTTCAGTGCCTCTTTACTTCCTCCCTCTTTATTCTTGGTACTAGTCCTTTATTTGGAAATCCATTCCAAAATACTGCCCTTGGATTTTCTTTATTCAACAGTTTTTCAAAGACCACACCTTGATCATTTTTCATCTGCTTTATCTGACTAAAATCCTTTCTAGCTTTACCCCCAGCCTTTATTATTCTAAAAATAACTTTTGTCTCTAATATATTGCCTATACATTTCTGACTATATATTTTTCTACATTTCTATATATGTTGTGCCTTTTCCTATAATCTTTATATATAATACGCTACTGTGGCTGTTCATTTGCCTGTCCAGGATTTTAAATCACCTGTAGCTCGCAAACCGTTTGACCTATTGACCTGAAATTTGGTACACATATACTACATGACGTATACTATCCACTTTCGGGGTGATGATTGCTCTCCAAGGTTATTCCTGTTTTTATTTTATTGTAGAATCAACTCTCGGCAGCGGCCGTGCGGTGCATGCGTACGGGCGCCATTCTCATCCCTACCACCTTCACCATCACTTCCCCTACCTCTTCATATCTTAAATCATTCTTGAGGCAGATTGAAGACTTAAGTGTCAGCTTATGTGAAAAATTAAAGAAAACACAAACACTGATTTAATCAGTTTTAATGCAAAAAGATGCAGACAAAAGGAGAAGAAGTGGGCTACTAGGGTGGAGAAAAGAAGATTGCTCAGGAAGCAGCAAGTGCATCAACCCCTAAGCAAACGAATGCTAAACGTACAGAGAAAGAGTATGAAAATTAGGAATGCTGAAGTTGTGAAAGATGAATGTTCTCTTCATTCCCTTGTACTAATCCTTGTCTAAGAAGTTAAGCAGAAGTAAGCTTTAAAAACATGCTTTGCTGAGCAAACACAAAAATATTTGTACAAAGGACTCAAGGTCTAAGCATTTGACACATGAGACTGCCTTATCACGTTTTCCCTTAGTTTACATCTGAACGCCATAACAAAGGGGCCAAGAAATCAAGTTGCACAAGGGGTGTTGAAGGAGCTCAAGGATTATCTATACTAATAAAAGGCAAGGCCCTCACTGACTCATTCACTCACTCACTGACTGACTGACTGACTCACTCACTCATCACTAATTGTCCAACTTCCCGTGTAGGTGGAAGGCTGAAATTTGGCAGGCTCATTCCTTACAGCTTACTTACAAAAGTTAGGCAGGTTTCATTTCGAAATTGTACGCGTAATGGTCATAACTGGAACCTCTTTTTTGTCCATATACTGTAATAGAGGAGGCAGAGTCACGTATCGCATCATCACGCCTCCTACGTAATCATGTGAACTGAAAACAAGGAAGAGATTTACAGCACGACTGAAACGCGGGAACGAAGGTAAATGACGTTAATTGTTGAGTGTCTTTTAATACTGTGTAAGCATACATATTAACACATGTGCAATTAAACGTGTGCATTTACGGGGTGATGTCTCAGGCTTAAAAGCTCGCCTTTTATTAAAAAGGTAAATGCAAACTGTTTTCATTCTGAAGGGCACAAACCACGTTGGATTTCAGCCATTAAACGCGCAAAAATGTCGGTACACCAGATAAATAAGCGCAACATATTATCAGTTGTATGCTTACAATACATATAGAAATGTGTTAATCGTTAACTAATAGTATGGGATGGTGTTTTTCGACTCGCGCCTTGATTTAAACGATTGCATGTCTTGGTGGGTTTGCGTAGCTTATTGTCAACATCTTTACACCTGTTTTTAAGACTTATTGACTGAAACGGGCTTTCACGAAAAAAGTTAGGGCTTTGCTACAGGATACACCCTCCACAAGTTAAGGAAGTAAAAATAAAGGTATATATTTCTGTTTTATTTAAACCTTTTAAGTTTGTATGCATAGCCCCATTTGGCTGTTTTAGTTTTTTTTTTTTCCTTTCTTCAGTAATATTTAATCTCCTTAAAGAAAAACCAACATATGCATTTTACTTTTTTTGTATCTCTTTAGTAATATTTTAGTGTAAAAGGATAACCAGTATTTAAACCTTTTATGTTACTTTATAAAGTTATTTTACACAATGTTGAAAAATTAATAAGAAAGCTACATATTTTGGCAGCTGCTGCTTTAATTTTCAATGAAATGAAAAAAGCTATCCAAGAGAAAACCTCAATGAAGAAGAAACAGTTTGCACTATCTAAAAAGGAGAAACCCTCATTTATAAAGGTTTGCTGCAGATGACTTAACTGAAAATAAATGAATAGTTCCTATGTGTATAATACATATTTATCTATTTGACTTATGCCTTTATTCCAGCAACTTGCAACATCTGAGGTACAATTTGTTACATTACTTTTGTTTTTTGCAGCACAGGCAGGTGAAGCGACTTCCTCAGGGTCACACAGTGGTGTCAGTACCAGGATTTGAACTGACAAGCTCCGGGTTTGCTGAAATATTACTGAAGAAAGAAAAAAAACGAAAACGGGCAAATGGGGCTATGCATACAAATGTCCATCCATCCATTATCCAACCCGCTATATCCTAAATACAGGAGCCAATCCCTGCCAACACAGGGCACAAGGCAGGAAACAAACCCAGGCAAGGTGCCAGCCCACCGCAGGGCGCACACACCCACACACACCCACACACCAGGGACAATTTAAAATCGCCAATGCACCTAACCTGCATGTCTTTGGACTGTGGGAGGAAACCGGAGTACCCGGAGGAAACCCAGACAGACACTGGGAGAACATTCAAACTCCACGCAGGGAAGCGAACCCGGGTCTCCTAACTGGCACCTTTCACTGCGCCACCATACCGCCCGCATACAAACTTAAAAGGTTTAAATAAAACAGAAATATATACCTTTATTTTTACTTCCTTAACTTGTGGAGGGTGTATCCTGTAGCAAAGCCCTAACTTTTTTCATGAAAGCCCCTTTCAGTCAATAAGCCTTAAAAACAGGTGTAAAGCTAAACTTGCAGCACCACTATTCAATTACACTTGCCTAACGCCACTCCTAAGGGGAGACACTGTGGGATCTGGGCATCCGTCAAAGCACCAATCACAGGCCCGATTAGAAAGCGGGAAGCTGTGATTTGTCGTCTCCCTCCCATGTAACAATCATAGCCCGTGTTACAATGTACTATATATATATATATGTATATATGTATATGTATATATATGTTTACATAACCTCTTTAACACACTACTTCTCCGCTGCGAAGCACGGGTATTTTGCTAGTGTATAATAAAGTGTCGACTGTTGCATTTCATAATGATATTAAATCACGCATTCTAGGGGTATAAAAACTTGCCCCACCCAAAAGACGGGGTTCAGAAGAGCCCTGACGCTGTCATGTAATATTGACTGCCTGTTTTTCTGAACCTCTGCTAACTGTGACGATGAGAAAATAAAGCTGCTATATGACCACACCTACTGTCTTGTCTGGTGTCTTCGTCCACAAAGTCAAGTGTGTTCACTACACGTTATTGTGCAGTGCGCTGTTACTGGTACAGCATAAAATAAATAGATAGTAACAACAGCCTTAAAATACTGGTATATCCATCAAACAGTTACCAAACTATCACTTAAGTAAATCATTTTACTAAAGAGTAATTATCTAACAGATTGGTCAAACTTATTCATATTTCAAATGTCAGAAACTCATGGTGTTTTAATTTTCTAAATCTGACCCTCTTTTTTACATTTGTCCCAATTTCAAAGCTTTGTGTGTGAAATAAAACTTTCCTGTTTTACTATTGTCCTGTAGTTTAGAACTCCCGTTAAACAGCATATGTTTAGCTGTTTTCAAGGTTTCTTGCGTGAGTGATCACACTTTTTTATTGTTTATGTGCGCAAATCCAGAACTTGAAAATTACATGAGATGTTATTCTCTGTACTCAATAAATCTGTAACTGTGAGACATCATTCCATTCTTCAATGCACCATTCAAATGTATGCCGTGTGCTTTCACTTATTGGTTATACTAGTGAATAGTAGATTTCCTTCAAAAGCAAAATGAATGACACAAATTTAGTGTTTGCAGATTTGTATTTAGCAATGAAGTATGCCATTTTGTTTGTCCTACTAACTGCGTGTTTCAGCAATTATGTACTTCTGTTAGCACAGTACATGTCATATTAATAGGGACATGTGCCTTAACCTTTGAAGCACTGAAACACTAAGGAAATTTTATGTCATTACCAGTGCAGACAAGCCAAATAGCCACTTTGCTTGAATCTTGAGTCGAGATTTACTTGCTACCAGCAACTGTTTGTGTTGGTAGTTCTCCCACATCCCACAGTCCTATATGTGTAACTATGCATGCATGTGAGTCTCACCCCAGTGTGACCCTGAACTGTGTATACCGCTTAGAAAATGGACAGATGCTTCAACAGATGGACATCTGTAGAAGTGCTCATTACAATCAGTGAATGAATGTGAGATTAATCTAGTTATTTTTTCATCTTCTTTTACAAATACAAGTTAAACAATTAAACCTCATTTGATTGGTGATGTTATTTTGTTCTCAAAACATGCACAGATCTGTTTCTGAACTAATTCCATAATGAGAAAAAAGTGGCAGAAACTCTATTGTATCATCCGCGAACACAAAAGAATTTCTAGGCATGACCTCTCTTTTTCTTTTTAAATTAAGACCGTTTTTTGTGACAACTCCACTATGTATTACACATAGTCTCCGACTTTTCAGTCACCATTGCTGTGTGTATATTTTAACATGGACTACATTAAAAGAAACATATGAGGCTGGACAGGTTTGAAAGTTGCTGACGCAGAATAAATGCAACTCAAACCTGCCTCCACCCACTGACACACAACTTATAAAAAAAATCTCTCAATCCACCTTGACAATTCTTCATATCAAATGTACTAGTGTAAAATGGAGAATTGCCAACTTTGACTTCAAAACATTTTCTGTTTTCCATTTGTTTTTCAATTTATAGTAGAACCATAAAAACTTAACATATATAAAGATGAAGTTAACAAGATATTTAGTTATACAGTACAATATAAAGAAAAGCCAAGCTACATTCATAATGGCTAACACGGTACAACACCCTAGTACTACAGTACAATATAAGTAATTCTATGCACTATATTGCATACAAAGAGAGCAATTAAAACACATAAATTGAAACACAAAATTTAACTCTAGTCTAAACATTTTATCGCATTGCTGGATGGGGAGGCTTATTTTTGCCCTTTTTGTTTTGATTACATAATGTATCTGTAGATACTGTATGTCATTGACACAACCTATGTATGATCTACAATGTAGTATAAAGGTCTTTCTCTGAACTATATACTACAGCAAATTCCAATCTGGTCCCCAATTTCAAAAATATAAAACCGAGTACCTAAACAAGCAGGCATTAAAAAATCTAAATTAAAACTCTTTACTCTTCCGTATCGGGTGTTTGTTACAAGTTAACCATCATAGGAAAGTGGAAACATAAAAACTCTACATTGATAGTGGCTTGTCTAAGGATTGAACATAGATCCCAGAAGTTATGGAGCAAAAGAATTTATGCTGGCAGTTTTTCTAGGTTAGAAAGTATAAGCCTTAATAATGGACAAAAAAACGTTTCTCTTTTTGCATTGTATGACTCAAGTGCAAAATACAATTGTGATATTTTTTAGAGTAAGCAATAAGATAAATACAGAGCAAAAAGCAAGAGTATCAAACATTAAAAGAATTTTGTTTGCATCACTTACTTCAGTTGACCTAAATTATAAAGTGAAAACTATTAAATCATTTAAGAAGGACTTATAAACACTTATACAGGAAATGGAGTATCACAAACGCCCTTAATGGGAAAGAGGATAATGGCTTATGGGAAAGTTCATCTCCTGAGCATATAAATTTATAGTAAGACTGAGCAGAATATGCAGACTTG
This sequence comes from Erpetoichthys calabaricus, assembly GCF_900747795.2. Lineage (NCBI taxonomy): Eukaryota > Metazoa > Chordata > Cladistia > Polypteriformes > Polypteridae > Erpetoichthys > Erpetoichthys calabaricus. Next base: position 213,286,795 of record NC_041394.2, on the reverse strand, counting down.
TATATTACCACACTTGATTAAAACACATCTATTATTCAAACTTAAAATATAAAAAATTAACATCCTAGTAATGCTGATTGAAACAATTATGTTTTATGCCTGAATGCAGAAATTTAAAGGAGTTAATCCCACACAAAAATTAATTAAATGCATTTGAACAAATATAATCAACTGTACAACAGCTCTGTAGTGTTGCAGCCTCCATGTGTGAAGTTGGATTGTTTTCTCCATGTCTGCGTGGGTTTCCTCTGGATGCTCAGATTTCCCCCCACTGTAGAAAGGCATGCATGTCAGGTGAATTGGCAATGCTAAACTGGCCCTAGAGTTTGTTTGGTGTACGGGTGTGTGTATCCAGGGTTTGTTCCTGTCTTGCGCCCTATACTAGCTGGAATAGACTCCAGACCCAAGAGAGTAAATACTCGTATACTAAAGGTAGGAAATGAATACACTCACACAGTTTACATAAATGTTACCAAATAGGCTGCTTGCTCAACATAACCTATTCTTACTTTGCAGTTTCATATGTATGAAGTAATTAATGTAACATTGTATCATGCATGTGACTCAACACTCCTATCTCTCCTGGTCTACAATTTATAAGCTGCATTTTTAACTGCAATTATATATTAATGTTTATTCAAAATTTGGTTGTGCTGAAGTGTAACCTGGCAAAAATGTCAAATGTACTAAATAAAAACATTTCTTCATTTGTATCAATTACAAATATATATACATATATATTTCCATCTATTTTGTAAGAATTGTATCCATTTGGGATAGGGGGAAGTCAGTGACTAAATGTGCAGCATTGAACTAAAGGAAGAAATTAATTATGCCATACCAAATAAGACAATCACCATTTGTACTTAAAATGGAGACATGTAAACAAAAATACACATTGTTGCTTTTTTCTGAAAGTTATTCTGTGGCAGCTTCTATTAAAGATGTTGAAAGTATCATAGATTTATGTGCATGTAATATTCTACCTGTTGATGACATGAAAGAAACGTTCATCAGGGATTAAAAAGTCCAGTCACGACAGTTCATTGTGTAAACAGATCAGGAAAAACATACAATTATTTCATCTATCAAAATTACAACAAAGATTTTGCTCCATTTCAGTGTCACAAAGAGACAAATTTACAAATGCAACATGGACACAGAAGAAACATGCAACACCCCAAATAAAGTGATCTGGACATTGTTTGAACCCACACTTCTAGACTTCTGAGGAAACAAATCTAAACACTCTATACCACTGGCTGTCCAAAAATAATAAATTATATGAAAACTGCAAAATATTTTTAAAAAGAGACAGTAAACCTACTTTGTTTTCTGATTAATGTTTTATTGCCCTATTTTAATGTTTCACTACTGTTCTTTTATTTATAGCTGATGAAAAACTACCTATTATGCTATTCTATTTGTTTCTATGGTGTTTTTTTTAGAATTACCAGAAAGTGTAACAAAAAAGAAGAACTATACATTTTTATTATTTAAAATAATTCTCCAGATGTATTAAGAAATTATTTCATGTTTGTGGATTGTCATATAGTCTGTAGCCTGTTCAGTCATTTTGATAAGCTGCTATGGTTGAGTGCACTGACCTAATTGAAGTCAGCAGCAGCATTTTTTGGAATTTCCAAGCCATTTCTGTTTTCCTGGAAGCAGGCTGCACTCAGATGTTAAGAAAAGGGATCAGCCAGATCAGGCACTACTGCATAAGGCTTCCCACATCTGCTATTAAGGGTGCACTATGATAACATACAGTACTGGCCCTAAACATCTTGCACCCCTTATGTATTCTGATATCAGAAGGCATACTAATAAGAATTACTCTATATCTGTGTTGAGCTTTGATGCCATTTTTGTATATTTAACGTAATGGGCATAGCCCTGACAAGATAATTTTGCTAGTTTATTTCGTAAAATTAAAATCCAAAATTAAAATTAAAATTTTGTCATCACAGACATTTGTCAAATGACTCTGCTGCTATAAAATATGACCACTTCAGATAGTGATAGATTTTCTTAAAGATTTCTTTTTTTTTTATAAATCTACTGACATTATGTTTTCAGTCTCAATAGTAGCACTGTACCAAAGGTAAACTCACCTTCAGATCTGTTTCATGTTTCACCATTATTTTATGGTACTCATTTAAAATGTCCCTTCCCATTACTATTCACCTCCTGTACACACTGGACATTGCTAAAAAATTAACAGTTAATTAGGCTGGTTTAAATAATTTTATTGCCTTGTTTTTCATGAGGTGAATGCTAAACTGAAATGGCAAATACCACTTTATTATTACTGTTTGCAATATAGGCGTGATTTGCTCGTTACTTTGCACCTTGCCCTAACACAGCACTGTCTTGGTTGTTTTGAATGTATGCAAACTAAGTGTGTGCAAAATTATTTACTGAAAGAGTACTACCACAGTGATCAGAAACTTCATCTTTATAACACGATAAGAGCAATATCTAAGTAACCCATGTCATCTGTAATCAATTAATGATAACAATGATCAAATAACACATTTGTAGATATGCAGTATGTCGCTTTCATTATTAAACTAACAGTTTGATTTTTTGTTTTAACGGATTAAGTTTTATCAACTGTTTATCATACCCAAACAATGTACTCAGTGCTTAATGGGGAAAGCTAAATAATCTATTTCCTTTACTACGTTTTATTGCAAGTTTGTTTTAAATAAAACCTCACAGTTTTTTTCATTTATGTCATCTATAATAATTTGAAACAGTTAAACAAATACTCCCCCTCCTTTAACCGTCACCTTATCGTGGTGGAGGGGTTTGCGTGTCCCAATGATCCTAGGAGCTCTGTTGTCCGGGGCTTTATGCCCCTGGTAGGACCACCCAAGGCAAACTGGTCCTAGGTGAGGGATGAGACAAAGAGCGGTTAAACAAACCTCCTATGACGAAAAACAATTTTGGACGGCGTTTTCCCTTGCCCGGACGCGGGTCACCGGGGCCCCACTCTGGAGCCAGGCCTGGAGGTGGGGCTCGATGGCGAGCGCCTGGTGGCCGGGCCTGCACCCATGGGGCTCGGCCGGGCACAGCCCGAAGAGGCAACGTGGGTCCCCCTTCCCATGGGCTCACCACCTATGGGAGGGGCCAAGGAGGTCGGGTGCAGTGTGAGTTGGGTGGTGGCCGAAGGCGGGGACCTTGGCGGTCCGATCCTCGGCTACAGAAACTGGCTCTTGGGACGTGGAATGTCACCTCTCTGAAGGGGAAGGAGCCTGAGCTAGTGCGCGAAGTTGAGAGGTTCCGGCTAGATATAGTCGGACTCACCTCGACGCACAGCTTGGACTCTGGAACCAATCTCCTTGAGAGGGGCTGGACTCTCTACCACTCTGGAGTTGCCCCCGGTGAGAGGCGCCGAGCAGGTGTGGGTATACTTATTGCCCCCCAACTTGGAGCCTATACATTGGGGTTTACCCCGGTGGACGAGAGGGTAGCCTCCCTTCGCCTTCGGGTGGGGGGACGGGTCCTAACTGTTGTTTGTGCGTATGCACCGAACAGCAGTTTGGAGTACCCACCCTTTTTGGAGTCCCTGGAGGGGGTGCTAGAGGGCATACCTTCTGGGGACTCCCTCGTTCTGCTGGGAGACTTCAATGCTCACGTGGGCAATGACAGTGAGACCTGGAAGGGCGTGATTGGGAGGAATGGCCCCCCTGATCTGAACCCAAGCTGTGTTTTGTTATTGGACTTCTGTGCTCGTCACGGATTGTCCATAACGAACACCATGCTCAAGCATAGGGGTGTTCATATGTGCACTTGGCACCAGGACACCCTAGGCCTCAGTTCGATGATCGACTTTGTGGTCGTGTCGTCGGACTTGCGGCCACATGTCTTGGACACTCGGGTGAAGAGAGGGGCGGAGCTGTCAACTGATCACCACCTGGTGGTGAGTTGGCTTCGATGGTGGGGGAGGATGCCGGTCAGGCGTGGTAGGCCCAAACGTGTTGTGAGGGTCTGCTGGGAACGTCTGGCAGAGCCCCCTGTCAGAAGTAGCTTCAACTCCCACCTCCGGCAGAACTTCGACCACATCCCGAGGGAGGTGGGGGACATTGAGTCCGAATGGGCCATGTTCCGTGCCTCTATTGTTGAGGCAGCTGACCGGAGCTGTGGCCGTAAGGTGGTCGGTGCCTGTCGTGGCGGCAATCCCCGAACCCGCTGGTGGACACCGGCGGTGAAGGATGCCGTCAAGCTGAAGAAGGAGTCCTACAGGACCCTTTTGTCCTGTGGGACCCCGGAGGCAGCTGATAGGTACCGGCAGGCCAAGCGGAATGCGGCTTTGGTGGTTGCTGAGGCAAAAACTCGGGCGTGGGAGGAGTTTGGGGAGGCCATGGAGAATGACTTTCGGACGGCTTCGAGGAGATTCTGGTCCACCATCCGGCGTCTCAGGAAGGGGAAGCAGTGCAGTGTCAACACTGTATATGGTGGGGATGGTGCGCTGCTGACCTCGACTCGGGACGTTGTGGGTCGGTGGGGGGAATACTTCGAAGACCTCCTCAATCCCATTAACATGCCTTCCAATGAGGAAGCAGAGCCTGGGGACTCAGAGGTGGGCTCCCCCATCTCTGGGACTGAGGTCACCGAGGTGGTCAAAAAACTCCTTGGTGGCAGGGCCCCGGGGGTGGATGAGATACGCCCGGAGTTCCTCAAGGCTCTGGATGTTGTAGGACTGTCTTGGCTGACACGCCTCTGCAACATCGCATGGACATCAGGGACAGTGCCTCTGGATTGGCAGACCGGGGTGGTGGTCCCCCTCTTTAAGAAGGGGGATCGGAGGGTGTGTTCCAACTACAGAGGGATCACACTCCTCAGCCTCCCTGGAAAAGTCTATTCAGGGGTCCTGGAGAGGAGGGTCCGTCGGATAGTCGAGCCTCGGATTCAGGAGGAACAGTGTGGTTTTCGTCCTGGTCGCGGAACAGTGGACCAGCTCTATACCCTTAGCAGGGTCCTGGAGGGTGCATGGGAGTTTGCCCAACCAGTCTACATGTGTTTTGTGGACTTAGAAAAGGCATTCGACCGTGTCCCTCGGGGAATCCTGTGGGGGGTACTCCGAGAGTATGGGGTACCGGCCCCCCTGATAAGGGCTGTTCAGTCCCTGTACGATCGGTGCCAGAGCTTGGTCCGCATTGCCGGCAGTAAGTCGAACCCGTTTCCAGTGAGAGTTGGACTCCGCCAGGGCTGCCCTTTGTCACCGATTCTGTTCATAACTTTTATGGACAGAATTTCTAGGCGCAGCCAGGGTGTTGAGGGGGTCCGGTTTGGTGGGCTCAGGATTGGGTCACTGCTTTTTGCAGATGATGTTGTCCTGTTTGCTTCATCAGGCCGTGATCTTCAGCTCTCTCTGGATCGGTTCGCAGCCGAGTGTGAAGCGGCTGGGATGAGAATCAGCACCTCCAAATCCGAGACCATGGTCCTCAGCCGGAAAAGGGTGGAGTGCCCTCTCAGGGTTGGTAGCGAGATCCTGCCCCAAGTGGAGGAGTTCAAGTATCTCGGGGTCTTGTTCACGAGTGAGGGAAGAATGGAGCGTGAGATCGACAGGCGGATCGGTGCGGCATCCGCAGTAATGCGGGCATTGCATCGGTCTGTCGTGGTGAAAAAGGAGCTGAGCCGCAAGGCGAAGCTCTCAATTTACCAGTCGATCTATGTTCCTACCCTCACCTATGGTCATGAGCTATGGGTAGTGACCGAAAGAACGAGATCGCGAATACAAGCGGCTGAAATGAGTTTCCTCCGCAGGGTGTCTGGGCTTTCCCTTAAAGATAGGGTGAGAAGCTCAGTCATCCGGGAGGGGCTCAGAGTAGAACCGCTGCTCCTCCGCATCGAGAGGAGTCAGATGAGGTGGCTCGGGCATCTGATCAGGATGCCTCCTGGACGCCTCCCTGGTGAGGTGTTCCGGGCACGTCCAACCGGGAGGAGGCCCCGGGGAAGACCCAGGACACGCTGGAGGGACTATGTCTCTCGACTGGCCTGGGAACGCCTTGGGATTCTCCCGGAAGAGCTAGAAGAAGTGGCCGGGGAGAGGGAAGTCTGGGCATCTCTGCTCAAGCTGCTGCCCCCGCGACCCGACCTCGGATAAGCGGGAGACAATGGATGGATGGATGGATGGATGGATAAACAAATACTCAATGCCGAAAATGACAGACAGAAAGACATTCATTTTACAATATAGACAAAATGTGAAGAAATAAAACAGGTCATGATAAGATATATGCATTTCTTCCATGTTCACAAAGTAATATCTTATAACAGTTAAGCAGTGAAGTTAAACTGTAGTTGTTGGATAAAATCTGTTATAAAAATCACACGTAAAGCAGAAGTTCTGCAACGGTATGAAAGAGAAACTTTTCTTCCCCACTATGTCAAGCAGATAAAAATTCTCTGATTAGCCTGTTTCCTGTTTTATTTGAAGTCAGTACTTAACTATTATTTTGCTTCTATTTGTAGTGTTAATCACAAGGCAGGAACACAGAATGCATTGTCTTGTTCTCAGCACCCAAATTAAGACTGGCTTTGATTTGAAATTAACAAAGCCTCAGTTAGTGGCATAGCAGAGCATTTACAGTACATCTGTAAAAAAAAGTAATTGAGAACCACACTATATACTGCTTTTGCACTCTTGGTTTAATATTGCAAAAGTGATTTCACACGTAATTTTTATTGCTCCATTTTTACATGCAAATCTTCTTCTTTCGGTTGCTCCGTTTAGGGGTTGCCACAGTGGATCATCTTTATCCATATCTTCCTGTCCTCTACATCTTGCTCTGTCAAACCCATCACCTGCATGTCCCCTCTCACCACATCCATGAATCTTCTCTTAGGCCTTCTTCTTTTCCTCTTGCCTGGCAGCTCTATCCTTAACATCCTTTTCCCAATATACCCAGCATCTCTCCTCTGCACAGGTCCAAACCAATACAATCTCACCTCTCCAATGTTGTCTCCCAACCTTCCAACCTGAACTGACCCTCTAATGTACCGGTACTCATTTCTAATTCTGTCCATCTTTGTCATGCCCTATGCAAATCTTAACATCTTTAACTTTGCTATCTCCAGCTCTGTCTCTTGCTTTCTGGTCAGTGCCACTGTCTCCAACCCATATAACATAGCTGGTCTCACTACCATCCTGTAGACCTTCCCTTTCACTCTTCTGACACTCTTCTCCACCCATTCCACCCTGCCTGCACTCTCTTTTTCACCTCTCTTCCACAATCCCTGTTACTATGTACTGTACTAAATTTTTACATGCAAATAATGTGTTAAAATTTACAAAGTTTATGCAGGTAAAGGGAAGGACATGAGTTTGAAGACTACAGTTTAGTTTAGTACAAAACACTTTGTTTATAAGCATGGAGATAAATATCTTATTGTTAGAACCGGTGTTCTGCCACTACCATTATTGTCATTTGTTTTATGATAGATTGCAGATTCTTGATTTATTGTGTAATAAAAGCAAACAGCAACATAACCCTACTTTTAAAATGGAAGGTTGTTTATCATCAGTTTAGTGGGGAAACATCTGTAATGAGTGTAAAACATAGACATTTACTCATAGGAAATAAGATCCCAAGCAAAGGATATACTGTAATTTTGATAAGTCATTTTGATTTTTCATGTAATACTATTTAGTTTTACTCAGACCTAGTGTGGCAAATTACTAATGCTTATTTGTTTTAGTAAGAGTGCTATATTTCAATTCTTTTATTTAGATAAGTAGTATAGAGGACTGTATGTATGTTTCATTGTTCCTTTAATGTACATTGTATTAAAACAGAAACCTACAATATATAGTTAACTAGTTGATATAAAAAGTTTCCTAACATCCCTTTATTTATTGCCCAAATACTATAATGATTCCTCAAAAAGGTCAGGAATGCTAAGGTACACACATCTAAAGTATATTCTAAAGAATTGGAGCTTGGATCAAAAGGAGACAGAAGAATACAATAATTTAGTGTTAATTCAACTAAGCATTTAACAAGAGAAAATTAAAATATTTGCAAGCCAACCTGAAGACTTACTGTGACCGAGTCCAGTAACATGTACTGCTACTCTTTACTCTTTGAGGGCTGAATATTTTTTCCAAAATACTCAGTTTTCTGAAAAGCACACAAAGCAATGGTTACACACATAAGTCAACATAAAACATCTGTTGCTATATGCTTTGGCTGCTGGTGGCACATGTTTGGCGTCTCTGGCGGCAGTGGCTACATGGTAGCACCTCACTGGTCAGCAGGAATGCACGGTGGGCCAGCTGCCTGTCTGTCTTTGCACTGCAGGTGGGTGGTGGTGGCGGTTGCAGTGTGATGCAATATGGTTTGTACCTCTTGTCATCATAAGTGGTAGTCCTCCCAGGCAAACGCTGCTGTAGGCACATCAACTACGCGAAAGTGTTCAGTACCACGATCAGCTGGGGACCGATCAAATGATGCTGATACCTCACTTTCAATTCTGATATCCGTCTCCAGATCATGTGCATCAAACTCGGAGTCTGACAAGTCAGAGTCCTATTCAACGAAATTACATAAAACGTCCATGGAGTATTTTGCTTTGCACATTCGCTTTGGTCTCTCACCAGATGTCGGTGCCATTTCAGATGTTGTTTGCTCTTCGCCACTCATGCACGTGTAGGGGATCGAGGTTAAATCAACACAGCTATGTAACTTTATTTCTAGCAAAGAAAGTCAAACTTAAATGTAACGGTGAGTTTTGTTGCAGTTTACAGCTGATTTCCATGCTCTACTCCTGAATTTTGACAAAAGTCGACATCAGCCCAGAAAGAGTTAAATTACAATTCAATTCACAAACATAATGTTATCACAATATCCTGATTATTTATACATTCATAAAATGTAATAACTATTATTGTCTTCATACCACACATCTCTAAATCAGAAAGAAATTGTCAATTGCCTAACTGATTAAGAAATTAAACTGTGTCACAACAAACAACTAAAAATAGCAGCAAACAGTTATGTACAATGTATAGTTTCAAGACTATATATTCCCTTGTTAGTGACACCTATAATATTATGGCCAAAAACTAATGCAAAGTGTATCCCGAGGAAATTAGCAATATACACTCTTTCTGTAAGCATGGATCTAATATAAAATGCTGAGGTGTAGTCATATTTTCATGTGTTTCTAATGTACTGTTTCTTTATAATACAAAAAGCACAGCCTACAAAATAGTGCTCATATCTGAGTCCCTAACCAATACTTTCATACTTTTAATCATACTGCTTAAAATTCTGATTAGGTGACTGGCACCTTTAGACCAACATTCCTCAACTTGAACATTATCTGACATATGCATAGTACTGTGGCTGTAGTCTGTGTCCTAACAAAGATTTTAAGTAAAAATTCAGTGATTGGACATTTTAGTACATTTTAAGAATTTCAAAAAGACATGAAACTATAGCACTGGAAGATAACTGGCAGAGTAGAGTTGTATATGAACAAATTAAACAAGTTAGAAAATGTATGCATGGTATAACATTCAGGTGCATTCAAAGACAGTGCAGGCACTGTATTCCAATGGACTAATGTCAGTAGATAAGGTCTGCAGCCTTCTCAATCCATTTCAGGGTTTTCATAGCCCACCACGATTGGGCAAAAGGCTAGAAACAGGCCTGGACAGGATTCGTTCTAGTCCATCACAGAGACCATTTTCATGTACACATGGGAACACTTAAACACACACACACATCCCATATTCACACATACTGACAATTTGCGAATTAATTTATCTTTTAATATAATTTTAAAAAAATTTTAAAAAAAGACTTTTCTAATTTATTGTCTGGTCATTGTAACATTTATGACAAAGGTTAGGGAATAACTATGACAGTAAATTATAGGGTGACCAGATTTTGTCCACACAAAAAGCCCATTCTCATTTGTTTAATGCCTGCTTTATGTCACCATCAGAGAAGAGATCAGGGCACGGAGGGGGAAAAAAAGTTTAAATTTTTTAAAAATGTTATTTACTTTTATGCATAATTTCACAGGGTAAATCATTCATAGTTAGATAATTTTGTTTTCCTAGTTTGCATTTTATACTTTTCTGCCTTAAGAAGATCACTTAACTTACCTGTTCCAACACAAAGCATCAGGAGGACAGAGGTGCTGAAGCACTCATTCTCTTTTACTTTCGCTCAAGCAACTAAGAAGACTTTACTAAAGCTGAAACAATTTGCTGATACAGAGGTTTCTGCACGAGCTGACCTAGACTTGTTGATGGAGGATTGCAGTCCCATGCACGGAGATTTTGAAATGTTAAACATGTGTACAGAAGGAGCTGTTTGAAATATCACAACACAAATTGAACTATCTCGGTATCTTGAAAAATAAGTGTACTAAATTTCAACAAATTTTGCCCATGGGGGTCATAAAGTTGCTTTATGTGGAAAGACACATGAGCATGGCTATTAAAATAGGTACTTCTCACATTATATGCTGAAGCACCTAAAAAGGAGGAATACAAAAATTACACCACAGACTGAAGTATGAGGGAAAATAAAAGTACAAATATAAAATTTAAAGAAAGATACTATCTTTGTAACTGTCAATAAAGTAAGGCTTTTTCTAAATGTGTTACACTGAGCTTACCATTACGAAACACCCATCTTTCATTCACCTTTGAACCTATTTTAGTCAGTTTAGGATCATGGGCACCAAAACATATCTTAAAATCAAGAATCACCCGTGGACAGGGTATCCATTCATCGAGAGGCAAGCACAGGCATGCTCACTTATATGGAACCAGTTTGAAATCCCCATTAAACCTAACACACACACAACATTGAAATGTGTGAATAAAACTGGAGTACTGGCAAGATCCAGGCTGACACACAAATACATGCAAACACAGCACATATAGTGTCAAGATGAGGAACTGTGCAAAATATATAGTGTAAAAGCATGCTTTCAAAATAGCAAGACGATGCAAACAATTCAAATGTTCCAGATCAAAAGCTGAAAACAATAGAAAATATTGTTGAATGACAAAAAGAAAATGTTGTATGCTATGTTCAAAGATGATTCCTTAAAAATTACATAATAGGTCTGTTTTCACTTCTCTAAACCAAGAACCAAATTTGAAATCATCAAAAGGAGACCAAAATTGCAGAAGAGCATTCTCCCATTGTTTTGGTTTATTTCAAGTTTTATTTTAGAGAATGTACTGGTCTAAAAGCAAAGTTAAATTAGAACATCACAGATTTATGTTTATCTACAGACTGCTTAAACATGTCCCAGGTATATACCTTCATTTCAACTGTTAATACAGTGTTTTTTGACCTTTCTATAGAACTTTTTTTTTTATAAAATTAAGAAGCACAAGCAAGATGCAGCCTGCACAAATAAAAATAGTTTACAAATATTTTAAAAAGTTAGTCACATGTAACGTTTTGCAGTGTATTTGTGTGTTAGAAGGTTATTTTTTTTATGCAATCTGGCTATTAAATTATGCAAAACGGCAATGTCAAATCTGTTCTACTGATTGAAAATCCCTTAGCTGAACTATCGAGAACCTTGAATCATTGGCAAAGTTAATGCATTAAGACCTTCAAAGTAATACATACAGTGCTATGAAAAAGTATTTGCCCCATTCCTAATTTCCTCTATTAATGAAGACTTTTGATACTGAATGTTGTCAGGTCTTCATCTAAATTATTAAGTAAAGGGCAACTGAGTGAACAAATATTTTAGGGCTTATTTCACTTCTCTTCTAATGAACAGTGTACAATACATGCTAGAATACAAAGGTGGAGTGAAGTGAAGCCATGAGCTGAAAACAGAAATGATAGTGTTGGTTATATTACTTTTTTTCTCACAGGGAAAATGCAGCTTTGAAACAGTGATGATTTGTGAATGTCACAAATGCCTTTAAATGCGAGGTAATACTGCATATATATTCATACAATTCTCCATGACTGCACAAGTTAATATTAAAGCAACTGCATTCATGCAAGTCAGGATGCACATAAAGATTATTGCCCCAAGTGTGGATGAGCAACATACTGTATGTGCATCGCAAGCGATATCACAGTATCAACACAAAGGTGGTCGTTGATGCAAATTGTACTGTAGCATCCTAGAATATTATTCTGAAAAGAAACTGGGCTGGATGAGTGATTGACAGTGAAATGTCACACAAGTATGCTGATCTCTGCATTATATAAACCCCTAGAACATTCATACTTTACAAGACATAGAAGGTTCAGGAAGGCAGGCAGAGACTCCCAAGGGTTTGGAAAATTTGAGTTTCACAGAAGAAAAGGGAGGATGATAGAAAGACACACAACACACATTTTTGATAGATGACTGGGAACACTGGAAAAGTAGACACAACTTACAGCTGTGGCCATTCAGTAACTGTTGCTTTATGTGGCACGATTCTATTGAAAATACCGCTGTGGATCATTCATTGTTAAATAAACACTGCCTGTTATCATGCTTAACTTTCATTCAGTGTGTGTGTGTGTCTCAGTCTTTCCATCCCGATGCTTGTTAGAGTATTATTCTTCATGTTTTTCTGATGAAGTGCAAAAATTGTATGCAGTTTAGCAGAGTATCTTCCCATATTGTGTCTTCCTTCTTCATCTTCTCCTACTACTTTGAATATTATTGTTATCTTTGTGGTGAAACCTTAGCATTAGTATCAGAAACCTAGAAAGCATTATCATGAGTGGTAATTTGCAGCAAGTGGTGCCATAAAAACATGAAGTAATTTATTCTCAAACATGACCTACTACTCCTACCTTGGACAGGGGTAGGACGCTTTGTAACTACTTCTCATGTCTTACTCTGAGGTAAGATAAATTCTTATCCTAGTCAAACTTTTAGTACAATTCCTTAGAGTAATTCTGTGACACTTGATAAATATGGATTCAATAGTACATAGAATTGTCAGAAAGATCATGTGTATTCTGTGCTTATTGGCACTTTCCCAAAATATCCTTTCATTTGGATACATTCATGTAATTTGAACTAATAGATACCCTCTACTGGTGAAAATCTCAATAAAAAGGGGACATCTCCTCTGTAACTCAAAACTATTTAATAACAGTATTACATGAAATAGTATGATTCCACTGCAATGCTTATTGCTATACAATACACTACTAGAGTCTCAAAATACCAACCCAGAATATTATTTACAATGGATTAGGCTAAAATTTTGTTTCTTGACATATTAACCAGTAGCTAGTAAACAGAAATGAGATTTTATTACCTAGTACACTCCATGGGAGCTTCTATTATGTAAACGAACAATATATAGCATATGCCTGTACAGAGTCTTATTAAAATCTTTATGAAGGCATCATTAAATAAAGCCACCATACCCAACAAATGCAAAGCCACATTAACTCTTTGAGGTCTGAATATTTTTTCCAAAAAACAGTTTCTGAGTAGCAATGGTTTCACACAGAAATCAACATAAAACGTCTGTTGCTGCATGCTGTGGCTGCCAGTTTGCCAAGAATATGCCGCAGGTTTGCTGCCAGGCTGTCTTTGTGTGGCTGGGGCAGAAGCAGCAATGATCACAGTTGCAGTGCATTGCAATGTGGTTTCTACCTCTTATCATTGTTAAGTGGCAGGTCTACCTGGTGAACATTGTCAGTACCACGATTAGCTGGGGACCAATCAACTGAGGCTGGAACCTCACATTCATTTTTGATCACTTGTATCAAAATCGAAGTCCGACAAGTCATAGTCCAGTTCAGAGATAATAGGCAGAATGTTGTCTGCAGAGTATTTTGCTTTACGCATTCGCTTTGATCTCTCACCAGATGTCCGTCCCATTTTTGCCGTCGTTTGCGCCTTGCTACTCATGCGAGCACAAGAAATCTCAGTCAAACCAATTAATCTAATGTTACTGCAGACAACTAGAATCCAACTAAAACATAACACTTGGTTTTATCACAGTTTACAGCTGATTACCATCGTCAACTCCTCCTTTTGACAAAAGTCGACATCAGCCCTGAAAGAGTTAAACCATATGCAATTCAAAATCCCCAAAACTCACCCTCTATGGGTTAAGATTCTTTCAGTTAAAAACATTGTTACTCTGTGGCTTTTCAAACAGTCTTTGACACAATCATGATCCTAAACCATACATACTGTACATTATACAATGCAACGTGCTAAAATCAATATCAAACTATCTCTGGATAGTGTTTCACAGGTCATCATACATTTAAGCCAATAGCTTTTAGTTTCCTGTTTATTTTAAGACATACTGTATAAGAATAGTATTTGTTTCAGAATCATCACAATAACAATGTATTATTACTGTTTTAAAGAAATCAAACAGAAAGGGCTGATGCTTAATTACTGTCATTCCTAGAAAGTTTTATACCATAAAACAACTGACATATGCCATATAACACAATATAATAATGCTTCTGTGACAGCATGAAAAATGTCAGCTTGAAAAACACTAATCTGAGTTATTGTAACATAACCTATCTTCATGTTCCCACCGGGAATCTTAAAATTCAGCTTTGGTATTCATAAAGTTACAAAGTTGTCAATATTCTTTCAAGTGGTGACTCAATTGTTTTCCTTGTTTCTGTATATTTGTGTACATTAAATCATTGTATTATGGTGCCATCGGCTCATTGTATCTATTTTTTCAGCAGTAAATCTATGAGAAAGACAAGTTTGGAAATACATTTTAGTGTAAACTAATGGTGTCTCAAACAACAATTTTAACATGATTTGAAAATACATGAAAGATAACTGAAACATAATAGCATACTAAACAATAAGTTCTTGAGATTCATGGCCTTTAAGCTACCCTAGGTAAACATCTCTCTCCAAATTGAAGGCTGTCTTACAATTCCAAAACACTGTTTAGAAGTAGAGTAAAGTGGCAGTTAGCAGTGCTAGGGAATCAGGCGAGCTTTAATGCAGGAGAATCTGCTGTGCAAATCACATTGTTCTCGATTTTCAGCAAGACAGAAGTGCTGGTGAGTATGTGTGATAAAAAAGCAAGTATGTGCTTAAACAGAGGACCTAGACAATGTAAAACAGGCACTTGGTTATTCCTAAGAAGACAATACTTAAAGAAGAGCTCTCAAGAGGGCTTGCTGTCACTGACAAAATAACCTGAAATATTCAGCAGCTTATTGATCAAATGTGATGGCTTGAATGTTCCAACAATGCTCTTGTCACAAATTTTCAACTGTTCAGCCTTCATTAATGCACATTTTCGAAATGAAAAGGCTGTATACCATTACAAACAGATCTTCTGCAGTCACAGAAAGTGTATGAGAGGAATTTTATAAAAAAATAAGATGCTCACCGTTAGCCAATATGTACTCTGGGCTCCTAATTAGTATACTGGAGGTTGTGGTAACGCTTCTTAATATTAGCCCAAACACTGCAGAGTGTGAATGTGCTTTATCAGGCCTGAACCTCATCTTTCATAACAAGATGACCCACGTAATGTTTCAAGCTTGACAAATATTAATGCAGCTGCATACACAAATCACTGACTGTTGTCAACTAAAGGTGTATGGCACTGTAAACAAAATATTATACCTCAGAATAATCTTAAAGGTCAAACTGGAAAGATTTTTGACAGAGAATGTAATTGATGGGGTCTAAATTAGGTCCGAAAAAAAAATTGAGAATACAATACATTAATGCAGCATTTCAGTTAATTTTTGATAAAATACTTTCGTGTATATTGGAAAAAGATCACAAATCAACATGACACAATCCTTTTAAAAAAAATCAATTTACTAAAATATTCTCTCTATTGTGCACAACAAAATAGTTCAAATAAACATTGCTGTAAAAAGTTACAGGTAACCCTGCACTCCATATATTAAGTGGGTCTACCAGAAAGCATACCTGGACTACCAGGTTTGCAATGCTGGCAGCCCCCAGCATGGTACCATGTGCATTTACAATTTGTCCACCCCTGCACAGTACTGCACAAATGTTAGGTGGCATGTGAAGAAAAAAAAAAAATCTACAGACTTAGACACTTTAAATTTGAGTTATAAAGTGCAAGATAATAAGAGAAAATATCAATACATAAAAAAGAATACAGTTTTCTTTAGATAAATAAATTTATGAAAATGCTTGGGAGCACATGATAAAACATATTTTTATAATGTGAAAAACAAACCTCATTCATAAGTGAATCTCTGAGTAAATCTGTACAACATGCAGTAAACATGCAGAGAGTACATGGACACTTACCAACTCAATGAGCAACTTTAGCAAATTATAATTAAACAATCACTAAAATAAAATATTTTGTGTAATTACCTTGCGATCTGAAATCTTCCTCAAAGCAGTCTCTATTTAAAGCAAATTCTGGTTCTTCTGTGTAACTGTAGAGTTCTATAAAGAATATGAATACAGAAAAAACTTTTATAAACTTAAAAAAGCAGTACCCAAAATAGTGAATAACAACATTTCTGCAATACTTGTAGCAAGGACAGGCATGGTTACTAAGGTTTCTGTTGGTGTAGTTCACAAAGTCTCTATTCACATTCCAGGTTATTCCATAAGGAAAAATGTCTTCAACTACTAGTGTAAACTAGTAGGTTTCAGTGTGATTATGGGTATTCTCTGTAGATCCACATATTTTACATTAAATTATGTAGAATAAGGAAATGTCTTGCATCAGTCAAACTTCTCTTTTTTCCTCTATGGTTCTACTTTGTCAAGTTTCTAATTTAATATATTTACTAAGCTTGATTTATTCTGTCATAACACAGTATATGCTCCCTTGTGGTACAATGCACAGGACCAGGTGTGTGTTGATACAAACTTAAATTCTACTGCCAGGGATGGAACCTTGATGCTCAAAGCTTAGTTTTACTTTTGTAAAATATATAGTATTCGTGTCAGTGTTTCAACTGGATCATAGTGTTAGCCTTAGTTTTCTTTTATGGTTGTAGGTTCATTGTCTTTTCAGTGCAAGGAACTGCCACAGACACATTACAGTATAAGGAAAAAGAAGCAAAATATGACGAAGAGGCTATTCCACCAATGAGAAACAATCAATTGTAACTCTACGCTTTTTTGCCAGTATCATTAATGCTTCCTTTTCAAAGTTGTCTTAGTACCAGAAAAGGAGGTTTAGTACAGAAAATTTAACATTTCAAAACATGATTGCCCTCCCTTCATTAAGTGTCATGGCACTATGCACAATAATAATAATAATTCTTTACATTTACAGTGGTGTGAAAAACTATTTGCCCCCTTCCTGATTTCTTATTCTTTTGCATGTTTGTCACACAAAATGTTTCTGATCATCAAACACATTTAACCATTAGTCAAATATAACACAAGTAAACACAAAATGCAGTTTGTAAATGGTGGTTTTTATTATTTAGGGAGAAAAAAAAATCCAAACCTACATGGCCCTGTGTGAAAAAGTAATTGCCCCCTGAACCTAATAACTGGTTGGGCCACCCTTAGCAGCAATAACTGCAATCAAGCGTTTGCGATAACTTGCAATGAGTCTATTACAGCGCTCTGGAGGAATTTTGGCCCACTCATCTTTGCAAAATTGTTGTAATTCAGCTTTATTTGAGGGTTTTCTAGCATGAACCGCCTTTTTAAGGTCATGCCATAGCATCTCAATTGGATTCAGGTCAGGACTTTGACTAGGCCACTCCAAAGTCTTCATTTTGTTTTTCTTCAGCCATTCAGAGGTGGATTTGCTGGTGTGTTTTGGGTCATTGTCCTGTTGCAGCACCCAATAATCGCTTCAGCTTGAGTTGACGAACAGATGGCCGGACATTCTCCTTCAGGATTTTTTGGTAGACAGTAGAATTCATGGTTCCATCTATCACAGCAAGCCTTCCAGGTCCTGAAGCAGCAAAACAACGCCAGACCATCACACTACCACCACCATATTTTACTGTTGGTATGATGTTCTTTTTCTGAAATGCTGTGTTCCTTTTACGCCAGATGTAACGGGACATTTGCCTTCCAAAAAGTTCAACTTTTGTCTCATCAGTCCACAAGGTATTTTCCCAAAAGTCTTGGCAATCATTGAGATGTTTCTTAGCAAAATTGAGACGAGCCCTAATGTTCTTTTTGCTTAACAGTGGTTTGCGTCTTGGAAATCTGCCATGCAGGCCGTTTTTGCCCAGTCTCTTTCTTATGGTGGAGTCGTGAACACTGACCTTAATTGAGGCAAGTGAGGCCTGCAGTTCTTTAGATGTTGTCCTGGGGTCTTTTGTGACCTCTCGGATGAGTCGTCTCTGCGTTCTTGGGGTAATTTTGGTCGGCCGGCCACTCCTGGGAAGGTTCACCACTGTTCCATGTTTTTGCCATTTGTGGATAATGGCTCTCACTGTGGTTCGCTGGAGTCCCAAAGCTTTAGAAATGGCTTTATAACCTTTACCAGACTGATAGATCTCAATTACTTCTGTTCTCATTTGTTCCTGAATTTCTTTGGATCTTGGCATGATGTCTAGCTTTTGAGGTGCTTTTGGTCTACTTCTCTGTGTCAGGCAGCTCCTATTTAAGTGATTTCTTGATTGAAACAGGTGTGGCAGTAATCAGGCCTGGGGGTGGCTACGGAAATTGAACTCAGGTGTGATACACCACAGTTAGGTTATTTTTTACCAAGGGGGCAATTACTTTTTCACACAGGGCCATGTAGGTTTGGATTTTTTTTCTCCCTAAATAATAAAAACCATCATTTAAAAACTGCATTTTGTGTTTACTTGTGTTATATTTGACTAATGGTTAAATGTGTTTGATGATCAGAAACATTTTGTGTGACAAACATGCAAAAGAATAAGAAATCAGGAAGGGGGCAAATAGTTTTTCACACCACTGTATATAGCACTTTTCTCAATACTCAAAGTACCTCAGTGAGTGGGGAGCCACTTCAACCACCACTAATGTAGTGACCTGGATGATGTGGTGGCAGCCATTTTTGCACCAGTAAGCTCACCACACATTAGCTATTGTTAGGTGGTGAATGGGGAGGGAAACAGCCAATTAGAGACAGCGTATGATCAGGGGGCCAGAATGAATAGAAAATGCTGGTCAGTTTACACCATACTCTTTACAAAGGATGCCCAGGGATCTTTTATGACCACAGAGAGTCAGGACCTCAGTTTTATGCCTCATCTGAAGGATGGTGACATTTTTACAGGACAGTGTCCCCATCAGTGCACTGGGGTATTGGAATGCACAAATTTAGACCATAGGGTAAGCGCCCCCTGCTGGCCTCACCAACACTTCCAGCTGCAACCCAAGCTTTCCCAGATGGTCTCCCACCCAAGTACTGGCCAGGCCTGAACATGCTTAGCTTGAGTTGGGTGGCCTGTTCTGCAGCACGTCGTATGACTTAGTGGTAAGGCATTTTTTAGGACAGGTACAGTGGAACCTTGGGTCACGAACATCTCGGAACATGTACAAATCAGGTTACGACCCAAACGTTCCCCAAACTTTTGCATCTGTTCACGACCACACACTCGGGTGACGAACAAGCCAGTTTCCCTTCTGGTTCGTACGTGCCGATGATTTCCGCACGTGTTATACATTGTTCTCGGTCACACGTGCGTGCTTTCGCTGTGAACTCTTTGTGCTCTATTTCGTTTCCCTTCCGGTTCGTATGCGCCGATGATTTCCGCATGTGTTCAGTCTCTCCCTGTAGTATATTGTTCTCGGTCAGACATGCATCGCGCAGAGGGACTCTACCTCAAAACTGTAACCTCCTCTCCACCCAGCTTCCTGCTCACTTCCTTCATACCAGAACTTGACCCATGCAAGGTTAGCTTTCTTGGTTATTTATGGTTAGTTTTTGTATAGATTAAGGATTTTTCAAATGTTAATTTTTTTCCCTGTGCTTAAAACTCATTAAAAAAAGTTTTTACATCAAGCGGTTCATAAGGGTATAGCGTGAACTCCTGCAATGTTACTTTTCTTGGTTGTTTATTTAAAAAAGTGTTTACAGCGAGCGGTTCGTAAGGGTATAGCATGAACTCCTGCAATGTTAGTTTTCTCTGTTCAAGGTTTTCTCAGTGTTATTCAATGTTTTTACATTTAGTTTACTGTAACACTATGCATTCTATGGTATAATTAACTATTTTTGTGCTAAAAAATCTTTAAAAAAATATATTTACATACAGCTCGTACGGTTCGGAACGGATTAATTGTATTTACATACAATCCAATGGAGGAAATTACTTTGGGTTCCACCGTGTATATATAACCAGACATATTCATATATATACCATTCATATATATATATATACACACACACACACACACACACACACACACACACATATACAGTATACATTTTTTTTTGTTTGAGACACAGTGAAAACTACTGTTTTTAATTAAGCTTTGTTTCAGACAGTTACATTACAGAAGGACTAAACAATATGACATCTTGTAATTATGTGACGCATTATTTCTTTAATGCCATATGCATGATAGATTAACTAATAAAATATGTATAAAAATATAGTTAAACTATGTACTTTAAGGAAATTTTACTTCATTTTAGTATTTTATTTTTAATAAAAAAATGATCAGTTAACACCCATTATCTATAGTTTAATTATAAAAATACACTTTAATATAGGACATAAAACGTATATTTGTCTGGTTAGGCATGAGATTAGTTTAATAAGTTTTTTAAAGGGATAAAGAAAAGAGAAAAAAAAAATCTGAATTGGTGTTGGAAACAGACAATCAAATTATGTGAAATCGGTGATTGGTATCAGACTTAAGAAGCCTGATCGGAGAATATCTAGCATTAGTATTGAATATACAAATTCATGACATCCCTACTCACACATATCAATGTTTCTTATATAACATAAATGAAATGCTACTCATAAAAGCTACATAAGACTTATTGTAATATTTTATGTTACACAATTTTATTTTACTTCGAATGTGCCTTTCACAGTCCAAAGGATAGGGTAAAGCACAACAAATAGTTAAATATACATAAAAATAGAGCAGAAAGGGGTAACAAAACAGATTATGCAAAATATTTACCAAACTAATGTTTTAAGTCTGTTTTTAAAACCAGGTAAATAGCTTTACAAACAAATTATGAAATACCCAAAAAACAACAATACAATTTAAAGGGAGACAGACATTGTACCACAGGTGCTGTAACACTGTTACCTTTACAATATCTACCTGCATTTGCAAAAGCCTTCTCAAAAAACTTTAGTTTGCTCCTAACGCAGATAATTTCATCAAAAATACTGGCATAACTGTAACATTATCTTGAACTTGCATACAAAGATGCTAAAAGACACATTGCTTGACTACTCCATTTTCAAATGTGGTAGGTAATGAAAATTGAAAAATGCATCTGTTAATGGACCTAAATGTTAGTTTCATGAGCAACTTTAAGCCCTGAACCAAAGGGTAAACGAAAACTCAAATAACATTTAAAAACTGTACAAATGCTGAAGTCCTCTCCATTAATTAATTAACACAACATTAATCCATTAAAGATTAAAAATGGTATTCTTTTGGAAACATTTGCCCTGTTTCAATGAGCACAAGGCTTTGTTAAAGATGAATGACAAATAGGGATAGTTGTAAGGTCTGTTCTAAATACTGTCACGTTATAGTTCTCAAACACTCTAGTGAAGCTTATACTGAGTAACCAGATTGGAAACTGCAGCCAATTTTCAAACATCAGATCCATGACAAGCAATGCACTGTAGTCATATCCTTGTTCTTGCAAATGTATTTTATTGCCCTCAGAATTGTGCTGATTCAGATTACATGTCCTGTAGACATAAAGAAAGTTTGTAAACATGTAACACATAGCATCTTGTGAAACTCACTACCAGAGTATGGAGTTTCGAAAATGTTATCCCAGCTCATGTAATTAATTTTCATTGAAATAAGCAGGTTTAAGAAGTGTGAGAAGCAGCCCGGACACAGATAGACGGACACCATTTTAAGTCACAACACACGTTTATTTACACTATTTACAATGTCCATAAGTGCACAAACCCAGTGCCACAGCACACATCACCCCAACAGTCCAGGCAAAAGCCACAGTATTCCTTCAGACCGCCTCCTTCTCTCTTCTCTCAGACCTTGTCCTCTTCCACCCGACTCCAGTCTCGAATGAACGGAGGCGGCCCCTTTTATCCATGCCCGGATGTGCTCCTGATTGCATCTTTGCCATATATGAGAGAGGAGTACTAATAAAATAAAAAAAGCTGTGGGATAAAAAGGTAATATTAACAAATAAAACAATATAAAATCCATACATAACTGAAAAATCTAAAAAATAATCATTATTTTAAGAACACAAAGTTTACAGGGAAAATGTGATTGTATGGTATGCACAGGTACATGATTTAAAATATAACTGAAATTTAGTTACTGCAGAAGTTACTAAGTGTGGAAGAGCAGGCACTCTAGTGATTTTTCACTTGTATTCTATTTTCCTTTTTTTCCCCTCTTTTTAAGTTGACAAGCTTCACACAGGGAATGCAGGTGTTCAAGCGTCACTCATGAAAAATAAGCTAAATTACCAATTAAATTACATTTTCAAAGTGAAGACGGACAGACAGGCTCATCTCTTTAAGAGCATTTATGGGATTGACCCCAGGTATGTATTTCAAGCTGCCTGTTTTGGTCCAGTCATATCTCCTAGCTTATGGTCAAATTGGGCAAGGTATGAGTAACTATGTTTCACAAAATAAATTAATTAAAGAATACTTAATAAAAATTCTATAAACATTAAAAGGGTACAATATTTAATTTCCAAAAAAAAAAAGAAATTTATTTGACTTCATTTGCTTTTAAACCGATTAATTAATTACTTCAGTTGGAAAACTAATCTGTGGCAATCCTTTCTTGGATACAGCAATTCATAACCTGATACATCTGACCTTCAAATATAAATACATAACTCAACATATGCTAGTTTTCTAAAGGACTGAGAAGAAGTGGACAAGAGAGTCCCTAGAGGTGACTTGACTGGGATATGTTATGAAAGGTACATTGTGAGGACATTCATGGACACAGTCACTAGATAACAGACATTAACTTCTCTGTGGGTAATAGAAGTCCATTAAAACTAGTTGTTTCCCCTAGTAAAAAAAGAAAACATGGGCCTGAAGTATCTGATGAATAAGAAGGATAGGTTCATCAAATGTGGACATAAGAAGGAAATCAAGAAGCTGCAAGCAGACCTGAAAAGGCAACTCTGATAGGGAAAAAACCAGAGACCAGTTGGAATGCAAGTTACAGCATAACTGTGTGATGGAGGTGGAATGGGAGAGGGATGGATCAATTGATATTAATGAATCGTTTAAGTTATCTGTTTAACTTTTTACAAAACAATTCATGACACATTTCAGTGAGTTTTTTTAGTATTATTTGCCGTTTTAGTCATCTTTCTAACTTTTTCCTTTAGATGAGGTTCCTGGAGTTTAGACTTGTATCCAGATAACAGAACTAGATTCATTTTAAGAAGCAGAATAGTACAATTCATTAACAAATGATTAGTTTTATAATTGTCTCATAGTCGTTCACATAATTCAGAATAACTATTACACATTGATTTAACCACACTTTGAAATTTAACTTTAAATTGATCTGATGGAAAGTATTCAGCAAATATTCATTATCAATTGGTATTGTCTTCAACTTTATTAGCTGGAGCAATTAAACTTTTTCAAATAAATACTATTCCAAAGTTAGTCTAAGGCCACCCAAAATTTAATGTGATTATCTAAGTCCCAGTAATGGCGCACTGCTTGACTTGAGCATTCCTAGTTTTCATACTCTTTCTCTGTACGTTTAGCATTTGTTTGCTTAGTGGTTGATACGCTTGCTGCTTCCTGAGCAGTTCTTCTTTTCTCCACCCTAGCGGCCCATTTCTTCTCTTCTTTCATCTGCATCTTTTTGCGTTAAAACTGATTAAGTCAGTATTTGTGTTGCAATTACTTAGTACATTTTTCTTAATTTTCACTAAGGCTGGCATTTAAGTCTTCAATCTGCCTCAAGAATGATTTAAGATATGAAGAAGTAGGGGAAGTGATAGTGAAGGTGATAGGGATGAGGAAGTGACGGCGAAGGTGATAGGGATGAGAATGGCACCTATACACATGCACCGCACGGCACTGTAGAGTTGATTCTGCAATAACATAAAATAAAAATAAAAAAGAGGAATAACCTTGGAGGTCAATCATCACCCCGAAAGCAGATAGTAGACATCACGTGGTATATGTGTACCAAATTTCAGGTCAATAGGTCAAACAGTTTGCGAGCTACAGGTGATTTTAAATCCTGGACAGACAAACTAACTGCCATGGTAGCGTATTATATAAGAAGATGTGCTTGTGAAAACACTACATACAATCAGAATAAACAAACACTGATGCAATAAAAAGTTAAAAGAATTTGTATCTTTTATGGGACCTCATTTAGAATGCAAAACTGAAACATTTTGCTTTATTACACTTTTGTATAATACCGTCAGGTAACCCGTGTTTATTTTTTGTAGACTTATTTCAGACTTGCCCTAACTTCTTTTGACTTTGGGTGTTTTTTGTTGTTGCCTTTGTTCCAATGACCCCACACAGTTTCAGTTATGTTGAGATTGGGTCTTTGAGGTGGTCAGTCTAATGTACAGTTTGCGCTTTATTTTCAGGTGGTTCTAGATCATGACATTGTATAAGTGAGATCAATGTTGCAGATCTTCCAATAAACAATATTTCTTAGTAGATGTGCCAATGAAATGACTCCAGAATTTTAAGTTTTTTGCACTCTGACGTTGCACCAAATTTACATCCTCCTTTTCCAGCATATCTCAGAATATAATTAGCATACTCTTGTTCAGTGAAGAGAAGCAAGTAATATATAACAAGGTAATTAATCAATAGCAAAATTTGTAGCCAACTGTTTTCATCATCAATGACTAGCTTTTCCACCTCTAACAACAATAATAATACAGTTCCTATATTTTTTAAAATATCTATAGTTATACCTCTCCTTAAGAAACCAAATCTTGACCCTAGTGACATTACTTCAATCCACTGCAGCATATTGTAATCTTTTTAGTTAGCCAATAAAAAGTGTCATTTTGCTTGGCTTTTCTCTATAATAATAGCAAGTAATGCAAGTATGAAGCTCAAAACTGCAATTTCAAATTATTGTACTACTAAATTTACTAATAATCTTAAAACATAAATGAGGAAGCTATATAATAACTGGAACTCCACAAAGAGCATTATATTTTGTGACTCCCCTCATCAGTCACCATCATCCAGTTTGCAAGGTATAAGGGAAACAACAGATTAAATGCAACAAAACCATTACCAACACAGAAAACCAGAAACGATGGTCTAAAAAGGTTATGATTTAATTACAGTGGAATCTTGGTTTATGAGATTAATCCATTCCAGAAAGTGACTCGTGAACAGAAATACTCATATTCTGAATCGAATTTTCCTATAAGAAATAATGTAAATTTAATTAATCTGTTCCACAACCCAAAATTGTTGATAAACATACATTGTATATAGGTCTTTGTTTCGTTAACACTTTAACACCTTTGCCACATCAGCACTCTTGAATTTATCTTTCTCTTTAAGAATGATACATATTGTCGACGTTGCTTTGCCATATTGGTGTGCCAGATCAGCCACATGAACACTGTCTTCGTGTTTTTTGATGATCTGTTTTTCAGTTCTATGATTATTTTCACTAATTTCTTCATGGGTGCATCCTGTAATGCTTTCTTTGGCCCCATGCTAGTCGAACACTTTCGTAACTCAACAGTAAAATACACAAAAAACTGCTAACGTGTTCACAATAAAATAACTTGTATATTAATTTGGTGAAAGACAGGCTCAGACTGATTCCTTTGTCTAACCGAAACCATGCATACAATACATCATATTCAAAAACGCTCGGGTTCTGAGTAATTACTCGTGTATGGAGACAAATTTCATGACGGGAAAAATTGCTCATATACTGGATTACTCGGGAAGAGAGGTGCTCGTGAACAGAGGTCTCACTGTATTTATTTGTAGAACTTAGTTTTCATTTAGAGCTCCATAGAAAAATGTTTCATTTTTACATGTTTTAAAAATATTTTTAATATAAAGTTCACTTCTAAAACACTTTTATTAAAGTTAACAGGATACAATTTCCAATAAGATACATAAAAAGTTCATATAAAAATTCACTTCCTTACCTTGCTACTGTCATGGCAAATTTCATACAATGATTACAACCAATCTACCACAATCATGATCTCGTAACTGTTATGAAATGGCATCTTATTGTTTTCAAAATAAAAAAAAATGAATTCACTCTGACAAGTTAATTGGATTTGTGACTTTTTAATAAGCAAGTATTGTCTGTGAAAAGGAAAAATAAGACAGCTGTTTACCTGAAAGTTCAGCAGACATGCTGTCAGTATCACCATATTCAAATTCTAAGTTTGTCGATTCCACTGAACCCTAAAATGAAAAAGAATTTATTTAATGAACAGAGCAGAAGTTACTTCTTTGCTCAAAATACCATTCTATTTCTGACATGTGAATTAAAAAACAGGCTTCTGTTTTTTTTATTCTTGCTGTTTTGATCCTATATTGGGAACTGCCTGGTAGGATTATATTAATGAAATAACATTAGCATATTTTACATAATTCACCCATTATCTGATCATATGTGTTTTACAATTGAATTTCACATCATACACACATAGTTGCACATTTCCATTACAGTTATTTTAAGTCATATTACCTTTAACATATATCAAGTATTGCCATGCTGTATATTTAGGCATGGACACTTGTATTTAAGAGGATTCTCAAATGAGGGCCACTACTTCTATCATCTCTTAATTCTATTTGTTCATAGAGTTTATGCCGATTTTGCACCCATCTACACAGTCTACTGTGACCACCAGCATGCGTCTAAGAGTCTCAAACCACAGACAGACACAACAATATAACACACGATGATGTGATAAAATAAATATTTATTTACAAAAAGCATCCTTCCAAAATCCTCTCTCCAATAATTAGCCACAATAACTCAAAATACTAAACAATTCTTCCTCCTTTCTCCTCCAGTTAAGTGTTGCCTTCCTTTCTCCCAGTGCCACCATATGTCTTCTGGGAAGCACTTCCAGGCCATATGAAAAGTTGGGCAGTCCTCATCCAACAGCGCCTTTTAACAATACCCAGGAACCCTGAAAGGGATGCACTTCCAGACTCCAAGTCCCAAGTATCCCTATTGGTGTCTGGAATGGGTTACCACCTGAGGACCACAGCCACCTAGCTTATGGGGGATGGAACAACTCCCAACTCTCGACTTACGCTGGTCCATCTATTATATCATTCTGGCCAGGTACAAAGCTATTTCTACGTCTTGCCGGTCACTTTGCTTGTGTCATCATCCTGGCTTCCCATCCGGGTGATGAATTATTCTCCATTCTGGCCAGATGCCCATTCTCCTTCTACACTACCTTGAATTACCACTTATTTTAGATAAATGATTAAATGATATCTTATCAAATGCTTTTTGAAAAGTCAGATACATAATATATGCATCTCAGGTGCTTTTGTTGCTTTATTATACGTAGATTTCCAGCATATTAGTGAAGCACAATCTCCCCATTTGGACCTGTGTTGACTATTTACCCCTGTTACAACGTGATCCTTAATCTATCCCTTAAAAATAACCTTCATTAATTTGCAGGTGATGCATGTTAACTGGTCAATGTTTACTTAGATCAGCCCAATCACCACTATGAAATAATGGGATAATATTTGCTAGCTTCCAGTCCTTAGGAATTTCTTGTTGATGAAGAAGTATAGAGAAGGCCAAAAGGAGTTGCATTGTGTCTTTGTAGACCTTGTCATACACGTGCATATGGGAGGCAGCTGACGGGGTTAAATAAATGTAGTTATATGTTGGACCTGGGAGTGCCAATGCACACTAACACCTTCTCTCATTCCTCTGCAGATTTTCAGAAGGAAACCCTGCCTGACCTCACTTCTGGTTCCAACCCTGACCTCACATCTGGTTCCAGGATTCAAAACACACCCCTTCCTGTAAACCCACTATCAAACTGCCATAATGTCTCGTGTATTTCAGTTCAGTTGTGGATTCTGACTATTCTAATTGCTAAATTTTGCCTTTCTTTGTAAGTATACTGGGTGGACACCCCAAACCTTCAACTTGGTTTTTGTAGATTCTTCTTACAACCTAGAGAAAGCATGTGACAGGATGTCTAGAGAGGAGTTCTGGTATTGTATGAGGAAGTTGGGAGTGGCAGAGAAGTATGTAAGAGTTGTACAGGATATGTACAAGAGAAGTGTGACAGTGGTGAGGTCTGTAGTAGGAGTGACGGTTGCATTTAAGGTGGAGGTGGGATTACATCAGGGATTGGCTCTGAGGCCTTTCTTATTTGCAATGGTGATGGACAGGTTGACAGAGCAGATTAGACAATAGCCCCCATGGACTATGATGTTTGCAGATGACACTGTGATCTATAACAATAGTAGACCCTGGACAGATGAAGATATGCTCTAAAGAGAAGAGGAATGAAGGTTAGTAGGACAAAGACAGAATACATGTGTGTGAATGAGAACAAGGTCAGAGGAATGCCGAGGATGCAGGGACTAGAACTGGCAAAGGTGGATGAGCTTAAATACCTGGGATCAACAGTACAGAGTTACAGGAAGTGTGCAAGAGAGGTGAAGAAGAGAGTGCAGGCAGGGTGGTGTGGGTGGAGAAGAGCGTCAGGAGTGATTTGTGGCTGATGGGTACCAAGGCGAGATTGCGTTGGTTTGGACATATGTACAGGAGAGATACTGGGTATATTGAGAGAAGGATGCTAGAGATGGAGCTGCCAGGCAAGAGGAAAAAAGGAAGACCTAAGGGGAGGTTTATCGATGTGGTGAATGAGGACATGTAGGTTGTGGGTGTGACAGAGGAAGATGCAGAGGACAGGAAGCCATGGAAACAAATCCACTGTGGCGACCCCTAATGGGAGAAACCAAAAGAAAAAGAAGAAGAATATTACAATATTACATATGATATGCAAACTCTGACCCATTATGCGAGGTAAAATACAATTAGGTCCATAAATATTTGGACAGAGACAACTTTTTTCTAATTTTGGTTCTGTACATTACCACAATGAATTTTAAATGAAACAACTCAGATGCAGTTGAAGTGCAGACTTTCAGCTTTAATTCAGTGGGGTGAACAAAATGATTGCATAAAAATGTGAGGCAACTAAAGCATTTTTTTAACACAATCCCTTCATTTCAGGGGCTCAAAAGTAATTGGACAAATTAAAGAACTGGAAATAAAATGTTCATTTCTAATACTTGGTTGAAAACCCTTTGCTGGCAATGACAGCCTGAAGTCTTGAACTCATGGACATAACCACATGCGGGGTTTCCTCCTTTTTAATGCTCTGCCAGGCATTTACTGCAGCAGCTTTCAGTTGCTGTTTGTTTGTTGGCCTTTCCGTCTGAAGTTTAGTCTTCAACAAGTGAAATGCATGCTCAATTGGGTTAAGATCAGGTGACTGCTTTGGCCATTCAAGAATTTTCCACTTCTTTGCTTTAACAAACTCCTGGGTTGCTTTGGCTGTATGTTTTGGGTCATTGTCCATCTGTACCATGAAACGCCGCCCAATCAATTTGACTGCATTTAGCTGGATTTGAGCAGACAGTATGTCTCTGAACACCTCAGAATTCATTCAGCTGCTTCTGTCCTGTGTCACATCATCAATAAACACTAGTGTCCCAGTGCCACTGGTAGCCATGCACGCCCAAGCCATCACACTGCCTCCACCGTGTTTTACAGATGATGTGGTATGCTTTGGATAATGAGCTGTTCCACGCCTTCTCCATACTTTTTTCTTGCCATCATTCTGGTAGAGGTTGATCTTGGTTTCATCTGTCCAAAGAATGTTTTTCCAGAACTGTGCTGGCTTTTTTAGATGTTCTTTAGCAAAGTCCAATCTAGCCTTTCTATTCTTGAGGCTTGCACCTTGCAGTGCACCCTCTGTATTTACTTTCATGCAGTCTTCTCTTTATGGTAGACTTGGATATCGATACGCCTACCCCTGGAGAGTGTTGTTCACTTGGTTGGCTGTTGTGAAGGGGTTCTCTTCACCATGGAAATGATTCTCCGATTATCCACCACTGTTGTCTTCCATGGATGTCCAGGTCTTTTTGCGTTGCTGAGTTCACCAGTGCTTGCTTTCTTTCTCAGGATGTACCAAACTGTAGATTTTGCCACTCGTAATATTGTAGCAATTTCTCGGATGGGTTTTTTCTGTTTTCGCAGCTTAAGGATAGCTTCTTTCACCTGCATGGAGAGCTCCTTTGACCGCATGTTGTCTGTTCACAGCAAAATCTTCCACATATAAGCACCACACCTCAAATCAACTCCAGGCCTTTTATCTGCTTAATTGATAATGACATAACGACGGACTTGTCCACACCTGCCCATGAAATAGCCTTTGAGTCAATTGTCCAATTACTTTTGATTTTTCTGAGAAACCTGATATGAAGAGTACATTGCTACAAAAGATTTAGTGTAAATAAAAATATCCTGAATTATTCTGGTATTCAAACATTATTATATAGCTGTCCATTATTACTAAAATTTTACTTTTAGCATTCATTTTAAGCAGTATTTATTATTCAATTACTGGAGGGAAAAATGTCAATAAATAAATTTACAGTGTCCACATGCTAAGATAAATCAGGTAATCTATGATGGTCATATTATTCTTTAAACACCCTACTCTCTTAGAGTGCTGGATCATTTCAATTGCGGTATACCACCCAACTCTAAGGGCTCGTTTATACTTCACGCTCAGAACACGTACACGCACGCATCATGGCTGCTATGTGTTCCCATCATTCATTTGAAGCATCCTCTGAGCAGGTCCTCAGAAATTAACGCGTTGCGTGCACGAGTTGCAGTACCAGCAAAACGTCAGGGGGCGCAGTGTGATCAAATCAGAACGTGACGTCAGAGTCTCTGTTTACTATCTACATGTGACAGAAAGCCGCTTTGAGGATCCTACAGAATCAATATGCGCGCTTCGATGTTTGATGAATGGTTTGATGTGGTGAAGCAAAATACCGACATACAGATGCATTCGTGGTGCTTTTATATTCAAGCGTCGCATATTCCCGATCGTAATGACACGATACATTTTAAAAGTCTCACATACCATCTTTTGTGCCGTCTTTTTTATCGGGTGGTTTCCTCTTGACCTGACAGCAGCGGCAAACAGCAATAGATCACCACACAGAACACATTAAATGTATGATATTCCAACTCTCTGCACATTTAGAATACTTAGATTTATACTTGATATCACTTTCATGATGAAATGCATTAAAGTATGTATGTTACATTTTACAGATAAATCGTTAATTTCATTTAAATAATGAATACTGTTAATATTTACACACATGGGGGTGACACGGTGGCAAAGCGGTAGCACTGCTGTCTCGCAGGGAGTCACGTCCCTAGAATTCCCTGTCTGGAGTTTACATGTTTTCCTGCTGGGTTTCCACAGTGTGCTCCGGTTTCCTTCCAAAGATATGCAGATTTGGTGACACTAAAATGACGCCAGTGTATGTGAGTGCTTGTATTCACCTTGCAATGAGCTGAAGCTCCATCTAGGGATTGTTTCTGCCCTAATGCTAGGTAGAATGGGGCACATCCCTGGATTGATGGATGTAATCATTAAACATCCTTTTCAGAGATATTGCGGTAAGGTGCCCTCAGAATTTAATGGATGTTCCAGGCAATTCACAACACAGCGAAGCTGAACCTGTTCTCATCGTGATGATATCTCGCACTGCCACCTGGTGGATTCTTCCAGATTTACGTAAAGTATGCACGCAAGTATAAACTGTAAAACGTTTGCATAGCAGGAGCTTCCGCTGGAGCATGTGTCGCGTCTTGTGAAGTGTAAGCCTGGCCTAACACCTAGAGTATGGACATTCATAAATTTCATAAGGTAAAGAGGAGTAACCCATTTACAACTTTACATAGCATAAATACAATTTTGAAAATCAGCTCTAAACTTAATTGGAAGGCAGTAATGTGATTGATACGGTCACACACATTAGTTCTAGTTTTTATCTTTTCTGTTGTGTTTTAAAAATTTAGTGTAGAGCAGTAAGTGAACAATTGGAACAACTTAACTATAAAACTTTATAATACTCAGTGGTGTAACTAAACAAGTGCCATTTGGTTTAATAATAAGTACAGCTAGGTATTTGCAGTGTATGTATAAAATTTTATCTGTACCTTACTTGTATGCATTACATTTCTTTATATACAGTATTAAGAAGAGAAATGGGTCCAGTACCAAACCCAGACAGACATCATGTCTGACTGTGGTCAGGAATGAGGTATTGAGTGCTGTCTTTAGACTTCTGCAAATACAGAAAACAATTCAGTAAGTATGAAGTTAGCAAACTTTGAACAGTGCCTGGTAGATTGCTATGATCAGCAAAATCAAAAGCCATGCTGAAGTCTAAAAGCTTAATAATGAAAGTTTTTCTTGTATTTTAAGATTCTTGAGATTAGAATACAATTTACAGTACAAATCAAGCTAAAACAATTTCTTTGCTGTGACTAGGGGAAAAGTGTGACTGAAATTTTATATTAGGATTGTATTTATAAGATAAGAATTAAATTATCACATTAAAAAACTTTCTCTAAACTTTACAGAGAAAACAAACTTGAAATAGGAATATAATTCTTAAGAATATTTTGATTAAATCTGACTGGTTGCATAACATGGTGGTGCGGTAAATAGTGATGCTACCTCCTGGATCCAGCATCCACAGTTTGAATCCTACGACCAGCATTTTGTTGATGTGGGGTTCATCTTCGTTTCCCTCCAATTTCTTAAGGACTTGCAGATTATATTAACTGGTGAATCCACATTGGAACTGTGTGGGTGTCTGTGTGTGAGTTAGCCCAGCAATGTCCTGGTGTCCTGTCCTGGGCTCTTTTCTGCCTTAGGTCTTGTCCTACCTGGATATGTGCCAGTCCTTCCACAACCCTGAAGTACTGTATATAAAATGGGTTTAACAATATTAAGTTGTTGCTTGTGCAGCTATTTTCAAGGGTCTAAATACACAGATAGAACCTTATTTGTCCCCAGAAGGAAATTTGGCTTTTTACAGAAGCTCGATGGATGGATGGACAGATAGACAGACAGACCGACCAACACGCACTTTGGTCTGAACATATCAGAATGGCTAAAAAGTAAGAAATCTAAAAAGAAAGAAAATTTCTCTCCTGGCAGTTACAGTCACAGTGAGGCATTATGAAGGCATATTGCCGTTGGTACAAAGGAGCCCAGAAGAATTTATTGAGACACTTCTGCTGAATAATTTGCTGGCTAATAGCACTCAGTGTTAGTGTGTTAGAGAGAGGATGTGCAGCTTTGTTTATAATGGCATAATTGTTTTAACTCTCTCCTTTGGTACTAGCTCCAGAGTGCATCCCATAAATTAACCTGCCCTTTAAATTAGTCTGTGATTCGGTGGGCTCTTCTTGAACCTATGTCACCAGCCCAGCACACCACAGTGTAGAAAATCTCTCTGACCATCACAGAGTTGTAGAAGATTTGAAAGATGCCCCCCTTAGAGATGACCCACATTAAAGGGTCACCGTCTCCTATGAAAAAAAAGAGTGTACTCTGCCCTTTGTTATATCATTCCTCTGTTTTATGAGACCAGACAAACATGTCATTGATGAGGACCCCCAAATACTTGTAAGAGTGCCTTGGTTTTGCTCATGTAAAAGTTAAAGACAATTCTTTCTGGACCAAGAAACTAAGTTCTCTACCTGACTTCTATACCCTGGCTCGCCACCCCATTATCAATACACTCCATGAGTGCAGAATCATCTGTGAATTTCTGCTTGGTGTTATAGTTATAGTCTGATGTGTACAGAATGAAGAGCAAAGGAGATAGGACTGTTCATTGCAGTGCTCCAGTGTTGTATCCACATCAGAAACACACTTCTTGAGTCTCACAAACTTTGATCTGTCCGACAGATAGTCCATTATCCAGGCCACCATAGGCTCATCCACCTGCATATCTCTGAGCTTACCCCTTAACAGGGTTGGCTGGATGGCTTTGAAGGCAATGGAGTAATCAAAAAACAATCCTCACATGCTGCCAGGTTTTTTCAGGTGAGAATAAGCCTTGTGGGGCAAAGAGATAATTGCATCATTCACTCCAATCTTTGCCAAATAGGCAGACTGCAGTGGGAGAACTCATATAGTCTTTGACCCATCTCTCAAAGGTCTTCATGTTGTGAGATACAAGTGCCACTGGTTTGTAATCATTAGATGAAAAGATGCCTGTCTTCTTTGAAATGGGAATAATCCACAATGTTTTCTGCAGAAGCAGAAAACAGACTGAACAGAGAATACAAGAAAGTTGGTCACAGGCCTTAAGAACTCCAGTACAGGTTCCCAATGCTTTTCCTGTGTGTAGCTTCCTCAGTAATCTCCTTTTTTGATCTTCAGTTACAAAAGCCAAATGTAAAAAGCCAAATTTCTGTAAATGTTTATAGAAACTTTCAAAAATATGATGCATTGCAAGATGGTATGCTTGGAAAGGGTACAAATATAAAACCAAAAAGATACCAACTGACAGACTTGTGAGTAATGAATTACTTTTCAGATCTTAATGCTGCTACCTTAGAACCGTTTGATACTGCCAAAATATGCATTTTTTCATACACCTCATCTTTTAATTTGTCTGCTTCTTGCACTTCCCGGGAACCACAGTATACAATAGGTCATTTAGAAACAGTGTAAAATAAGCAAAATATATATAATAATCACAGCCATAAAAACGAAGGTGCTCCTGTGAGCCATATGAGTTGGCCTACAGAATGCTATGACTCTGCCTCAAGCCTTTTCATAATTATGTAATTGCAATTAAAATAATCTCTGGATTAGTGTTGTGCAGTATACTAGTAATAAAAAAAGAACTACCGAATTTTTAAAACAGTACTATACCAGCACTATGCAAAATTTGTTATCTTACTAATGAAAATGTGACTGAAACTGCTTTACACAGATTTTACTAAAAAATAACCTCGGTGTGTTTAAAAAAAGACACAGAGTACACTGTGTGACTAGCAGAAAACCAATTCACACCTACTGAGCTTTGTTAAACATGTCCTCAATTTAGCCACAAATAAAGAGATGGCCACATTTGATAACGTTAGTCGTTCTGAGCTTGTTGATAAACAAGGCAGTCTAAGTGAGATATGGCAACATTTTGCATATAAGGCAAATGAAAAAGCTGAACCTTATGATATTACAGCATTTTTTTGCTACTTGTGTTAGAAGGCTTCTCTCGCCAAAGGATGTGATGCATGGAATCTTTCCAAATATTTGCTCATCCCAATGTCTTCCAGGGGCTCAGAATTAAATAGGTGTGAAATGTTTTTTTATAGTAAAAATAGGAAAAGGTATGGTTATTATATTTCAATGGGTTAACAAGTGCAATATTTTCACACAGCACAAATTCACAAAGAAAGCTTTCCCAAGCTTTTTAATGAACAGACACAAACACACAATTTTAGGCCTAATTGTTGTGTTTCTGTAAAGTGTGATACATATTACCATTTTAATAGTGTTACTCCTCAAAGTAGTCAATATATTGTATTTTAATGAATGTGCATTTCACTAATAATATTTACTAGCCCCCAAGGACATTCTGAAGTGCATTTTTTCCAGGTTTAAGTTTAAGGCATCACGAAAGATATTACATCTGTATTTTGCTTATTCCTTTAAAACATTTTTATGTTGAAAAAGTACAGACACTAAACATGTTGTAATGATTTGCAATTCAAGGGGACCATGTACCTATAATGACCTTTCAGAAGCAGGGTGGGGGACTGGAGGAAAAATGTGGAAGGAGTGCAAGAGTCCGGGGAGGGTTGGTTGTAGGAAAGTGCATGAAAAGAGAGGACCTGTCTTGGATGAACTGTAAAAGCTACTGATGTACAGAATAATAATTTACTAGACTGCAATACTGGCACATAAGGACCAGAACAGTATGGTGTATGGGAGCAGCATGTGTGAGTAGAAGAGAAAGAGAGAGAAGGAAGAAGTTTTGTGCTTTACAGCCGTAATACTGAAGCAGGAGACCAACTGTACAGGGAAGTCACTCAGGTCAGGCAGTGATCAAAAAAAAAAACGATTTCCTACTGGCCTTAATTGTTTGGGGTTTTGGTGTTGTTTAACTTGAGGTTTGGAAGGTTGTTATAATATTTAAAATAAATTAAACGCCCCGCTATTCTTTTACTACACTCTGTGTTTAGTTTTGTCAACACTTTTTTGGGTGGGAAAAATTAATTTAGCATTTTATTTTGTGTAAAGTATGAAGTTATCCGTTATTTGTTTCAATATTGTTTTGGTATTGGTACTGAGGTGTGAAAGATGGTATCTGCACTGAAATAAAATTTTAGTATTGATCTTACACTACTATGGATAGCTCCCCATTAAATGGTATCCAAAGAAATCTGGTGAATGCTATAATATACTCGCAGATGCAAATGTTCTGTATAAAATGCAGCCCAGACAAAATGATTTTCTTTTAAAAGTACACCACAAATCATGCCTTTCAAATAAAACTAATTGTGGTGAACACATTAAAAAAGTAGGGTGGTGTTATTTCTTATTAGTAATTACAGGTTTTCTCAATTTTTTTTGAATGGCAACTTTATGTAGAGTATTTAGAAAAGCACTGATAAATATAACTCCCTCTAAAAAACAAGTAAGCCCGCGATTCGCTAGCGAATCGGATGAGTTTCTGTTCCGTCCGATATCTGGATGGATGACATATCATGGAGGGTGGGTGCGTCTGGGGAAATGTCATTTAATTACATAAGCATATCTGTACTAAAGCGGTTTCGTTTTGTGGAGACGTGATTCCGTTGCCTTTGCTGACACCGACTGCTGGCAGAGTGAAGCACAGCAAGTCTAGTTTACAGGTGGTGTTGTTTGGGCGCTTACAGGTTGTGTTGTTCGGGCACCACCTACTGACTCTGGGAAGCCGCCGCGTTTTGGAAAGCCCCTGCGTTTGACTCTGGGGAGGGCGCCAAGGCCGCAGTGCGCATGCGCCTCGGTGCGTCCGCCGTGCATATATTAACTGTGGGTTAGTAAGATAGATGGGGATTTACAGTATATGTCTAAGATATGCCTCCTGCTTTATCATCAAAATTCAAATATACAGTATGCATCTCTTCTCTGCTTCTTTTAAAAATAACACTCTCACCCCAATCTGTCAACATACTGAAACTTACCATAAACATCACTATCAATTCCACGTGGTAACATAAAAAGAAAATTAGATGGTTCATTAATTTACTTGATGAACTGAGACTATGTGTAGGTTACAGGATACCACTGTATTTTT
The DNA here is from genome assembly GCF_900747795.2 of Erpetoichthys calabaricus. Lineage (NCBI taxonomy): Eukaryota > Metazoa > Chordata > Cladistia > Polypteriformes > Polypteridae > Erpetoichthys > Erpetoichthys calabaricus. Next base: position 213,249,305 of record NC_041394.2, on the reverse strand, counting down.
ACTTCTAAAGAAAACAAACAATTAATGAATGATAAATAAAAGCATACATACTTACATAAATGCTATTCAGGAAGTATACACCCTTAATTAGAACTTGTCAGTTTAAATAACAAAACTGTTTAGAGAACTGTAAATTGAATAGCCAACTTATTTTTGGGAATGTTTTGTGTCATAGTTAAATTATAATTATTTTCAATAGTTTTCCTGGTTGTTGCCAATCAACATTCATATGCATATTTCTTTCAAAATATGACTGAAAAACGGTACGTAACAGCCATCACCAGATATCTTGTGTTTATTCTACTAAACCTACACAGACAACAATTCCTATATTGGCTAAGACATAAACCAAAGAAAACAATCTGACAGTGCATCAGTATATTCAAATGAAAATACTGAAAATAAATAAACAAAAATTAACAATATTACAAATTATCTAAATCTGCTTCTTAAATTTTACAATGAAGATTACCTCAAATCAGGGCCTACAGATTATTAATAAGTTCCTCAACATACTTTAAGTCAAGTTTCTAAATAACCTGTAGTAATTTAATTGCCTGAAGTGATTTAGAAAATATTTCAACAACTTAATTAGCAGCCATCCAAATTGAAAAAATCATGTAAGAAAACGCTGTGCTGACATATCTCATTGCATTCATCTGTCAAGTATTCAAATGAAAAGGGCCATGTCTATGTAAAGTCTGTACTGGTATAGGCAATGATATCACTCTAATGTGATGAGTGTCCAGTGAACACTACTGCTTCTGGAGAGAAAGATATCTCAAGACAAGACTCCAGATATCAGATATATAGTTTTGGGAAGCAAACTGCAGATCAACTTTGTGCTCTCATAAAAAGTCAAAAAATCAAAATTTACCTTCATATTGCATTGTATAAAATAATTATTCGTATATATTACTAATTCACTTGTCGTTGAATGGAAAAGCACCAAAAACTCAAACATGCAGACTCCTAAATATTTTTTTCCCCCAGAGTAGGTGGTTTATTGTAACTGAATATACTGTGCTTTATGCCACTATCTCAAGAATTCTTCATTATCCAATAATTTAACAGCTACTTTTTTCATTTGACAGCACTGTGAAATCACTTTGTTCTTCATAGTGAAGCACAATTTAAATGGAGAATGCCATTAAAACCTTGACAAGTCATTTGTGTCTTACATTTATAAAATTAATGATGCATTAGTCAACACCTACAGAAAAAAACACTGAATAGATAAATACAATAGTATGGATTGAATCACTCACTATGTTTTGAGCTTTATAGAAAATGTTTGATAGATGGTCTGTAGCATTTTTGAGAAAAAGTGGTGAATAAGCAGCTCTTCAGTTTACAGAAAACAGAAATAAATTTCATATTAATTAACACATAAGTTTTTCAATTAAGAACTAGATGAGAATTCAATATACAAAATCAACTTGTAGCAAGAATAAAATGTAACTAAGAATTTAAAAGCAAGAGTAATGGTCTATACCATTTAATATCACATGACAAATGAGGTTATGTTAAAGATAAGCCCTACAAATATTATCTACATAGATTAAAATAAAATGTGAAAATAGTATTTTCTTTTTATGTTGTTTCAATTATGCATACTGTATATCAAAAATTATATTTGTCTTTTCTAGTAATTCTTCATTTCCAAAAACACTTTTCAAGGGTACTATTACAGGACTATAACTAATAAAATACCAGCCACATAACCACAGTGCCACACATAAATTAAACTTTTAAACAGATATTGAAGAGGCCAGAGTTCCATCTTCTAATACTACGGGGCTCTGTCCCCTGCTCACTTTATTCGGCAACCCTCGGGCTGGCGCTACGCTCAAGCCACTTTGCGATTCTGCCACTCGCGTATGGGGATGTGGATGTACAATTTAAATGGGAATTGTTTCATATGCATAACAAAACTATTTTACATTACAGCGAGGAATTAACCATATTAAAAAATAATAAAACTTTAGAATTTGAAAGTAAATTAAGCTTCATGTTGTGTTAAGTTTTTCATTGCGTTATACAATTTCATTCTGTTTGGCTTTGAAATTAACACACAAATATTTTTTAAACTTACACTTTAACTATAAAGCTTCAGTAAAAACAATTTTTTTTTATTAAATTTTCATCAATATCGCATTGAATTTTGATTCTGTGTTTGGACGCACATTGTGACAATGCAACATATAACTGCCCGGGAGAGAATTTTGTTTCTTTCTCTCTAATAAATAAATCGACTTTTTCAAATGTCTGTCTCTGTGATTTGTTAATTGTCTTTGCAAAAGCTATTCTAATGGGAAACGGTTAACGTTTTAATGCGAATGGCATATCAAGATCTCCTTTGTTGTCTAATGTTATCTGGGGAAGATGTACTACATTACCTTTCTTGGATACATCTTTCTTTCATCAGTAATTCAGGCGGTGTAAGACCGGACGGTGTTAACGGTTGTAGTTATTCTTCGGAATATTGTAAGTTGATGTTTTCATCTTCCGCACGATAACCACCAACTGTTTCAGCACAGTCTATTGGTACACATTTAACAAATCTGCAGTGTAACCAATCGACAATCTTCACGTTAATTGATTGACTTCATCATTTCTCGGTGGTAGGATTGCCCGTGTACTCATTTCTTCTGTTGATATCCCTTCCGGATGAAATTCATGAATAGGATTTGGGCCTAATACGTTTTCTTTAATTGGGAACTTATAAATTTTTCCGTTTTCCTCACTTTTAAGAGCTGAGAAAGCAGGAAATGCATCTGTCAAAAATATTCACATGTGTGTGTTTGAATATGGTTGAGAGGACGGTGTGACTTGAAACAATCTCTTGTAAAAAGTCTTGTCACAGGATTTTTTTATATTATAGAGAGATTTACCATGTCAAAGAATGAGTCAAATGTCTCTGAAGGGAACTGAAGAGAAAAAGGGAAACTAAATGGGTATTCATTTACAATATCTCGTCAATCAATCTTATCTCTTCATTAATAAAACAACATCTTCTGCATCATAGTGTACCGGGTAAAACTTTACTCTCCCACAAACACATTATGGAAAAAGTAATTAGGACTGTCACTGTTCGTAAATCTGTGAATTTGCATTCTAGTTGTGGTAAACATTTACATTTAAAATATTACAGAATATGATTTAATTCTAAGTGTTCAGAAAAGTCAAGATTGTCAAATGTCAATTATGCCTAAATTTGTTTTTGCTGTTGCAATATGCACATGGGGAGATTTTCAGACCAGCCAGATATAAAAATATATAAAATATAAAAGATGATATACTACATGAATTAAAACTTTCCATGTGTTAATTCTCAGCTTTCTGAATAGCTGTTGTACCAGTGTTGCCAGGTCCAAGGTTTTCCCACTCTATCAGGCTATTTTTGATCGGCATCCGCAGCATAAAAGGGCTTTCGCGGGGTGCATTTTTTGCGGCTACTTTTTTAAAACAATTTGCAGTATTGTGGGCTATTTTTCAACCCAATTCTTTGGATTATTTCCATGTTTTTCATCCATCTGACTCCCCTTCCCCTGCTATTTGCATGTGTATATTTGCATTATCGTTGTAAAAATCTCTGTTGTGTGATGATACATACCCATTCCATCACTCACAAATATCTCTGGGGTCCATGGGACTTTGATGGTACGTACCTAATCCTTCCATTCCCGACACTAATGACGTCACAAACTGCATACTCCAGGTTGTCCTGCCTACCAAGAGCCTAGCAATCCTACATCACAAACAGCACCAAAAGATGACAAACATAATAAAAACAAAACTACGCAGCAAGAAGACATATGTCATAAATAACACCATCAAAAAAAAACTATAAATTCCTTGACAATTAAAACCAACAAAATGACATCTTCATTATATTTAGAGGCCAAGAAAAAACCTGTAATAATTTAAAACAAAGTCTAGATCATGACAGAAACCCACCATATTATTATTTCTAGATTAATACAAGATATGTTGTATTTTTTTTCTTGGTCATCTTTTCTCCTTCCTTCCATTTTTAACTATGATTATTGTCCCAAATTTTCATTTTGCTAGTGCGCTACTCCCATTCAATCTGCCCTCCTACCTAATATTGGTCTAAGGTCAGATACTTACATTCCAACTTCACCTGGAATGGTAGAGGACTTTCAAATTATTAAGCACTCCACATTATTTCTTAACAAGTCAGATATAGTGGAGGTTACAGGCCAGTAGTGGCTGTGTGATGGTGTGGTAACATACATTAGGGCCCCCACTACCTACTGCAAAATGTCTGAATGGTAATGCGTTTCTGAACATCATTGGTGACCTAGTTTATTCCTTCATGCCTACAGTTTACCAACACTCAGCATTTCAGTACACAATGTCACAAAGCACTGAATGGGAATATAACAGGTTTTCATTGATCCACTGGCCTGACTAGTCCCCAGATTGAATCCCAATGAAGCATCTTTGGGATGAGTTGAAACAGACCATTTACATTAAGACTGTGAAACTGACCATCATTTCCACATGGTATAACATTCCTGAACAATAAATCCAATATCTTGAAGAATCCATGCCCTGTCCAATCTACACTATTCTGACGACCAAAGAGGGTGAAACACACTACTAGATATGTGTACCTAATAAACTGGCACCTAAGTGTATTCTCAAAGCAAATGCATTTACAGAAAACCTTATGTTACTGTTGGATAAACTATGAATGCCCAAAGAAGTGGCCAGCACTTGAACAAATAGGTTACTAATTATTCTTAATTAAAAATGCTTAGATGAAGCCCAGCCTGAAATAAACCTTAATTAAGTTTTGCTTGCATATCATATAGTAACTGTATAAATTTGAATTACATAAAATTAATAATAATAATAATAATAACAACAATAAACACTATTCTTTGCAGAAAGACTTATGATTTCTAGCCTTATAACCAACCATTCAATGAGAACTTTCAGACAGCCATTCTTATACTAGCTGGGGGAAATTTCACCTTGGGTGATTCCACATGCAGCAAAACAATGTATCATGGTGACTGTAGTAGAGAAGACAGGAAATTATTTGGTACAGTAGGCAAGTGGGACAAACACCGATTCAAATTTAACATCCCTGGAAATTAATATAAGCTGCTATTACTGTTAAAATATTCAAATATTTTCTTAATAAACTCTTATTTACATCCAACTTAACAATACAAATTAAATTAATAACATGTAGGATTTCTTATTCTTGCCCTCTGTTATCATTGAATGTTACTCTCATACAATTTCTGGACCTTTGTCACTGTACTTGCTTGGTAGGCTGCATGGTTCACCATTTTTCCATTGCTCTTCCTAGTCCCAATTTCCCAACTAGGAGTTTAGTGGCTATCTGGGTTTCCCTAATCTCAGGTCAAACTCTATGTTAGTTTTTTTCCCGCATTTTATTACCCATATACATTTAAAACTTAACATCGCTTAAAAATATTTTACCATTAACGGCCAAAACTTGGCATTAAACTTCAAATATATTTTTCTTTCAGTAGTACACATTGTTTATAGGCAGTCTGCAATTTCACTGCACTTTTTAGATTAACTGGTAACTCCAGATCGGCCTGGTGTAGGTGAATGTGGAAGAATATTTGAGTGTACCCTGTGTTAAATGGCCATCCAACCCAAGTTTGGCTCCTACCTTGTGCTCAATGCTGCTTGTCCCAACAACCTTTAAAGGATAAATAGGGAATAAACAATGGATAGATGTATTGTTAGATGTTGCTGTATAAATTGGCTGCTGAATTCATAAATCAATTGTCAAAGTCAAGGAAAGAGAAATGTATGCAAGAGATGTATTTCAGCTTCTGTTGATTCAAAATATCCTAGCATTACCAAAAATCCTCACTTTAAGACAAAAAGTGGCAGTTAAGCATTTCAAATATACAGTGCACCCGGAAAGTATTCACAGCGCATCACTTTTTCCACATTTTGTTATGTTACAGCCTTATTCCAAAATGGATTAAATTAATTTTTTTCCTCAGAATTCTACACACAACACCCCATAATGACAACGTGAAAAAGTTTACTTGAGGTTTTTGCAAATTTATTAAAAATAAAAAAATTGAGAAAGCCAATGTACATAAGTATTCACAGCCTTTGCCGTGAAGCTTGAAATTGAGCTCAGGTACATCCTGTTTCCCCTGATCATCCTTGAGATGTTTATGCAGCTTAATTGGAGTCCACCTGTGGTAAATTCAGTTGACCGGACATGATTTGGAAAGGCACACACCTGTCTATATAAGGTCCCACAGTTCACAGTTCATGTCAGAGCACAAACCAAGCATGAAGTCAAAGGAATTGTCTGTAGACCTCCGAGACAGGATTGTCTCGAGGCACATATCTGGGGACGGTTACAGAAAAATTTCTGCTGCTTTGAAGGTCCCAATGAGCACAGTGGCCTCCATCATCCGTAAGTGGAAGAATTTCGAAACCACCAGGACTCTTCCTAGAGCTGGCCGGCCATCTAAACTGAGCGATCGGGGGAGAAGGGCCTTAGTCAGGGAGGTGACCAAGAACCCGATGGTCCCTCTGCCAGAGCTCCATAGGTCCTCTGTGGAGAGAGGGGAACCTTCCAGAAGGACAACCATCTCTGCAGCAATCCACCAATCAGGCCTGTATGGTAGAGTGGCCAGACGGAAGCCACTCCTTAGTAAAAGGCACATGGCAGCCCGCCTGGAGTTTGCCAAAAGGCACCTGAAGGACTCTCAGACCATGAGAAAGAAAATTATCTGCTCTGATGAGACAAAGATTGAACTCTTTGGTGTGAATGCCAGGCGTCACATTTGGAGGAAACTTGGCACCATCCTTACAGTGAAGTATGGTGGTGGCAGCATCATGCTGTGGGGATGTTTTTCAGTGACAGGGACTTGGAGACTAGTCAGGATAAAGGGAAAGATGACTGCAGCAATGTACAGAGACATCCTGGATGAAAACCTGCTCCAGAGCTTTCCTGACCTCAGACTGGGGCGACGGTTCATCTTTCAGCAGGACAACGACCCTAAGCACACAGCCAAGATATCAAAGGAGTGGCTTCAGGACAACTCTGTGAATGTCCTTGAGTGGCCCAGCCAGAGCCCAGACTTGAATCCGATTGAACATCTCTGGAGAGATCTTAAAATGGTTGTGCACAGACGCTTCCCATCCAACCTGATGGAGCTTGAGAGGTGCTGCAAAGAGGAATGGGCGAAACTGGCCAAGGATAGGTGTGCCAAAACTTGAGGCTGCAATTGCTGCCAAAGGTGTATTGCCAAAGTATTGAGCAAAGGCTGTGAATACTAATGTACATGTGATTTCTCAGTTTTTTTATTTTTAATAAATTTGCAAAAACCTCAAGTAAACTTTTTTCACGTTGTCATTATGGGGTGTTGTGTGTAGAATTCTGAGGAAAAAATGAATTTAATCCATTTTGGAATAAGGCTGTAACATAACAAAAGGTGGAAAAAGTGATGCGCTGTGAATACTTTCTGGATGCACTGTATTTGTCCATTGGCTATACTGTAAATGTATTTATATTTGGTTGAATTTTAATGTAAAAGCGGTCTGATAACTGCACGCACAGTGTGTTGTGTCTTAACCTGTGAATCCATGAAAGATGTAATCTTAATAGCATACTCTTCATTACAAAAGTACTTTGCTTTAATACCATTATGCTGCTATGCTTGACTCCAGATTTCAGCAAATCTATAATGCACCTCTGCAGCAAAAATGAAAGCTAGAGATTTAATTTTTTGTTTATCAAACATATAGTTAACCTGCATCATTTGAAATTACTCAGCATGGATCCTATCTGATTGATTTATGTCTTGTAATGTTCTAGCACAGTCTAATTTTCTATTACCTCATATACTCCAAAGTTTAGGTGGCTTCCAACTCTGGTCCTGAAATGTTACCATGGCTGCAGATTTTCATTCCAACCCATTTCTTAAGTAGTGACCAATTTTTGCTGATAATTAACTTCTTCCTTAATTTTAATGACTTACCCTTTAAGACTCAGACTCAAAAAATTTTAAAACGTCTGATGTGGCAGAATGACAGCACTAACAAGCCACAGATAATGGGTTTAATTAACAACAGGAATTGGTTGGAGTGAAACTGGTTTAAGTTTGAAGCCCCAACTTGTCTGGTCAGCTGTTGGCTCACTTCATATCTTGTTCCTGTTTGGGTGCCATTTAAGGAAACAGTAAAGCATTTCAGAGGACTAAACCTGAGAAAACAAGTAAATTAAAATGAAGGGAAAAAACAAGTAAATTAAAATGAAGGGGAATAGATGTTAATTAGCAAAAACTACTCAATAAGTAAGAAAAGGGTTATAATGAAAGCCTACAGCCACAGTAGCACTCCAGGACTGGAGTTGAAGACCCTGCTCTAAACAGTTCTACCACTACTACTACTACCACCACTGCTAAAAAGATACATTAAGTATCAGAACTACCACATTTGTTACCTTTTTGCTTTATACTATATCATTGTCTTTATGTCCCACTGCAACTGGAACACTGTTTTGTAGGTGAGATAAACTGTAAGGTGATGGCCTTTTTCTATCAGCTGTGAAAATTTTGTTTTGTCTAATGGTTATCTGTAGCATAATGAAAACAAATCTATGTATCACAGAACCTTGTGAAGTATACTCAGAAAGGCATTATATAAAAGACTGCTCACGGGAGAGTGTGCAATCAAAATTTAAAGTCATGATTCTTATAAATGAGACATAAGAAAGCAAGCGCAGAATGATAAACAATTTTACAGAATTTTAAAATAAATTCATACTCTAGGACTTAGAACTTAAAAAACATAAAAAAACAAAACAGTACAGTTAGTTGTGAGTGATAAAATTAAAAATAATAATTGAATGGGGAAAAGGGAATACAAGACAAGAACATACAAACAAAATACATAAAGAAAAATAGTAAAAATAGATTAAATATTAATAACATTTAACAGAAAATTAACAAAGACACTTTGATTATAGATGACACAGGCTCATGTTGAATATCTTAAAAAAATCAACTGTGAACTGCCTCACAATTATTCAACAAGAGAATAAAGAACATCCTGATTTTAAAAAAAAATGTACGTAAGAAACTTTATCTTTCCACCCTGCATTGTTGCAATGCCTGTGTTGAAGTAAAGCCCAAGTCCACAGACCCCTTTTACTACTGTATGTTTTCATTGATCCTTGAAGTTTGAAAAGACTAGCTGGCTTGAATGTGATCCAAGTTTCTGTTGCCTTCTAAACTATAGGATCTGTTAGGCAACAGAGTGACATTAGACCTACGGAAGCTCACAAGGAAATAAAAAAGGAACTGGATAGATAAACATAATCTGTGCAGTAAAAAAATAAAGAGATAAGGATGAATATCAAAATAATTAAACAAGTATGCAAAATATTTACCCAACTGTTCATTTTCCAACCTGCTAGCCTAGATAAGTACTGTATGAAGAATTTGTTTTTCATGCTTTAGTCCTCTCTATGCATAAAGATCAAATAAGCTCACTCCTTTGACAATGCTGACATTGAATATAAGCATATATTATTTAAGCATTTTCATTGCCACAGCTGCACAGCATGTACAATCAAGAAAACAGAAAAGAGATAAAAAGAAATATTGCTGCATGTGAGCCCGCTATTCAAAGCCTTCTGTTTCCATGCCTATTGGAAACATTTTACATATATTAACATTTCAATGTCAAAGTCATTCTAACACAGATCTCTATAAATGTGCCTCCCTCTGTAAAACAGGAGGTTTTAAATGTCTCCCAAATTATTATGTGATTTTTTCATGCAAAATTAGTCAAAATACTATCCTTAGTTATGACATGAAACAGTGACATTACCCTAGTAATCAATGCACAAAAGTATACACATCAAGTTGTAATAACAAATAATGCTGTCATAATATAAAGACATAGTTGCATATACCATATTTCTTTACCTATGTTGTTCTAGGTACCAAAATGATTTGAATGCAATCAAAAATAAAAGTTCTCTCAAATGTTAGGTATTTTGAACATACAAAAGGGTTTAACAACATTGAAACTGAAACTGTAGAAACTGTTCATTTTTATCTACTGTATGTGTCACAATGAAAGCTTCTGTCTAGTCACTTTTATCCATTATCTAAAGGTCAGGTGCTATTTAGATTAACCTAATATAAGGAGGGAGTAAAATGGATGGAATCCTTATTGCTCCTCAATGAAGTGTTGCTTTTTAGACAAACATCATTATTTTAAACTACCACCAATAAGAAATGCTTGCCATGCCATGAACACTAACATAATGTTAGCATGAGAGTTCTCATTGGCAAAATTCATTTCTTATATTGTAAACCAATTACTGACCTTAAAATATTATCTTGGGTTACTCTTAACACTGCCTGTTATATTGGCCGTGGGAAAGACTTCCCTAGGCAGTCCAGTCTAATGTCACTAGCTCTGTGATTCACAAAAAGTGGTCCACAAATAAGATTCAACTGGTCCTTGATGCAGCAATCATATCTAAGGAAAGAGGTTTAAATCACTCAGACACATTACCTTGTTATGTACTTAAAAATGCTTACAGCTCATTCACATAAAAGCCTTACTTACCAACTTATAGTATATCATAGCGTGAAGATTGTACTGTTAAACCAGTTCATCTGTAATGAATTTAAAGGCTTTGCACTTTCTTCTTGTATTTCTGTGCATTACACTCATGCTGTATCCAGGTCATGTTAATATTAAATTTTTGCAGCACAGAGATTAACAGTTTAACCTTTCCTTTATTCAGTGATATGTATTATTTTGTTAACATCAGGATGCTTTCTGGTCTTCACACTCCTATTTAAACTTCACTGCTGCTCTCATATAGAATATGTCTAAAACAGCCGATACAATTACTCCATCCAATTTCGGACTAGTGTCTTTTACTACTCTGCATCTATTCACACATAATGATCACTCTCTTTTTTCTTTACTATTGTTATTGTAATATTCAAATTTAGAACGTTCACATTCCTAAGTAAAGTTCCCAACAGTTCTGGACCTGGGATCTAAACCCAGCATCTTGATCAATAAAGCAGTAAATAGACAGACAGACAGAACTTTATTTGTTCCCAGACTGAATTTTTTCTTTTTTTTTTTTTACAGAAGCCCTTTAAATAAACACATACATACATACATAGATGCTTTGGACTGAACACACACCAGAATGATTACATGTCAAGATGTGAAGGATGTCACTTTCCACATTAAAGGAATGTAGTCTTCTATAGAAAAACAGCCTGCTCTACCATCTCTTTAATATGGATCCCCAAGTACTTGTAGGAATGGACCACATCTCTCTATCCACTCCTTGAATAGTGAGCAGACATAGAGTCTCTTTGGTGAGGTGAAAGTCAATAGCTCTGAACACTACACAAACATGTCACCACTTGAAAAAATACATTTTTATTCTTAATTCATTTTAACAATGCCTTTTGTGTTGTGGTGTTGTGTTGACATCATGCTAGGCTGCTCTGACCGGACTATTCATCTTTAAGCAACTTTTTTCCGGTATCTCGTAGGGTATCACCCGGCCAGTCATCTACTAAAATTCTTCTTCTTCTTCTTTCGACTTGCTCTAAGAAGTGGCATTTGCCCTGTATTTTTAAATGCACAAAGTGATCCTTACTCCGTAACGCTTTGAGAACCGCTGGTCTAATAGATTGGACGATAGGTTTTATACCATGTTTCACTCATCTTCGCTGACCAGGTCCTAGTGCTTTAGATGTTGAAACATGAAATCAAATTTTTGTCACATTGAAATTATAAGTCACATTAGACAAATGCTAAATCTATGAAAAACACGCATTTACTCATTATAAAAGGTGTCAACAGCTTGAACGGGGCTTGAACACCAGATGTACATCTCATCGCTGTCCCAGAAAATGAACACTGGGGGAACTCTCGAGATACAGGATGGGGTTTCACGTAATCGCCGGCTATGTGGAGCATTCGGTCGTAAGTGCATATACATACATACTCGCACAACGCATGTGTGATCTCACAAGCTATTTTAAAGTAAGCCTCAAACGCTTCAAGCATTTGTGTTTGTAACACTTGCTGTCTTTCTTAAATACATGCGCTTGTTTTAAGTCGGCTAGTGCACCTGGAATTCACAAATGTCCTCAATGAAACGGCGGGTGTGTTTCATGCCATTCCTTTACTAATGAACCCTTATCATGCTTGCCATACAAAAACGTAACGGCAATGGAAATGTGTGCCCCAATACGCTTTCAAGTCCTGAGACCGACCGTGACTTTTTATAAGTCCAAGCCCCGCACTCAGGCGCTTGGCACCGCTGAGTTCGTCGCAGTTGACGGGACGCCGTATTTTTAGCAGCAGCTCGGACCTGTCACAATACATCAACTCAAATTAGACATGCTTTCCTGAGACAAGCGCGGCACGCTGACACAATTTGAGACGGCATGTGAAATAAAACACATTTCGACACATTAAAAACAAAACAAAAAATCACCTCTGATTCTCTGCGCTGGTTCCTGAGCGGTTCCTTCGGTTTGAGCGGTGCTTTTTGTTTGTTGCTGTTGTTATTGTTGTTAGTCCCATCCATTTCGGTTTGCCTGAGGGAGTCGGTTGGTATCCGCTGCATTTCAGCAGCTGAAGCATTTGGACACTTAAAACTGTCACATTGCAGTCCGCTGGGGAGCGTGAGCCTAGGAGATACGGCCCCTTTCACGTGATTGGCTACTTATTTTCTAAAGGTGGAGAAGGGCTGGACTTCTGCACCACGCGTTTCTGGTTGGCTAAATTAAATGCCAATTTCGTGCGAAGGGCGGAGTGCGCCTTAGAGATTCGGTTCCTTGCGAGTAAAACGGTGAAGCTGCAAGTGACCGCTAATTTGATGTGGGGGCATCTACTTGATTTAACAGGCACTAAATCTCGATTCTGTATAGTATTTTTATAGAATATCATTTAGCTAACATATCCGCAAAAAGACTTCTGCTTAAGGACTGTAGCAGCATGCCTGAAATGTGTTTTATTTTCAGCATGTGTTGAGAGAACTGGGTCAGATTTTTGGGGGGAAAAACTCCTATGTGGCTGTAAGCGACTACTCACACTGAAAGGTAATTTGATTATGATAGTACAGAATAAGGTTTGAATTTATATGTTAACATATCCAGTCATCAATCCGGACTAAAATGGTTGATATTGACGGCTGCTGTTGCTGCACGTTTTTAGTAAAAAACCAAACCCACAATGAGAGATTAATTCATGTCTGTAACTAAATGTCTGGCAAGAAAGGCAATTCTTGCACAGTGTGGCATTTCCTTGTATAAGTAATGTATAGGTTTTTAATTTGTTTTCAGCTAATCCAGTGCTTACTCTTTATACCAGTGACTACACCTTTGAAAAACCATCTATTTTTTAAACCTTTTCAGTTTAAGCAAACGGAGATTACGAGGGGAGGGACATGACAGATGTTAATAAAATTATAAAAGGAATTAATACAGTAGATTCCACTTGTTACTTTAAAATAAATGCTGCAACTGTACATATTTTGCATAAATGTTAGAAAGTTTATCATGCAAAAATAAAAAAAAGACCCATGGAATAAGTTACTAAGTAGTGTGGTGAAGAGTTGGACTTTAGAGACCTTAAAATCTCGATTTAATGTAATTTTGGACAATCTAGATTAATAGGATAAATGGACTTATTGGGATGAATGAGCTTTTCTCTTCACAACTTTTCTAATGCTGTAATCTGTAAACACGCTTAAAAATAAAGGCGTCGGAGTGGATCTTCAGAGCGATGCCATAGGGGAACCATTTTTGTTTCCAAAAACACATCAACATTAAGGTTTCAAAAAGAACTTTTATTTATTTAGATTCCTAACAGGCTCCATACATTAAATATCCATGAATAGATGGTAACAGATTTGTGAAATACCAGTGGCTCCTGATTTTAATATGACTCTTGCTGTGTACAATAACACAGGCTAAATTCATTTTTTCTTAATCTGTTAGTGTCGTGCTTGTTAGCCTACCATACGTTAACAATTTCATTTTTTTTTACATATAAAGAAGTTTTTCAAAGCACAAAGAACCAACTTCATATTCAGAGAATAATTCCCAAAATGGAATGGTGCTTTGTCCAGCAATAATTCTACAAGGAACCACACAACCCAATAAAGAATCATAAAATTCCTTTAAAGAACCGTTATTTTTGTATGTTTTATATGCACACCAAGCTTATTTGACCTGATCCCAGAAGGAAATAAAGCAATCCACCTATTTAACTGTACATGGGCTTCATGCAAACACTATCACTCATACTGATCTAATTTTGAGATTCCTGTATATCTGACAGAATACTTTTTTGGAGTTGTGAAAGGAAACTAGAGTCACCAGAGATAAAAGAGAAACACAATGAGAAAATGTATAGACTACACAGAAAGCTCCTCAATCTGGAAGCAAACTGGTGTCTCAAGCATTGTGAGGTTGCAGTGCTGCAGATTAGTCAGTCAGTCATTGTCCAACCCGCTATATCCTAACACAGGGTCACGGGGGTCTGCTGGAGCCAATCCCAGCCAACACAGGGCACAAGGCAGGAACAAATCCCTGGCAGGGCGCCAGCCCACCGCAGGGCACACACAAACACACACACACACCAAGCACACACTTGGGACAATTTAGGATCGCCAATCCACCTAACCTGCATGTCTTTGGACTGTGGTAGAAAACCGGAACACCTGGAGGAAACCCACGCAGACACGGGGAGAACATGCAAACTCCACGCAGGGAGGACCCAGGAAGCGAACCCGGGCACTGCCACTGTGCCACCGTGCCACCCTCTGCAGATTATATCCTCCTAATAATACAAGAAAAATAGATTAAAAGTTAAATGTTACAATTAATCATATTTTTAATTCACAATTTTCAACATCATGTAAAACTGTTGCTAATCTGTGTCAGTTGGTTATTGCCTAAAAAATAAGTTTGTCTAGTTGCCTTATGTCAGTAATACATTTGAATTCATACTTGTGCTTGCTATCCTGTTCAAGAAATACAAAAAAGAAGCAATGGAAAATAAAGAGAAAGAATAACACATAGTATATTACTTAAACAACCTGCAGTATAGCTGGCATCTCCTTTTGGTGATTTATTTTGAGCAAAGGGGATCAATTACACAGTTCCCCTAATATCCCTGAAGTGTGCACAGCAGAGACATGCACAAGATGGAGGGTATACATTCTTTATTTTAGTCCAGTAAAATTCTGTCTCAGAAAAATAACTGACTTTCTTGATTACTCTTTCCATTCTGCATCACCACTAGAAGAGCACAAGTACAGCTCCACCTCAAATGTGCCACCACAATAGCAAGAATTCCTCATGTGCACTCCTAAACATTCACTGCAATATGAAAAGAAATGAACAGCAAGCTTCTGCTTCCTTAGTTGGGCCTCCATAATTAATGTACTTAGTGTTGAGCAGTGAGCAGCACATTTTTCTGTAGCCTGTTGGTGTGTCTTTCAAAAGAAGCCACTAACTGCAAATCTTTAGAAATGACCTCAGATAAAAAATCCCAGGTAATAGTACAAACATTCTTTATTAAAAAATAGAGAATGTCATTTGCTCATAAAACATTACTTGTTTATTGCAGGTTTAAATTATATTCATTTCAATTACATTTGAATTATTTAAATTAAATGCACTTCCACTTATGAGCTCAATATGTTGTATAATAGTTATAAATATGATATGAAAAAAAGAAGTACAACATTAGCAAAAAGCATAATTCTGAAACACTAACAGAGAAATATCATGTAATATGTATACATATACATATATTTATGGTGGTTTCTGTCTTAGGTCAGCTTTATTCTGATAAGGATCTTCCCATGGATAAGTAATGACATTTTCCTTTGGACAGAAGACAAGTGAAAACAAATCCATTATATGTGAAGATGCATCCACTCCATGGCAGATCAAGTGGCAGCACCGACACCAAAAAGAAAAAGATAGTGGAAAAGTCTTACTAGTGGTAAATCAGAAACAATTACTGCAGCTAACTAAAAAGCAAAGTAAGGAGTATTAGTAATATGAGACAACCTCAATAGCAAGTCTTACAAGAGTAAGATATGCTAACATAATTAATCTCCAGCCTTGCTTTAAATACTGGGACCAGTGAGGCTCCAGTGATATTGGTAGGTAGCTCATTCCAGAGATTGGTGCTCTATGTATAGCTGAAGGCACTGCCTCTTTTATTCATCAAGATTGTGCTCTTGTGTAGAAGTACTAACAATTATGTAAGGTATACAGGAAGCTAAATTATTTTATGACTTTTTATGTGTGAAGAACGCTTTTAAAATCTGATCAAAACTATTTTTGTGATCAAATTTAATCCAGTCTAAACTTATCTGGAAGCCATTCAAGTGATTTAAAGTTAATGTGGACATAGTAAACCCACACAGACACGGGGAGCACATGCAAACTCCACGCAGGGAGGACCCGGGAAGCGAACCCAGGTCTCTTGCCTTGTGTCCTGTGTTGGCTGGGATTGGCTCCAGCAGACCCCCGTGACACTGTGTTCGGATTCAGCGGGTTGGAAAATGGATGGATGGATGGATGGTGGACATAGTATGTATTATCCTTGCTGGTGTGATTTTGATTTAACTGTAGTGTAGGAAGTGAATGTTATAATCAGAAACAATCCCAATCTGCTTTCGACAAAGGAGTGAACTAGCTTTTTAAGATCCTGCTGCTTAGCAAACTGCCTTAACATGCAAATAATAATTTCACTGTATCATGTCCACATGATAATAATGACCCTATAAACCTATAATTTTCCAATAATTCAAAAAAAGTTAGCCAAATATGAGAAAGTGCAGAAATGCAATTACTGAAGGTATATAGTATTTTAGGAATATCAAACTCCAGGCCTGGAGGGCCGCAGGGGCTATAGGTTTTCATTCTAACCCTTTTCCTAATCAGTGACCAGTTTTCACTGCTAATTAATTTCTTTTCCCTTTATTTTAATAGCCCTGTTTTGTAACGATTCAGTCCTTTGAATTGATTATTTTCTTCATTAAATGACAGCCAAACAGAAATGAGACATGAAACAAGCCAACAGATGATAAGCTAAATTGGGTCTTCAAACTCCAACCAATTTCACTCCAACCAGTTTCTTAATGAGAAGCCAATTCTTGCTGTTAATTAAGCTCGCTATTTACCGTAATTCCATGGCCTGTTTCTGCTCTCATTGTGCCACAGCAGACATTTCCAAAACTGTTGATTTTCTGTTTTTCCTAAGAACACTGTCAAAATGTTTTGGTGACCTGAGAGATCAATTTTACTGAGACCTTCACCCTTCTTTATTTTCAGATATTGTGTGATGGGCACAGATGAGCTGGTCATGTGGCAGCTCATTTTGTGTCTCATTATTGTTTGGCTGCTAATTAATGAAAAAGAAACAACTAAGGGGCCTGAGTCAAGTTAATTAAAACTAAGGCAAAAGAAGTTAATTAGCAGCAAAAACTGGTCACTAATTAAGATGGCTAGAATGAAAACCTGCAGCCACTGATATCCCCATTTTAGATGGATTCAGAAAATCTGAAACTTAAACCTTTTAAGTTCTTCCTATCTTCCTTCCAGCTTTACCAGTGCTCTAAGTTTTTGTACTTCTTCAGAAACACCTAAGAATATCCTTCACTGACAGTCCCTCCACATGTTCACCTCAGCAGCTACTCACTTACTGTTAATTAATTGGTCAGCCCAAAGGCAAAATATCACTCAGAACACAGAAATCAGGGTTAAGGCCAAAAGTGTGCCATTGATGAGAAGACAATCCCTTCAGGAGCCACTATGCTAATGATTAGGAGGAACCTGTTACATTATACATGTGATATACACAGGGCCGGATTTTCCTATAGGCTAACTAGGCTTCAGCCTAGGGCCTCAAGATCAAGAGGGGCCTACATTCAAATTGTTAGCAAAATTTTATTATCTCTCATGTAATTTACAAACTTAAAAATGGAAGGTGAAAGGGCCTCATAAGTGGAATAGCCTAGGGCCTCTTTTCATATAAATCCGGCCCTGGATATACATGATACAGTATGTGATATGTGAAGTGATAGAGGACATAGGGTTACGAGTATTATGGGATGTTCATGAGGCCTAATGTATTCTCCCTTCCCTTTTTTGGGTGAGCAGATACTATCCAGACAATAAATTCAATGATCTGAAGTCAGTGTAAGTGTAGATATGTTTTCTGGGCTCTGAGCCATTTTAATGTTATAAATTGTGTGAAATGTAGTACAAGTGGAGTCACTAGGAGGAAGTAACCCTCTACTGGTGGTAGGAGTTTGATTGAGCATTTTACCAAAACCAAAATGCATTAAACATCATTATATTCTCCAAAGAGGAAAACAAAACATGTTTCTACTTTGTACTCCCGTTACTCTACAGTTAGGAGATAAGTTGTGGCAACGGTGAAATGCAAGGAGGCTATGCAACTAGAAATCTGCAAAGAGCATAACCATTTCTGAAGAATTTTTCAAAGTGTGCAATTTTACTGCTTTTTGTGTGGGTATGTACCCTAGCTGCCTCACTTGGTTAGGAGTTTATTTTATGATGTTATCTTCCTTATCCTACCTTAACTTTCTCTTCCAAGCACATCATTGGTTTGAAAATAAATTATAGCTTACAATTTTATCCTTTGATCTAAGTATTAATTATTGTTGTAGTTATGGGGCAAATGGAGAAAATGAATGTGTCACAGTGATTTACAACTCTTTTCGAAGTGTGAAACAGGATGAGTAAACATCCTACAGGTTACAGCTACACTGGCCATTGGCAGCTGCTTTCCTAATTTTGTAGCCTTCAAAAGATTCTCTAAAAATACTCTACAGATTTAAATTTTTTTCAAGTAACAAGACTATATTTTCTGTACTCAGTTTTTGCTAAACAAAATGCTATTTCTGATAAAGGGACACCAGTGTGAGTTACAAGTACTAAGTAGTTTAATATAATTCACACCATTGGCTGCTCAAATGAATTGACATTGTTTATCCATCTATTTTCCTGCCTTCTCAAGCCAGTAGAGGGTATCAGAGGTGTGAGCCTATCCCAGCAATATAAGACCTGTTTAAGAAACCAGCTCTAACCCAAATGCCAGCCTATCATGGGTTATTCTCAATCACACCCCTACCGAATGCCTACTCACACGGGGACAACTCAGAGTCTCCACATAACCTACACATTATTCTGATTAGAGTAGAAAATTGGAGCACCCAGAAAAAAGACAGGGACTAAGGGTAAACTCACACAAACAGCAGGATTCTGGAGCTGTAAGCATACTGCTGACTTTCCAAGCCGTTATATATAGTTATTTTTAGAAAACATTAATCTGACAAAGAATAAAGAAACTAAAATTGGAAAAATGGATCTTAGAACAGAATCCAGTTCAACAGGAGATTCATTTACAGCATAGTCAACTTTCTGTTTACAAGATTGGCTGTGGTGAAAAGCAGTAACTTTAAGGAGCAAGTCTGCTCATTCCTTTTGTAAGATGAAAGAATACTTTACTGTATGTTATAGCTGATAGAACAAGTCAAATTTATCAGGGCATTGCATCTATATAGCAGAATATCCATCCATCCATCCATTATCCAACCCGCTATATCCTAACTACAGGGTCACGGGGGTCTGCTGGAGCCAATCCCAGCCAACGCAGAGTGCAAGGCAGGAACAAACCCCGTGCAGGGCGCCAGCCCACCGCAGGGCACACACACACACCCACACTCCAAGCACACACTAGGGACAATTTAGAATCACCAATGCACCTAACCTGCATGTCTTTGGACTGTGGGAGGAAACCGGAGCACCCGGAGGAAACCCACGCAGACACGGGGAGACATTGCAAACTCCACGCAGGGAGGACCCAGGAAGCAAACCCAGGTCTCCTAAGTGCGAGGCAGCAGCGCTACCACTGCGCCACCGTGCCACACTATACAAATATCTGAAATATTAATTTTAGAAATTTTTATTTCTGCTTGTCCTTAGGTGGGCATTTATTGGATAAAATCAGTTTTGAGTTATTATCCTCTTTAATAAAATCCCTGTGTGCGTCCATGTGTCCGTGTGTGTGTGTCTTCTGGTGAAGTGCGCATGCGCGGGGCACGGTGCAATGCTTCAAAGGCCACCTGACACGTCACAGAAGACAGAGAGGGCGGGACCTATCAAATATCGCGCGGCCGATCCAATCGGATTTTGGTAAATGAGGTAAGACCTAAACATAATGCACGAAAAATCCAATCAGGTACTGAGATGCGGAGACCAGCTTCCCCAAAGAGGTGGGATTAGTGTTTGTTGTTCACTCTGAGGATGTCAGATTTGCAATTAACAAACTTGGCCCGGTAAAGTGTAAAGTGTTTTCCTAAATATACGAATTTTCATGACATTACAATAGGATGACTTTTAAAAGTAGATTTATTTTCGCGCACATGAAATCCGTTGCTGGGGAGACGCCATACATACAATAATCAGCTGCACGCCAGCACAGATTAAAATACTTGCCGGAGAGACGTATTACTGTGAGAGAAAATTAAAGGCACACAATATAGTGACGCATATTACAGCCACATACAAGCCAGTATTATTGTAACAGAAAATAGACGGTCCTTTGCCATTTAATATAGACTGTTCCTACTAATGTTTATGCACTACTATTCTAGTGCCTGTTATTGTAACGGGCTTAACGTCTAGTCCTCTTTAATAAAATCCCTGAGTGCGTCCAGGTGTCCGTGTGTGTGTGTCTTCTGGTGAAGTGCGCATGCGCGGGGCACGGTGCGATGCGCGATATTACTGTCAGAGAAAGTTACAAGCATTTTACGGAAATACAAACCAGTATTACTGTGAGAGGAAATTAAAGGTACACAATACAGTGACTCATATTACAGCCACATACAAGCCAGTATTACTGTCAGAGGAGATTAAAGGCATATTACCGACGCGCACGCCTGCATTACCGCCAGAAAAAATTAAAGGTATATTACGGACGTACAAGCCAGCAGACGTACAAGACAGTATTACTGTCACAGAAAATTAAAGACACACAATACACGGCGGCAGCCCATGAAGAACAGTCAGCTCAGCAAGTAAACATCAACAAAAGAAAGGCTGAAAGAAAGAAAAATACGACCAACAAAAAGAATGAGGTCAAAGTCCCTTGCCATTTAATATAGACTGTTCCTACTAATGTTTATGCACTACTGTTCTAACGCCCGTTATTGTAATGGGCGTAATGAATAGTCTCTAATAAATCTAAAAGAATATTTTTAAATCTTCAAGGTTACAAAAATGAAGTACTGTAGTCTTATGTTCCTTTTTTTAAGAGTGTGTTTCATGAGAACACATGAAGCTCTCTGAATTAAAGATGGTTTTGTATTTTATGAATTAAATATTAACTTATCACCCAGCTGGATTACAATTTTTATGACACATCTTTAAGTATTTATTACTTCCACTGGATGGCTTTCCTTAGAGAGACTTTAGATCATCTGCGTATAACTGGCATTAGTGGTGTGCTGCTGACATATGCTGCAACAGACTGGACTGGCTTTAATTTATTCAAAGGATATGCTTAAGGCAACTTCATCTTATTGATTTGTGTTTACATTGCATTTTGAAATCAAGACTCTGCTTTATGGGTGACTGAGCATTAGACTGTGCCACACCATATTTTTGGTACTCTCCCCTTAAGGCTATACTACTTAATTTTTTAATTATAAATTACAACTTTGAGCTCATCTACTTATATTTAATGTCTCTAGTATTCTTTCAGACTTCCTTTAGATGCAAAGATTAAGAAAGGAACGTCATAGTTATTGTGACTTTGTTTTCACTTTCCCAGTGAAGGTCTCAGTAGCAGCATACTGAGCTGTTCTTACCAGGTCTACATATCCCCAGCAACTAGGCCAGTTACGAGATATAATCCCTCCAGCATTTCACAGTTCTGCCCTGTACCCTTCTATCAGTGGGTCCTGCCTTATATCCCTCCTAAGGGAGGAGTTCAGGGGACATCCTAAATGCAAGTTTAAACCACCTCTGCTGGTTCCTCCGATTCAAGAAAAGCAGAAGTTTTACCTCAGGGCTCCTCGTATTATTGAACTCCTATCTCTGTCACAAAGTGTGAACCCAACAACCTTTGTACAGGAGCCTCATTTTGTCTGTCTTGTACTCATAATCTCACTCTTTTTGTCACTACCCAGAGCTTTGTGACCAATGGTAAAGTGAGGTTAATGAAATGACTGGCAAATCAGCTTTGTTTGTGGACTCTGCTTCCATTTCTGCTTCACCATCACAGCAGAGTACAATGTTTATGTAATTGCTATATCTGACCCTATTTCTTAGTAAATATTGTGATGATCTATACCATTATTCATTCAGTAATTAAGACCTCATGGTGCTTGAACTCCGCCATTGAGAGGGTCTGCTCACTTCTTACCTGCAATCTCTTCTGGGAAGATCACAACAATCTCAGATTTAGAGGTGCTAGTTCTCATTCTATGAACAGGAGATGAGACAAGATGCACCATCCCAGAGCCACATTAAACAGTATGTTCATCAAATATGAAAGCACAGTTCTCACAAATAAAGGGACAGAATGGACACAGCAGTGTCTCTAGAACCCCATACTGTTGTACTAGCTTCTACTAGCTTTTGTACTAGCTTTCTACAGGGTACACAATCAGAATCTTTTCTGAAATACACAAAGCACATGCACACAGAATTGAAGGAATTCCATGGTTCCATCAAATATGTGCAAATGCAAAGTTTTGATCCACTGTTCCACAGCCAGGATGGAATCCATATTTTTCCTCCTGGATTTGAGGTTCAACTATTCGATGGAGTCTATGTTCCAGAACTCCATTGTAAGCATTCCTAGGGAGCCTGAGGAGTATGATCCCTTGAAACATAACCTCTTGTCTACCTTATTTAAAAATAGGAGCCATCACTGCAGTCTGCTAGTCGCAAGACACTGTCCCCGACATCCACACAACACTGAAGAGGCATGTTAGCAAAAACACCACCACAATATCCAGTGCTTTCAGCATTTCCAGATGGATCTCAACCACCACTGCAGCCTTGACGCTACGAACCTTTTTAATCACCACAGTTAAAGTCTGGTATGCCAGTCTTGCCTATCATATGAATGGCATTGCACTTGGCCCACATCCTTTGCCTTTTGAGTGATAAGCCTACATTGTGGCTGCCAACAGCTTTTTCAGGGTGTGGCTGACATGGGCACTCACCTGTGATTACCATTCCCAGGCCTGGTTCCAGATGTGGTTCTCTAAATCCGTATTCAAGGCAGGTGTCTCTTTAATTTAATTAGAACATCGATGAAGTTCAGTTATGGATAGTTTTAAGTAAGGCTTCTTTCTTAGACCAATTTGCCTTATCTAACCCTCCAGACTACTGTGGTCATAGATCATTGAGGTACATGACTCTCACCACAACACCAAGGTCACAATCCTAGGACATGAAGGAAGGAACATACCATAAAAATTAAATTAATATTAAATTATTTAGTTATGACACATCCAGGACTTATTCCTTTTAATACCTGATGCTGAGGCTTCAGCTCTTTGTGACTCTAAAATTAGATTAGGCATGTTTGGAAACACGGATGGATTAATATTGCTTAAATTATTATAATGTAATAAATCAAAATAAAAAGAAATATCAGCAAACCCTTTCATTATATTTTTATCTTATTTTAGGCATTTTCATTATAATTAAATAATAATTTTGGGAGAAATATGTTTAAGTAATGCCCTTGATATTAAATTTTTTACAATACTTCAGACTGCATTACTAGTAGGAGGATAAATGCTGGTTTTAAGACTGCCTCAGCTGAAAGACTAAAAATGTAGAAGTAGTCACATCAAATTCACATTTGCACAGCACACCTCCTCTTTGAAGGTTTAAGGCTGCATCTTCAGTGGAGCGTTAGAAATGACCTAAAGCAATTTGTGCTGATAGTCCAACCATGCATTCCCAAGAAAAAGAATACTAAATATATCTTGCTAAATAAATATAACACATATCTCTAATCAAGGCAGTTATTACAGTATATCTGTTAATTTTATAAACCCACTTATTCCTGCAAAGAGTCATGGGTCTAACCCAGCATCATCAAGCAAAAGGCAGGAACTAAGCCTAATGTATCATAGGTCACACTTGCACCTATCCAGCTAACTGAGAATCAGTATTCAAACTACTGTAGCATGCATGGCTGGGATGCAGTGCCGGATTAACCAATAGGCACATGTAGCATATGCTACGGGCCCCGCAATTTCGGGGGCCCCCAAATGGTGGACCCAATATTTAATGAAAAAGTGTAGCATTGAAAAACTGGTCTTTAAAAATATTATCTTTACGTTTTTAAACTGTAAATTTCTTACACAACAAAACTTTAGGGGCCCAACACATAAAATTCACATAAATATTATAAGATTCTTATGATAATCGAGAGTAAAATAATTATTTAGTCCGGTTTGAACTGTTCAGAATCTAAACTTCAGATGATGCAGACCAAAAGGGCCCCCAAATTTGAAATGTGCTACGGGCCCCCAAAGCTCTTAATCCGGCCCTGCTGGGATGTAATAGGAAACTGAATTGTGTAAAAAAAAAAAGGCATGAATGTGCAAATTCAACATATAGTGACCAAGTTGGGATTCAGCATTCATGAAATAAAAAATGGATACAAAACCAATGAGCTCACATTTGGTTATGATTTTCTGGGAAAATGGGACACTTTAACAGAACAGGACCAGAAACTGACTTCTAACACAGGGTTGGCTTCATCCATTCATGGTACAGTGAGGTGGAATTGGAATTGCACCTAGCTTTAAGGAAGCAAAATTTAAGAGGAATTAGAATGTCAGGAAATTAAGTAAATTCCATGAAATTCCCACCTGAAGAGAAGTTGTCTTGACTTGCTATAAAAATAAAACTAAAGACAGTTAAACACTCAAATGCATTCAGTCATAATGTATGTGTCACAATTACGTTTTATGCAGGATCAGTTCTCAACTCATTCACATTTGTTTATAAAAAAAATTATTTTTTTTTCCTCTTTCATTCTGCACAATTGTTTTTCAGAACAGTTCCACTGTTTGAAGATGTAACAATGATTTAATGATAAAAACTAAGGAACAGCTAGGTCATTTATCAAAAATGTGTTAACATTATGTACTATAGGTACGCATATACCCAACTTCCACTTCAAGAAAATGATTTCTTTATTAAAGTACAAAATCTTCCAACATTATAACTTGAGCACAAAAGCATCCAAAAAACTTAACAATGTTTAAAATATAGGTAGGTCAGGCAACCAGCACTTAATTACATATTATAAATAACAAAGTCCACTGGATCAATATAGCCATTGTATCCAAGATTTAAAATTTTGCTAATGAACATTCACCCCGATGTCCATCAGGCCAATGCGTTTCAGAACTCTTCCCCTTCATCAGGGCCTGACAAACAGGAAACTAAAGATAAAAAATTCACATCTGATTAAGACATTACATAATCCATATAAATACATACTCTTAAAGGGGTATTCACATTAAAACCTTACCAAAATGTACAAGATTTTGGAATACTTAACAGGCAAAGCATCTGCAATTTTAATGAATAATGGACCATTCCACTATTTAAAGGGTTTTAAGTTGATAATAGGTTCTGGTATTCCCATAAGCCCAATATTAATTAAATTAAATTAGGAGCTTGTTAAGACCTCCTTGCCTGAGAAGAATAATACAATATTAAGAATTAAATGGTCACCTAAAAATCACAAGAGAGCATATAAACCATATACTGAAAGCTTATTTAAGTCAATGAATGAATAAATGATCAATCAAAAAACTATCAGATTATACCAATGAGTTAATGATGATTTAATGCAATAATACAGTAAGTGTAAAACATAAATAAAATAGCCCATATCCCCTTAATAAAAGGACAAGTGTCATGTGTTTGTGTATCTGTGTGTCCGTCTTGTTGCCAAGTCTCTGTCTCCACAACACATGGTGCATCCCAAACGTTTGTAGTAGTAAAATAAATTGCATTTGTCATTCCAACACGTGGCACAAAAGAAACATTTGTAGTAATGCAAATGCTCAGTCTTTTGAAATGACAAATGCAATGCATTTTATTACTACATGCATTAAAAAACACACTTCAGTAGAGGGTGCACTGCTGAGGTGTATGCAGTAATGGCTGCTCCATCACAGGATGAACCCTGGACACACACTGGAAGCTGTTGTGGAAAAGAGGATGGTGGCAAAATTGTTAGCCATGATGAAAAGCCATTCCCTCCAGGAGGAGTTCTCTTGAATCACTTTTAGCCACAGGCTCATTCCATCACTGTGGCTCCGCCCCCTGCTCGCTTCGCTCGCCTACCCCCGGCGTTTTGAACCCGTGCCCGCTGGGCAGCCACGTGTGAGGATGACGCACGCTTAATACGGAGCCTTCGCCCGTGTCACTCTGGGGTCCCTCACTGTTAATACGGAGCTCCGTCCGTAACATTATGCAGTGCATTGTGGACTACTGCGGACCCCGTAGTGTTTCCCATTTCAGTTTGTATCCCGGTCAGTCGAGCTTTTGTTTTTGAAGCTTTTGAATTCCGGTCTTCATTATCTGTAACCTGCTGTCCATGTGTTTGGCCCCCTCGTTTAACCTGTTTATGACGTTTTAGTTTGCTTTCTACTCTGTCTTTCATTTCTGATCTCACTTTATTCTGCTTTTGTTTCAATGACACCTGGTGCGTGGTGAATATATTTTCTCTTTTTCGAGTAATAATTTTCATTTGTTTGCGATACTGTGATGTTTATCGTACTGTTAATAATGCATCACTGTAATGTGATTCACCTATGCTGTATTTTTTGGACGTGTGAGGATGACGTATGTTTAATACGGAGCGTTCGCCCGTGTCACTCTGGGTCTCCCCACTGTTACTACGAAGCTCTTTCCGAACTATCATGTGGTGCATTGTGGAGCAGTGCGGACTCTGTAGTGTTTCCCGTTTCACTTCGTATCTCGTTTAGTCGAGCTCTTTGTTTTTGGAGCAGTGCCTGCCTGGTCTGCGGCATTTCAGACGCACGTTGTAGGCGCCTGCGTTCATTAATTATATCCAGGCAGGCGCGTGTTTGTATCTCGGTCACTTGAGCTGTGTCGTGTTGAATCTGTGCCTGCTTTGCCTACGCAGTTTGAGACGCGCGTTGTAGGCGTCCACGTTTATTAGATCTGTCCATGCGGGCTCGGTGTCGAAGCTGTGTTAGTTGTTGTGCTATTTGGTTTTGGAGCCGAGACAGTTTTGCTTCCGCAGTTTCAGACACGTGTCCGTACCATCTCGGGTTTGATGTATGAACCTTTGTGGACTCCGTGTAACCCGCTCTCCATGTGTTCGTCCCCGTTCTTTAATTCCTTTATAAAGTTTTACTTTGTTTCCTACTCTGTGTTTTATTTGTAACCTCGCTCTATCATGCTTGCGGCATGTCAGACGGTTCGTAGTCTCTCTCGTTTTACTCTGGGCAGGGGGGCTTTGTTCTGTAACCTGCTCTCTATGTGTTTGTCCCTGTTCTTTAACCTCTTTATGACGTTTTACTTTGTTTCCTACTCTGACGGTTCGTAGTCTCTCCCGATTTGCTGTGGTGCGGGGTGGGGGGGGCTTTGTGTGGCGCCTGCGCACGTGCGTAGTCTCTCCCGTTTCACTCGGGGGGGTGGGGGCTTTGTGTGGCACTTGCGCACTATGTCTTTTGCGTCCACGGGCAGGTCCCTGCGTCCATATCCGGTTTACCATTCTCGTTTAGTAATATGGATTTAATTATTGATTGATTGATGGTTTCTTAGCTGTATTATTTGTCCTGGGAAATATGTATCCTTGTTTTTCATGTTTCTACTGCTGTATGCATCTGAATTTCCCCATTTAACTAATCTAATTTAATCTACGTTGGTTACTTAGATTTCAGCCTGTCTTGGATGGGTAGCACAGCTAGTTTGTCAATAAAATATTATTCGTTGTTGTGTTTTAAGGTTTGAGGAATTGTATTTTGCTATAGCAGCAAGGCAGTGCACCTTTCCACCACTTTATCTAGTAGCTTACATTTTTAGATATTAAACTACATTTTTTCACATATTCTAGTAATCTTTTACTGGTAGAAATAATCTGTTCAAATCTATACCTTGGCACAGATTTCTACCACTGTGTCATTTCTCTTATTATACTGCTCCCTTACTTTTCCTCAACTGTCAACTTCAAATTCTGTTTTTTATTTAATTTACTTTACATCAGCCGCTCTTCATACATCAAATATTACATAACAGGAACCATTAACAGTTTTGGAAATGCATCACTATATGTAATTTTAAATATGTGCTAAAAAAAAAAGAAACAGCAATAAGCATAGAATTTTAATATCCTGAAATTCCAATTCAATTCCAGTATTGATTCCTGTAGGTTTTTTCCATTTCCATCTTCAAGTCCTCTGCTGAACTGGAATTGAGGACACCAACCCTGCAAGTCTAAAGCTTTGAAGAGTCAGTGCTAAGCACCTTCCATAATGTATCATCCATGGAGTACAGTATATTCTATTTAACACTCCTATAAACGCCCCCACCACACACTTCATTGCTTTTGTTCCTTGGAAATCTTTCATGTTCACACTCCTATTCAGTGAAACCCTCCTCTCCTTATTTATGTTTTTTTTTTCCCCTTCCACTCCCACTCCCATTTTGTGCCTCAGAGAAGACAACCGCATAGGAACAGCATGAAAGCACCATCTCTGAGGATCTTCTAGTATCGCCTGCTCTTCACCAATCTGAAAACTGCTCAAAGATCATTAAGTACCCTCCACTTTATAGTGACTCACAAATCATACAGAATTTTATTGCACTATTCTATTTATATTGTGTTATGTAAGTACAATTGACAACTGAGCTTTGCCTTTTACTTTGACTGAAAAGCCTCCCCCGATAAACTGCACTTTGGACTGCTTCATTTGGGAAAATGGTTACATTTAAGAAGCAAAAAATGTTACATGCTGGGTAAAAATGTAACTGTTTAAAGAAAAAGAGCTATAATCAATGGGTCTTTATTTCTCATTGTGCCTTCTCTAGTCAGCACTGTCTCAGAGCTCTTCACAAAACAATGCTGTATTGAAAATCATAAGAAATGAAAAGATGTATTGAAATAAAAATTAATGAGCAGATACTGACAGTACAGAAAAGAGTGAAAAACACTGAGATGACAAAAGCATGTACTGTACATGCAGCTAGAGAACATAGCAGGACCAGAAGCTGTCATCATGACTGATGACAATTTCTTTTTTATTTATTTATTTTTTTGGTGCAGTGCATTGGGATATGCCCATGCTGAGTCTGGATTACACACCGCAGTGCAGGCTGGGACGTCTTTTGTGTTGTGTTAATGTATGGTTTCTGGGGGTCTACTGTAACCTCTTCACATTTAATGACACACATTAGTACAGTAATAGATTACTGGCAGCAGTAAATTACACTTGAGTGATTGTGGATTTTTTACATACATCATTTTCTATTCCTCTGTCAAAAATAATATATATTCCATCTTCCCCATGATACCGCAAAGGATAAAGCAAGTATTCAAATTAGAGAGTTAGATTTATGCCAGGTTTCAAAAATTATACTTAAGAGTCAACTTTTGACTACTGAGCCTGACAAATTGACCAACAGAGAGTGTGTTCCAACAACATATATTTTATGTATCCCATCTACATGCATGATAATTGTTTAAAATGCTTTACAGTAACAATAGTTAAATCAAGGGAGTTACAAAAAAGAAAAAGTAAAAACAATTATTTATAAAATGATTTTAAAGACAGTAAAAAGAAGAAAGTAAATGTCTGATTTAATAAATTAAATTCTATGGTCAGACAAGAAAGGTGACGTGAAAAACAAAATCTCTGGCCAGTAAGGATGGACAAAACAGCTTTGGAATGGTAGTCATCGGAGAACAGTTTTGGTTGCAAAGCTATACTGAAATATTAACTGTGAAGTGAACTGTAAACATGTAATAGTAGTAGTGGTCAGGGCCGGTGCGTTAAATAATGCTGCCTGAAGCAAGGCACATTTTTACCACTGTAACAAACCCTCCCATTATCCCCCTCACCTAACTGGTGTTTTAATCTCTGATGTGGACCTCTTGACAAAGTCTGGTTGTGGATTTGTATGCTGAAAGATTTCTTAATAAAAGCTAAGCATAAACGTATTGTGTGTGTCAGGGATTAACAAATAATAATAATTTGTGTTGTTATATTTTTTTGTCTCTGTTGTGGCTTTGAGGAAACACTGCAAACAGCATGACCTTTTCACAGTGTGATTCCCAACATTAAACCTGGTCCATCCATGGAGATAATGCTCCCTGCTGGATGCAGACATGTAAAAAATCCAACATCATGTTAGAAGAGAGATTGGAGTAAAATACATAACTTCACTTTATGTAATAGAAAAGACACCGCTGTGCTAATGCACTCCTTATACCTGTTTCCATACCACTTGATCTGTTATGCCCCAGTTCCTAAAACCTTGTGAGAAAAAAAACCAGAGAAACACACTATTATAGTTAAAGGAGTGTTCCTCAACTACTTGGTCATCACCCATCTTTGACTTGTGAGCTGCCAATAGTGGGTCGTGAGTTGCTACTGTTTATTAGAATAGTGTGTGGTGAGTGCGTCACTGTGTGTTGCTACTCTGATAACCCCGGTGCTTTGACAATCGTACTCGATTCACCAAGGGTGACCTCTCCCCTTGCTGGATCACAACAACACTTACATAAGAAAAAGTGGGTTGTGATACCAGAAAGGTTCAGAAACACTGAGCTAAAGCATCTCATATGACAGAGACTGGGGAGTAACCACTTTGTATGGAGGAATAAAGTTCAAGAAATATCAGTGTATAATAAAACACTGAACTAATAATGGGGCAGTGTGGGATTTGCCCTGATTGCTAACTGCCACCATACGTGAGTGTTCAATGTCATGAAACAGTAATTTATCCTGTATTATTTTCTGTCTTGCACTCAGCATCTACACTATAGTGACTGGGCCCCATTCCTCTGTATTGGAATGAGCAGGTTCAGAACATGAATGAGTCAATGTATTGAACCCCACCGACAGGCTGTGCAGGGGAGTTGTATACATGATGTTGGCTTTGCACCGCTGATATCCTGCTAATTCTTCCTTTACAAAGGAGAGCAGAGAGTTGCACTGCATCAGGTTGGAAGGATTTTAGTAAAGGGATGGTCAAGCGTTTCTACACAAGGAATGTAAAAATAAAGATTGAATCTGCAGATGCCTTGTTTGATAATTGGAGCAGCTGAACCGGATGAAATAAACTTTTCAGGCATTTGTGTGATTACAGTGGAGGGTATAATCGAAGGATATGGTTTCTCACATATTTGTTTATGTATTTATGAGAAGAAATCATGACGATTTTGTCATTTTTTTTGTTAATGTTTTCCCAGCATGCAAGTAATTGCATTGTGCCGACAAGTAAATATGTCGAGGACACCCTACCAGTGCCAATTTACAAACAATCTTTGACAATAAACTTTAACTTGAAGCACAAGCTTGGACTGCGTGGACAATTCACCTTAATAAAAAGACAAGTGTCTGTATGTGTATCTGTGTGTTCGTTTGGTTGCTAATGTTAAAAAGAAAAATTTAAAAGTAGCAAAACTTGCAGAAAAACTGTCAAAAATTCAAAAATGATACTCAAAATATCAAATAAAAATAAGAAAATTTGTCTTATCAAAATGTTCTGTTAGCTGATATTACACACTGGCAACAACAGTGTGGTAATGAATTTCTTGTGCCCACGTTGCCATAATTCGACAGACACGTTGGGAAACCGAAGCCCAGACACGACTAGGCCAGAGTACTTAAACTAGGCCAATGTGGTAGTGACCACTGCCACATTTTTTCAGCAAAACACTTTGGCCAGACGATTGGTCAGTTTGATGAGTGATGCCAAGAGGAACTGATGAAAAAGAGTGGCTCTATTCAAAGAGGAAAAGGCCGCATCAAGTGAAAAGGATCAGGTGCATATTATTATACCACACCAAATGGACAACCTGCATATCAAATAAAAAATATTGTCTATCTTGATTACTCAGATTTCAATTCATCTTAAATGTGTAGCACAGCTATTACCTAAATACTGCAGTAAGGGTGTGGTTTACTTGGTAGAAGGCAATAAACAGTAACAAATATGGAAATGGCTAAGAGTATTTACATCATTTCTTTAAAAAAGTGTATTACATGTTAAGCAGAACCTTTTTAAAATTATTTTTATGTTAGAATTACATAGAAATGGGCATCACAGAGCTACAGAGCTGTCAATTCTAACCCCCAGGTCTGTGAATTTTCCCAAAAACATGCAGGCAATTCCAAATCAGTCGAACGTAGGTGAGTCTTTGAGTGTGCACTAAGTATCCCGCTTTAAAACTTGTATTCATGGCTATCTTCTTGAGCACTGGTGCTCCATCACTACTGAACAGGAGGAAATGGTGATCTGCTTTTACATCCCGCGATTTGTACAAATTCTCGCTTGCACTATGTCATAGTTGTAAACCAGTGACGACTTTATTTTTGGTGCTATGTAAGGCATCTCATTGATCCTCACCAACTAAATCAGTGTGGAAATGGGATCTCCCATCTATTTCATGATGTTTACTTTTTGGATCTTTTATCTCATATAATTAAATATACTAAAAGCGCTGTTCATTTTTTCAGTCCAGTAGAATACTCCTCCCGCCATCTCAAAACTCCCATAGCAGTCTTTGTGACATTATTTTCTGTGGTGCTGAAGTCAAGAATGTCACCATTTTTAGGTCACTGTTAGCAATCCAGATACTAATAGTAGCCCTTTCGACAACATCCACATGTGTTTATCTAATATTGCACAAAAACTGTAATCAATGTGGTCACTAACCCCTGGCTGCCATTTTTGGGAATAATGATGCTAGTTTTCAGCAATCTGCATTTGTTAATAGGAGCTTCCTATTGTTGTGCACCAAACCAAATAAAAAGTGGCAAGTAAACTGCATCTGATCCTTTGCATCTGAATTTCTTCTTCAGTCATTCTGTCTTCTACTATGCAAGCCCATGACATAACGAAAAGCCTGAAATTTAATATACTGTACATCTGAGCTCATGAGGCAGCAAATAGTTCCCATGCCATTACATTACCACAATATACTACAGTGGTATTTTTGGCATGAAAGTTGTGGTGGGGCCATGAGAACCTAGGAGACACACGTTGTCAGAAGGTGAGGAGTCATCCTAAAAAACTCATAGAGAAGATACATATCTGCTGGGAGTTGGTTGGGACAGTGCCCCACTTGCTATGAATAGAGATGTCACTGCTGGTGTAAATGTGGTAAATGCAACACAGCAAAGCTGGCACCTACACAACCTACCTTACAAAGCCGTGCCCATTTATAGCAAAGGCAAGTCCATCTAAAGAGCAAGCAGAAACTGAGGGACAGAAAGGAAGATTATAATAAATATTTACAGTATTTATTTGAAATTCTAATGAATCTGCACTGGATTAAGCAGGTTTGAAAATATTACATTTTCATCCAATGACTACATAAATACATCCTCAAAAGTACTTAAATCAGTTCAGGGTTGTGTGGATCTGAAATATTTCATGGTAGCAAGATGGAGCCCCACATACACACAACTTAATTTAAAGTGACAAGTTAACCAAACTTACACATCTTCAGGAGTTTGGGAGAAAAAGCAAAAAGCCACAATGGAAATGAGTGGGCATGGGATTTGATCCCAGGATGGTGGATCTGGGAGGTAGCAGTGCCAAATGCTTCACTGTCTTCTAACCAAACAGTTAGACTGATAGTATAGTTGAAAAACAGGTGTTTTTTTATGCAGATATTAAACCTTGTTTTTGGCTTCCTTATAGACTGTTCCATGATGAAAATTAAATATTTATTGAATTTTGCTGTTATCTATAATGAATTTTGCGGACTGCTGAGCTCTGAACTCAAGAAGAATTTCTAGAACCGCCTTTTGAGAACTACATATTGTACTGTGTATTTCAATATCGTGTAAATATTTACATGACTCTGATGTATGAGGTATGATCAAAAAATACGGTGAGTCTTTTAAAAAAGAAACATTTATTGCAGTAAAAGATTTACAACTACTGTATTTGTCACCCTCAAAATACTCTCCTCCACTTCGAATGCACTTCTCCCAACGCTCCTGCCACTTTGCAAAGCAGTTCTAGAAGTTTTCTTTCAAGAGTGTCTTTAGTTGGACTGTCGTGGCTGCCTGGATGTCCTCAATGGATTAAAATCATTTGCCTTTCATGCTCATTTTCAATTTTGGGAACAGCCAGAAGTCGCACGGTGCCAGATTCGGCGAATAAGGTGGACACAGCATAATGTTTTTATTCGACAGAAATTGTCGTACTAGAAGGGATGTGTGACAAGAAGCGCTGTCATGATGAAGAATGAAACCGTTTCAACATTTTCCTCGGTTATTGATGTTGAAGGACGTCCTAATCTTTTCTCGTCTTCAACCGAGTCAGATCCATTATGAAATCGTTCAAACCACTTGTAAACAGTCTTAATTGTCGGTGCAGTGTCACCATAAACCGATTTTAATATCTGATGGGTTTCCTGAGCTTTTTGCAATTTAAAACAAAATTTCATGCTAATGCATTGATCGATATCCATTATTTGCCATCCATTTTCTAA
The DNA here is from genome assembly GCF_900747795.2 of Erpetoichthys calabaricus. Classification (NCBI taxonomy): domain Eukaryota; kingdom Metazoa; phylum Chordata; class Cladistia; order Polypteriformes; family Polypteridae; genus Erpetoichthys; species Erpetoichthys calabaricus. The sequence goes on along the minus strand of NC_041394.2, from coordinate 213,214,457 downwards.
CCCGCTGAATCCGAACACAGGGTCACGGGGGTCTGCTGGAGCCAATCCCAGCCAACACAGGGCACAAGGCAGGAAACAATCCTGGGCAGGGTGCCAACCCACCGCAGGAAACACACAAACACAAGCACACACTAAGGCCAATTTAGAATCGCCCAATCCACCTAATCTGCATGTTTTTGGACTGTGGGAGGAAACCGGAGCGCCCGGAGGAAACCCACGCAGACACGGGGAGAACATGCAAACTCCACGCAGGGAGGACCCGGGAAGTGAACCCAGGTCCCCAGATCTCCCAACTGCGAGGCAGCAGCGCTACCACTGTGCCACCGTGCCGCCCCTGATATCCATTATTTGAATTTATATTATTAAAACTTGAAAAACACACTTGAACTCAACAGTGGCTCACAAACCACTGACAGTATCAAACAAGCTGAAACTTGTCACAAACTGGGCTCTAGGATGGACATATCAGAACCTGCATTGAATTGTTTTTGCGTTGCTCTTGGATGGTGCTCTGCATCAACATTAACCATACTTTTTGATCACACCTCATTACTAGCAACCTAAGAACATATTGTAGTTAAAAAAGCAGAAAGACAACTTACTGTACATCTTTGTTGACATCTCCATGACGGATGGGATGATAAACAGCAGTGTGAACAAATGACAGAGCATAACTTGTTTCTGGAAAGCCTTTGGAATGAGTTAGAAGGATATTTGGAGTTTGTCAGAAAAGAACATGGGTTAGATGAGAGCAAGCAGTGAACTGTAAGATCTCATGTTCTACGCTCTAGATATTCATGATTTAGGCAATCCATTTAGCTTCTTCTGCTGGGACCATGTTAATTCTGCATCATGTCCTTTGCTTTCTCAGCTGTTGCCTAAAGCCCTTGAAAATGGTTGCTCTTTATGTCACCAGGACCACAGAGAATACCATCTGCAGTGGCAGCTAGTACAGCAAAATCTGTCATTAAACTTATCAGAGCTAAAAGGCAGCCACATCAACAGTTCAAACAGAACTATTGCAAATGCATAATGCTCACAGCAGAAGACCAAGGCATCTCAAGTTACCATCACAGCGGCCTTTCAATATAAACAGTTGGTCAAGCTGAAATACCTGATAAAGGACTCTAATGATAGAAAGAGAGAAATATGAAGACCTTGTGCTGCAAGGCATGGGTGGAGAGAAAAGAAGAAACCTGTCAAAGTAGGCTGTGTTAGATATGCAGGTGAATCCCCTATCACAATTGTGCGTCTGGGAATTACCTTCCTGGCTCTGATGAGGTAAGAAACTGTATTATTATAAAGATATGGCAGAGTCACTGGGCTGTGATCAGTTTTTATTAACTGTAAGCCTGCTGTACTCTGGCCACATAATACATCTCACTTATCACACTCTGATGCATATGCATACTGTACATAATTCATTTTTCCACCAGATTTCTTCAAGCAATTCATAAACATCAAATTACTTTTTTTAGTTGTGTTCTCTTGAAGAATGGGTAAGAATATAGTGCAGTATGCTAATGATTTTCAGTGAAGCATTAGTTTCTTTTTATAGTTCTTATAAAATTAAGAACTATGGGAAGAAAGAAAAAATCTTGCATTAATTTATTTTACATCCATAATTTGTTATAAAATGTATTTGATTAATTGCCAGTACAAACAGTCATAAGTACTGTATGGATATTTTAGAGAGCTGGAACATAACATTTCTAGAGCAATTCCTGTGAAGGAATTTAATAACCTAGTGTCATCTAGTTTAGGTCAACTGTGTGCCAGTGATATTTACATAACGAAAACGAGAACTATAACTAAAATTATTGTTTTTCATTTTACAACCATGAGAACTGAAATTAAGGCAAACAAAGAAACTAAAACTAAATAAAAATAAAAATTAGTGATATGTGAACAAACTAAAACGAGAACGAAAATTGAGTAAAAACGGAAAAAATAGCAACAGCATTTTCGTTCAGTCCAGTTCAGTCGTGCAGAGGGGTTGTTTGTAGGCCACCCTGAACGTTCAGTTATGTTGCGATGTTCACTTTGCGGTGATTTTGTACCGTGGGCTTACTAGAGTCACGTGGCGCAACTTCCATAAAGAACTGTTGTTTGTTTGTTGAGTACATTTAGCTCGTCGGGCTGAAGTAGTAAGCACGTGTGGTTGACAATGGCGTGTTTTGCACAGATGTCAGCAGGTAGAAAGCGAGAAAGTAACGTGTGGAAATTACACAGCAGAGGATAATAAAGGCAAATATAGCGTGCGAGGAGAAGATAAAGAGTGTGTTTTTTAGTTAGTAGGAAGAATACTACAAATCTGAGGGCTCAATTAGCTTGACATCATCCAATGAGTTTAACTGCATTAGATGAGGAAAACAAGAGTAAAGCTGAGAAGAGAAAGAGAGAAGGCAAACAACATACAGTCTGCTGGAGCCAGTGGCCTAGGACCTTGCTCACAGGTGTTCGTTGAGCGAATACTTTCACTATGTGACTATCTGTGCAATGGACGTCATTCGAACATGAACATATCTCTCGAAATGTGTGCTTGTTTAAAGCTTAACAGCAACGTGCTTGCACAGACTGGTTTCTTGGGTTGAAACATTTGATCTTGCTGACTACACTCATTAGGCCACTTAATCTGTTTGATCATTGATAGCCAAGCTGTGGTTAACGGCATTATGAATTGTGAGTGTATTTTGTTGACTGAAACATAACGTGCATTGAAATACCTGTAGGCTGGTGTTTGTGGTCTTGCAACTGAAAAAAAAACTACAATTTTAGTAATATTATGTAAAAAGGCCAGAAGGAAATAAAATAAAAATAAAATTTTAAATACAGAACTAGATAAAAATAACAAAATTATTCACTTCACTGAAAATTAGAACAAAATAAAAATAAAATTTAATTTTATAAAAAAAAATAAAAGCTAAAGCTACAATTAATATCAGAACTGAAATATCACTGCTGTGTGTATCTGGCCTTAGCCGTGTGTTAACAAAAACGTAACCAGCCAACTGGTACTTGTATAATTTCAAGGAAGCAGGTATCAGACCTATAAAGAATGTTCCTATTGATCAATTCAGAGTGACTTCCAGTTTGCAATTTGCCTAAAATTATTGATTATGCAATTTGTTGGGGATGACATCTGGACATTCATACTTGTAATGTTAGTCCAGCATCATCCACTTCAGGTCACAGCAGGCTGAAACATATCTCAGCATGCAGAAATTGGCTCTAGTCAGGGTGCCAGTCCATTACAGGACCAACTCACATTTACACAAACTCACACAGTGTCAATTTAGAGTTAACACAGCCTGCAAAGCATATGTAGTGAAAGCCACGAAGACCAGGGGCCTCATGTATTAACGCTTGCTTAGATTTTATACTAAAATTTTACTTAGGCTAGTAAGGCAAAAACAGTGTACGCACATAAAAACAAAAAACGGATCTATAAAACCGTTCATACACAACATGCTACACGAAATTCCTTTTTAAATCTCAAATCAACCTAAAACTATGCCCTAGTGCACACACTTTGAGCTGCTCCCAATCACTTCCCATAAGTAACCATGTATTGGCTAAAACTAATGACACATTATGTGATTTTTTTTGTCATGAACTATGTCAGATGTGCCGATCACAGTCGCTGATCTTGTCTCTACACTATATCATTACACAACTGAAAATCGCAGCCCACGTCACGTTTACCAGCTGAGCACAGTCGTGCTCGCCCCTTTTTCTGACAGCCAATAGCATGGTGCCTGATGTAGCTGGAGCTGAATTCAGCAGAAATGTTTGCCCTTTATTTATTTTTTCCAGTCTGCTATGTTACGTAAAATGACAAGACATCAGACAGACGCTCTTCTCTTCTGTTTGTAATGTTTACAGCCCCCAGGCTGCCTGATGGAGATGGCGCTATACCGGTGCTGTGTGTAGCTATAGTGCATTCAGCCACAGTGTCGGGCCCTTTTTCATTTTACCATTCAGTTTAGTACATAAAATATGAGACCTCAGACAGATGAGCTTCTGTTCTATTTGTAAGGTTTGAATTATGCATGTTCCTTATTCCTCATAACTACATTCTAAGAAATGTACTTCTAAATGAGCATTCATTGGTAGTCAACTCTCCTGCATACAGAGCTTGCCCCTTTGAATAACGAGAAAAACAAACCTGTTTGATTTTTTTAGAGCAAGTCACAGACTAGTTAGTTTCAGTTGTTAATTATGTCACATTAGCTGATTGGCTTCAAGGGACCACTCTGCCGACTTCCTCCTACTGGCTCAGATTAGGTAAATGGAGGTTACAACTGTAAAAAAAAATAGAAAAGTTGTTTAATATGACATAACCTTATATAAAGCACCCTTTTTCAATATCTATAGCTTTATCAACATATAAATTTGGCCATGTTTCCGAGTGTCATTTTTACCTTAAAACAATGGGAACGCACAGCAAGACAAAACTTGAATGTGATCTTGAGGTATTGCTAACAATTGCTGGAGTTTAAGGGGTGGCCAGTGGGCCTAATGGATGCACTATGTTACTAAAATTAGACTCACATAAATGGCATTTTCACTCATTTTTTATAACTACAGTTATAGTAAATCCTGTAATGACCCTTTGCAGGAGACGAAGAAATGGAATTAGCCTCTTACCGTCAATTGCTTGCCAGAGGCATTTAAATGGATCTTTGGCTTTTTCAGCGCTGTTTCTGCCCGTCGCCAGTGTCAGACCTATGTTTTTGAGGTCCTTGAGCTGTTTTGGGGGTCCCACTGCAACCAGCATCAAGGTCTGGGTAAACTGTGTTGGTTTTCCTTGACAGAGCACCACAATTTATCCACTGCATCTCTGATTTTGATTAAGATTTCTGTACTGGTTTATCTCACGTCAAAGTCACTGATGTGAATAAAAATTTCCATGCCTTGCAGGTTTATATTTTTATTACTTTTTAATTTTTTCTGTATTTTAATTGCAAATTTGTTATTATTTATTATAATAGTAGTAGTATATATGTTTAGTATACTGCGGTGGGTTGGCACCCTGCCCAGGATTGTTTCCTGCCTTATGCCCTGTGTTGGCTGGGATTGGCTCCAGCAGACCCCCGTGACCCTGTGTTCGGATTCAGCGGGTTGGAAAATGGATGGATGGATGGATGTTTAGTATATTAAAAGGCTTTATTTGATTATCCATGTAAATAAAAAGTTACCGAAATATTATCCTTTACAATGACCGCAAGCAACAAAATATGCTTTCATTTTTTTGATTACGGCTAGCCTAAGATAAATAATTTTAAGAAAAATTCAAATTTCTGTCATAACTGTTAACAGTGTTTTAAATTATTTTATACTATATATTTATATTTAGAATGAAACATACTTATTCTTTTTGTTTATGGCTAGCCTACCTGATACTTTTAATATTTATTTAAACTGTTATTCCATATCGGATTACACTATATTATTAATATTATTTAAGCAATGTGGACTAATGTCGTTTCTGGGGTCCCTCTGGGATTATGGCCACTTACGTTTAAGCGTCATTAGTTTCATAGTAAATCTGCCCCTGCCTGCCACTCACCTCACCTGGGGTCAGGGTCAACCCAAAATGCCACACCTTTCCCTTAGCTCTCTGTGAGCTGATACAAGATCGGGGTCCAATCCCAGACTTGCCAGCAGCCAATCATCTGAGCCGATGGCCTTCAGCAGCTGGGAGACGCGTCCATCTCTCCTCTGTTCACGCGGCCGCTTTATTACCGGCTTCATTAGGTTTCCTGCTCAATCAGACAATCCGCCACCATTTGAGGAGGGTGCCCCTCTGAGGTCCGGACCCAGAGGCTTTACAATATGTTAATCAAAGAACTGCACTCATGGTTGTAGTGCTGCTCTCTCATAGTAAGGAGTCTGGAGGTCACATCCTGGATGCTCAATATGTGGTGTTTGAACGTTGGTCTGTGTGGGTTTGCTTTGGGTTTCCTCTCAGAGTCCAAAGACATGCAAGTCAAGTGAATTGGCAACTCTAAATCATCTCCTGATTGTGCGTGTTTGTGTGTGTGTTCTCCCTGCGATGGGTCCTGTCCAGGTGTTGTTCCTGCCTGTACCCACTGCTTGCTCAAATAAGCTCCAGCTCAACAAGATAGTTCACTGTTTCAGATTTAGCTTGAGAAAATAAATTTTTAAGTTAAATATGTTGTATTGAGTATTTTCTTCTTTTACACACTCAATAGATGCTCCTGCCGTCAAATCAGATCCTAAGCACGAGCAACTGAACTGGTACTGCGCATGTGCCAGGTGCTTATGCTAGCCAGTACAAGCAGTGGCGTAGCAATCTGAGCAAATCTTCTTTACACATCTCACTAGGACAAAGAATTTAAAAAACAAAAATGTGGTATCTGTCTCTTTGATGAACCAAACAAATAATCACTCCAACTTTCAAATTAGTTAACAAAGTCACACTTGAATGTTACGCTATGTGCTCATTTTCTAACTTCTTAAAATAAGAAAGGTATGCTTTCTTTGCTGCAATTAAAATGTTATTTATATATCGTTGATGGTATTTGTGTCTTTTCTCACGATGATTCATTTGCCCTTTAAATGTCCTAGAGCTGTCTTTTTGAAGTTGCATGTTGAACTGGAGCCTGCATTACAGAGACCAATCACACAATCCCTGTTCTGTTACTGGTTTAGAACAACCATGCTTAGAAAATGGTTGTTTTTTTTGGATGGATGGACAGACGGACATCAGAATGTGACCGACACATCATTGAAATACACAAAGAATAAAGATATTCCTTACACTTCATTGTCTTGCTGCTTGAAATCTCTAAACTGCCAACACCAAAAAAGTCTGCGTTGGATTTATGGACGGTTGAAATTTTGAGTAACTTTAAGATAAATCCCAACTTTTGCATAAGAAATGTCTTACACACATTTCAAAGCAAGTTTTATACATTAAGCCTCAAGGTCGGAGTAACCATACAAACAGTCAGGTGACTGTCTAGAGGCATGTGCATCAAAAAATGTAAACACGAAACACCAGATAAACAATCCAGTGTTCATTGTGGGAGTTAAAATCATTCCATTGTCACACACGCGTGAGTAGAGGGCAGTCTCAGAGCTTCTGCACCAATTGTGTTTCCACTCCTGGACATGAGAGGGCGCTGTCATTCACATCTCCTATTCTTTTATCTACAGACCAGAGGAAATGAGATCCGTGAAGGCGGGCCCACTTTTTGAAAAGCTCCTCCTCTTTTTTTGGGGGGGGGACATATACAATGGTGATGACCGCCAAAGAACAGCAGTCTTGTTAATGGTGTGGGGAACAGCCCGGGCACAGACAGGTAGACATGATTTAAGCACCACAACACATTTATTTACACTATTTACACAGACACAACCCAGTGCCGCAGCACCAATCACCCCAAAGTCCAGGCCCTCAATACAATGCCTTTCTCTTCTGGTCCGCCTCTACTCCTCTCCTCCGAGCTCTGTCCTCTTCCACCCGACTCCAGCCATCGAACAGAGGGAGGCGGCCCCTTTTATACACTCCCGGACATGCTCCAGGTGCCTCCCGATTAGCTTCTGACGGCGTTCCCCAGTGTGGTGGAAGTACCGGCTGCGCACCTGGAAGCACTCCGGGTGTCCCTGATCTTCTTCCCCCCAGCACTTCCGGGTGTGGCAGAAGTGCTGAGGGCCAGGGCTCCATAGGTATTGGGGCACCCCCTGGTGTTGACCACGGGCCCCTATAGGGTTGAGCTTCTAAGCTCTGTTCCCGTGGTCCCCAAAGCCATCAGGGCGGGCGCCCCCATGTGGTCTGGGGGAGGCATAAGCACACCTCCGGTCCTCCTGGGCGTCCCGGCTGGGTACCACCCCCAGCCTCCAGATGCCAATGGACTTGCATCTGGATATATATTATTTTGCTTTGCCTTTGTCAAGTGCCCATTTATACTGCAATATATAGGTATCACCATCTGGTGCCCAAACTCTTTATCTGCTTTTTGCCTTACTTTTTACAGCATAAATAAATAAATCCAAGCAATCGATAATAACAAGAATAAAAACACAGGTAAAACTGAGTAACTTTCCTTTATCCCCCTGCAAGCCTCAGTGCTTCTCTTTCACTTGTCTTCTCCGCTCCTCCATCGGGTCATTTTAGTGGAGCGATGACACTGGAAAGCGTGGCTATCCATTAATGGCCTTTGTTGCAGCCACCAGTCCTGCCTTTGACTGGACACATAAATGATCTAACTGAGCTGAGCTAAAGGGGATTTCCTGTAGCTTGGATGACAGAAGATGGCAGGGATGTCATTACTGCACCATTCTAAGCTTGTCCACTGAACTCTGTTTCAAAATCTAAATACCGGTAGCTTCCACAAGACTTCACCTGAACCAACACAGGAGAAAGCAGCATTAGAAAATGAGCTGTGTGACTCCAGTGTTTAAGGAACTAAAAACCTTTATGTCTTTAATGCATAATATCTTCCAATTTACATTTTACCTAAGAAACAAGTGTCGTTTTTGTGCGGCCTTTTAATTTGTTTTTGTATTTTTCACAGATTTGTTGTAAGTCACTGAGCCAAGTTCTATACTTAAGCAGAAGGACAACCTTTCAGACAACCTTACTGCTGTTTATTTTTTGAAAAAAAAAAAAAATGAAAACAAGTAATTTGGGAATCTGGTAATCGTTATCAAAATACATTTATAGGCACTACACTTCACTGCACAAGTAATCATTGGAAGGAAAACTGTATTAAATATGGATTATATTCCAAAAGCAATAACTCAATGTCAGATGTTATGATTCATGCCACTGCAGAAAAGAAAATCATCACTATTGTGTTAATGTTTCGTACGGACTCTTTAGCAGTGAACGTGTTCCAATACTGAATAGCAACCCATTTTTCATTCTTTTTTTATCTGAAGGTTTCACATTTATTCATCATTCAAGTATTCTTTCTAAAATTATCTTCAGTATGCTGCTGTTTGCCACTCTCCAGCTCTGGCCATGTATAATTATTTTATAAAATGAAAATGACTACTTCTGTATCCATTCCCCTATTTTATCTATTTACTTCAATCTTATTTAAAGTAAGTATGATTCCAGTCTCATGTGCTTTTATATCCCAAGTTTTGTACAATGTCTCACTCACATGATCACCTAAACCCATTTTCACTTTGTATTACAGTGGGGTCTCTCTAATGTCCCTTCTATTTCATCGACTTTAGTTTTTCAAAATAGCTCTATTCAATTGAAAAAGAAATTACCTCTATTAAAATACCTCTATTATAAAAATACATCTATTTCATCGAGTTTAATTTTTAAAAATAGTTCATTGTCAAGTAACCCTAATTATCTGCAAATCCAATTCTAATTTGTTCATTATTTATATTCACTCCATGTAACCAACATGCCTGGGCTTTGATCTCCAACCCTAACTATCATTTTGTCCCTTGAACACCTCAGGCACTTTTATGCACGTTTTTTTCAGTATTTAGCTTTTGATCTGGTGTGTCTAATTTTCTTGCATCCATTCCCTCTGCTACAATTTCTGGTCTTACTCACTTTTTTGTAACACTGGACCTCTCTTTGCTTAAACGTAAAGGTGACTAGCAGAGGCTATTTGATTTAGGGACAATCATTGCTTACATTGCTGATCTTGCCTGTTACTGAAAATCTTCCAATTGTTGTGAGTCCTACCTGCTCAAAAGCTGAAAATGGGAAAAGGTCTTGAAACCAACAGTCAGTTCTGTACTCCCCCACAGGTCTGAGCAAAATATGTAGGCTCACCACTCTCAAACAGTCAGGTCACAGGATTAAGACCTGCACAAGCCTAGTAGTGGGGAAAATGCTTTAAAGTTAAAGAATGCACAAAGGGAGAGAGAAAAAGAAATAAGAACCTCTGACCTAGGAAAATAAAACAAAGTTTGAATATTTACAAAGAACTTAAAAATGATTTAAGAAGAACGCCAGAAGGAGTTGAGAAAAAGGAAACAAAAACATCTGCCTTAAAGGGAAACCTACTAGCAAACAAAAAACAATATGAAATCCAAAGCGGTACCTTTAAACGAAGAGTAGAATTTGATAACCAGGGAATCCAAATGCAACTGCAGACTCGACAGCTAAAAAGCATGAGCTGCTCATTCCTAAATAGCACTGGGTGGTTCATCAGCTGTAGTGTCAATGTTGTATTTCAGTCAGAGCTCCCCTTATGGGCTTGGGTTCAAGTGCTGTTATTTATGTCTATTTTGTTCATTTTTTATGTCAACAGCATGGATTATTTTGTTTCTTTGTGTCAAAGTATCTTCTGTTATGTTCTGTCTGTTTTGTGGGTGGTCCACCAAGACTCTGGGCCAACTGTCCATCACCACAAACTGAGGAAAACACAAGGTGAGGAAAACTCACAGTCCCTTGTGGTTCATTGAATGCTCTCTTGGTGTTGGTGAATTTCATTAGTGATTATTATTATTGCGCCATTTTGTGATTTCCTGGATTTTTCAAACTCTTTCTTTCTTGATTTTACCCTTGGATTGTGTATTAGGACATTGTTTGTCTTGAATTGCCTTTGTTATTTCATGCAATTCATTGGCCTCTTGTGCTCCTCTGAGTTTTATTTGGTTACAGAGCATTTTCCGTAAAACAGAAATCTTTTTATTTATTAAGAGTCTACATGGCCCTTTTTGTTAGCTGGGTTTTGACAGTTTTCCCCCCCTCTAGTGGCCATTTTGAACTTTTTTCAGGAGACTGTGTGCTTGGAAACTCTTTTGTTGATAACAGTCGGGTGGTCCCCACCCCCCAGTCTCAACATATAGAATGCAAGGAATATCATTTAGAGGGCAAGAAACAATAAGAGTAACCTCATAATAAACATAAATTGGCAAACAAAATATTGTCAACAGAGAACAAATTCATGGGTGGGCAAAGGTAGAATTGCAGTTGTTCTTAAGGAAAAGGAAATGTAGGTTGATTATTACAATAGCTGTATTAACTCAATTGGTTTATTAACTTTATTAACTCAAAAGAATGGCACAGCGCACTTAATTACAATCTAATAACTGTCGGCCTTGAGTACTCACAACTGTAAACCTGCTTTTGCCCACCCCTGTATAATATTTACAAAATAATTAACAGAACCTTGCCTGTTATATGGTTGAGAGTCCCAAGCATATAAGTCCAGAGAAGTCTCAAAAATTCCTACTAGAAGGGGAAACACTGTTAAAATAATCCCTGGCTAATAACACAGAGGGCCACGTAGAATCTTTATTAAGAAAGGTTTCTTTGTTGAATAAAGTGACATATGAGAGACACTTCTTTCATTTCCCACTCCAACACACCTCTTTACCACTTGCAGGATATGGCAATTCAAACATACGAGTTCCGGGTACTGTTTGTCTTGCAGTACAGTATAAAGACCAAGGGCCTTTTGATTTTATATTTTTTGTTACCACAATGGGTGCAAATCTGATGGGTTTGGATCTGCTCCACAAATTACAATCTCATTTGTGTGATTCAAGTGGCACTGACATTATGCAGGTGACATCACAATGGCAACAGGCCTTCCCAATGTTGTTTACTGGGTTGGGCTGCATTAATGGGTTCATCTATCAACCCACAGTGGATAAAACAATTTCTCCAGTTATCCAACCGCTGTGCAGAGTGCCATTATCATTGAGAGACCAAGTTTTGACAGAGCTCCGCCACCTCCTGGAAGAGGACATTATTGAACCAGTGGATGCTTCCCCATGGATTTCAAGTTTAGTTGTGGCAAAGAAAAAATCAGGAGGTTTGTGTATCTGAATTGATCTGCGTTCTGTAAATAAAGCAATTATTCCCAATAAATACACTTTGCCAACTGCCGAGGAGCTGACCACACATTTTCATGGGTCTACAGTGTTCAGTAAACTGGACCTAAATCATGGCTATTTGCAGGTTCCCCTTGATCCTATAAGCAGAGATCTAACAGCTTTTGTGACACACCTCAGTGTCTTCCGTTACAAGAGGATGCCTTTTGGCCTCAGCTCAGCACCTAGTTGTTTCCAGAAGGTTATGTCTCTCATGCTGGCAGGAATTCCAGGTGTAGCCATTTATTTGGATGACATCGTAGAGCATGGTACCACCCTGGGCCAACATGATAAATGCCTTTTTCAGGTGCTCCACCAACTCTCAAGTTACCATGTCACTCTTAACTCGGAATTGTTTATTTTTGGGTTGCAAGAAATTGAATTTGTGGGGTATAGGCTCCCAGGGCAAGGCATCACGCCTATAATGTCGCATGTGGATGCCTTCCACTTTCTTCCTGAACCTCAATCATCCTCACAACTGGCATCCTTTTTGGGAATGGCTGCAGGTTATCCTCGCTTCCTCCGACAGTTTGCTTTAATAACAGCACCTCTACGCCATCTCCTTAAGAAGGATGTTCCCTGGCTTTGGACAGCAGACTTTCAGAAGGCAATGGAGACACTTAAGCAGCAGCTCACCAGTTCTCCTACTTTAGCTCGCTTTAGTCTTACAGCTCTCACTATTGAGACATGTGATGCTTCTGTTGCAGCTTTGGGAGCAGTCCTTTCCCAAGTACACAATGGCGTAGAAAGGCCTGTCGCTTACGCTTCATGGGCACTGCCTCCTGCTGAACAGAAGTATTTTGTTGGTGAAAGAGAAGCTTTGGCCTGTATATGGGTTTGTGAACGCTGGCACCTCTACTTGTATGGCAAGTCTTTTACTCTCCGTACTTACCACCAGGCCCTTACAACACTATTACACACAAATGGATCTGGTCATAAGCCCCTCAGGTTGCTGCGTTGGGCAGACCGTTTGCACCAGTACAATTTTTTTTTAAATTTTATTGATTTTATTGAAATCACACAACATTCCATACAAGTAGATCAATTTTACAAGAATAGAATTGAAAACAAATCAACCCCACCCCTGAGAAAGAGCGCATGGGCAGCAGAATAAAACTTAAACCTAGTAAAAATAAGTAAACAGATAAATGAATAAGTGAATACAGATAAATGGAGAAGAAAAAGAAATGGGGAGAGAATCTGCTTCCTTGGTGCTTTAAAAGGTTATTCTAAAAAGTTATTGATTAGATCCTGTCAGGTTTTGAAAATGTTCTGCACAGATATTCTAAGTGAGAATTTGATTTTTTCCAATTTCAAATAGTATACAGTGATCCCTCGCTATATCGCGCTTCGCCTTTCGCGGCTTCACTCCATCGCAGATTTTATATGTAAGCATATTTAAATATATATCGCGGATTTTTTGCTGGTTCGCGGATTTCTGCGGATAATGGGTCTTTTAATTTCTGGTACATGCTTCCTCAGTTGGTTTGCCCAGTTGATTTCATACAAGGGACGCTATTGGCAGATGGCTGAGAAGCTACCCAACTTACTTTTCTCTCTCTCTCTCTCTTGCGCTGACTTTCTCTGATCCTGACGTAGGGGGTGTGAGCAGGGGGGCTGTTCGCACACCTAGACGATACGGACGCTCGTCTAAAAATGCTGAAAGATTATCTTCACGTTGCTACCTTCTGTGTGCAGCTGCTTCGTGAAGCGACATGCTGCACGGTGCTTCACATACTTAAAAGCTCAAAGGGCACGTATTGATTTTTCACTGTTTTGTTTTTCTCTGTCTCTCTCTCTCTCTCTCTGCTCCTGACGGAGGGGGTGTGAGCTGCCGCCTTCAACAGCTTTGTACCGGCGGTGCTTCGCATACTTAAAAGCCAAACAGCCCTATTGATTTGTTTGCTTTTCTCTCTGTTTCTGACAGTCTGTGCTCCTGACACGCACTCCTTTGAAGAGGAAGATATGTTTGCATTCTTTTAATTGTGAGACTGAACTGTCATCTCTGTCTTGTCATGGAGCACAGTTTAAACTTTTGAAAAAGAGACAAATGTTTGTTTGCAGTGTTTGAATAACGTTCCTGTCTCTCTACAACCTCCTGTGTTTCTGCGCAAATCTGTGACCCAAGCATGACAATATAAAAATAACCATATAAACATATGGTTTCTACTTCGTGGATTTACTTATTTCGCGGGCGGCTCTGGAACGCAACCCCCGCGATGGAGGAGGGATTACTGTATAACATCAGTTACCCACTGACTTAAAAGAGGAGAGTTAGGATTCTTCCAGTTTAGCAAAATAAGTCTTCGTGCCAATAGTGTAGTAAAGGCAATCACATTTTGTTTGTCCTTCTCCACTTTAAGCCCATCTGGAAGTACACCAAACACAGCTGTTAATGGGTTAGGAGTGATTGTGACACCAAGGCTGTCTGAAAGGATTTAAAGATTTTTGTCCAGAATGATGTTAATTTGGTGCACAATCAAAACATGTGACCCAATGAGGCTGGAACTTGATTACAGCTTTCGCAGGTTGGATGGAAACATTTTGGACAATTTTAAACGAGACAGATGTGTTCGATATACAATTTTGATTGTATGCTTTGCACATATGGAGCTCAAGTGAATTCTTTGCATTGCTACCTTCCACTCCTTTTCTGATATGTTGAGTGAGAGATCCTTTTCCCATTGTCCTCTTGGATCTTTGAAAGGGAGGGACTGTAAAATAATTTTATATATTGCAGAAATGCTGTCTAAGTCCTCAAAACTGATCAATATTTTTTCCAGCATAGAGGGAGGTGGGAGGGGAGGAAAATTGGGCAGGTTCTGTTTAACAAAGTTTCTAATTTGAAGGTAGTTAAAGAAATGTGTTGCTGGGAAGTTAAATTTGGAATGTAATTGTTCGTGGGATGCAAAGACTTTGTCTATGTACAGATGTCTAAGTGATTTAATCCTAAATGTTTTCCAGACATTGCATGTTTGTGAGGGTTGAAAAAGGTGATTCTCATGCAGATGTGCCACTGATAAAAGATTCTCTATCTTAAAATGCTTTCTACATTGGTTCCATATTCTGAGTGAGTGAAGCACAATTGGGTTGTTAGTATATTGGTGATAACTTGCATTTATTGGGGCACAAAGCAAGGAATATAAAGAGGAACTGCAGGATTCTATTTCTATTGCAGACCAAGCCTGTATATGTTCATCTATTTGTGTCCATGTCCAATGGTGATTGTAAAAAATAGTGGTGTCTGGTACCACGTTCTAGTTTAAAGTAGTCTGAATTAATGTTGTTAATACAAACTGAAGCTTCTGGATTGGTATACAGTAGTCTGATCCATGCACAAATGTTCGGGCCAAACCCAAATTTCTCCAATGTAGTGAAAAGGTAGTTCCATTCAATCATATCAAATGCTTTTTCTGCATCCAAGGATAATAAAATCTCTGGGATGTTTGACTTTGAGGGTGAATATATTACATTAAGCAGCCGACGAAAATTGGACGCTAAGTGTCGGCCTTTAATAAATCCAGTTTGATCTTGTGATATTACTGAAGGCAGCATTTACTCCATCCTTCTAGCTAGGACTTTGGAGAGTATCTTAACATCATTATTCAGAAGTAAAATTGGTCTGTATGATGCACATTGTAATACGTCCTTATTTTGTTTAGGAAAGACGGTGATTAATGCTTGGCGAAAAATCTGAGGTAGAATTTTATTGTCTCTAGCTTCTGTGAATGTTGCTAATAGGAGGGGAGCTAGCTGAGTGGAGAACTGCTTAAATAATTCGGCAGGGTAGCCATCGGGGCCTGCTGTTTTCCCACTCTGAAGTGACTTTATAGCATCTAATAATTCTGATAGTGCCAACGGTTTATCCAATTTCTCTGCACTAAGTGTATCTATTTCTGGTATCTCTAATGCATCCAGAAATGCATTAGATTGTGTCTTGTCTTCTTTAAACTCAGTAGAATATAAGGATTTGTAGTAGTCTCTAAATGTGTGCATTATATTTTTATGGTCAATGATTTTGTCTCTGTGTTGGTGATTGCTGGGATTGCATTGCAAACTTCTTGTTTGTGGATTTGTTGAGCTAAAAGCTTATTAGCTTTCTCTCCATGTTCATAGTAATGATGTCTTGATTTATAAATAAGTTGTTCAGTTTCTTTAGTTGTCAAGAGGTTGAGTTCTGAATGCAGAGTCTGCCTTTTCCTATGAAGAGCCTCACTTGGACACCTGGCATGTTCTTGATCTATTCTAGTAAACTGGTTAGCTTTGATACCTGCTTGGTTTCCAATTTATGTCTGTGGGAAAGATATGAGATAATTTGTCCTCTTAAGAAGGCCTTCAGGGTTTCCCAGAGTATTCCTGCAGAGACCTCTGAGGATGTATTTGTCCCTAGAAAAAAACTAATTTGTTTTGATATAAATTCTGTACAGTTCTCGTCTGCTAATAGAAGTGGGATAAGATGCCATCTGTGAGACGAGTATAAGGGGCATAATGATTTTAGCTCCAAGATCAGAGGGGCATGGTCAGAAATAACAATCGCGTCGTACTTGCAGGATTTAATCATAGGCAAGAAATGGTTATCTACAAAGAAATAATCAATTCTTGAGCAGCAATGATGCACTGGTGAGTAGAAGGAATATGTTCTTGAGTTTGGGTTTAGAAATCTCCAGGGGTGTGATAAGTTGTGGTCATTTACAAACTGTGTAATTGTCTTTGCAGTGTTAGATGTCATTGCCCCTATGACAGGAGACCTATCTAGGTCTGGATTTTAAACACAATTAAAATCCCCAGCCATTATAATTTTATGAGTGTTCACATTGGGAATGGATACAAATACATGTTGGATGAAGTCCCTATCATCCACATTGGGTGCATAAACATTTATCAAAATCACTTTACAATTAAATACATTACCCATGACAATCATGCATCTCCCTTCAGGATCAGATACTATATCTGATACTACAAGTGAGACTGTTCTATGTATAAGAATTCCCACACCTGTAGTTTTTTTTTTGTAAAGCTGGAATGGAACATTTTGCCAGTCCATTCTTTCTGCAGCCAGAACTGATCCTTACTTAATAAGTGGGTCTCCTGTAAAAATACTATTTTAGCGTTTAGACCTGTTAGGTGAGAGAATACTTTCTTTCTTTTTAATTCATGATTCAGGCCTTTAGCATTCCAGCTCACAAAGTTAACTGTCCCATCTTGGAGACATTGATTCTGAATTTTTGATATCATTTTGTAGTCTTAACTGAAAGTGAGACAGCTTTGACCTTAATTTCCAATTTCCCCAGGGGTTATTGCTATGCAGTCTGTTGTTATGTTGGTAATTATAATCATGAGGATTAAAACGATAGATCAGAGATAGCTTGCTCTCTTTCTCTCTAATCCCCCCCCCCCCCCGGTTTTGCCTCCCCACATGAAGCTGGACCCCACTTCACAAAGTCCCAGTCCTCTGACATACCTAGAGACAGAGCACGTCTAAAACTAAAGTCCCCCAGCAGCGGCGTATGAGGATTAAAATTGAGAGATCTATTACCGATAAAGTCTAAATACTATAAGCAAAAAAAAAAAAAAAAAATCTTCAACAGTCTTGAAATGTTAAGATAGTAAACCCAGGCAATGGTGTTAAAAAGTGGCCCTGGATAAGCATAGTAAATTCTAATACAATAATAACAACTACAGTAAACCAAGGTTATGATGTTAAACAGTCTCTTTTATAATAGTAAAAAAAAAAAAAAAAGGTTACCGCACCAGTACAATTTTAAGCTTGAATTTACACCGGGTAGGCATAATGCAGTAGCAGACCTCTCATCCCGAGCAGTTGTGCCAACTACAGTACAGCAGATTTGTGACCTGGAGCCAGACCTGGTGTTTATGTTGCATGCCCCCCTCTCTTCTGTTATCTCTTTGGACCAGCTGCGCCAAGCATAAAGGGATGACCGCACTTTTTCCAAACTTCGCTGTTTTATTAGGGACGGATGGCCCACCACAATAGAACTGGAACTGATTCCATACTATAGGGTTAAGGACAATTTATTCTGTTGGGAATATGTCTGTATTGCGAGAGGCCATCATACTCTCATACCAGCAGTGCTACGAGCACAAGTTTTGCGAATAGCACATGAGGGCCATTTGGGCATTGCTAAGCTGAAACAGCGTTGTAGGGATATTGTGTGGTGGCCTAATATAGACCATGATGTTGAGATACTGGTAAAGGACTGCACTGCTCGTCACCTCAGTGCCAAATCCCCACCTAGTCCTCCAGCTCCTCTCACGCCTGTACAATGGCCACTTGCTACTTGGAAGCACATTCAAGTTGACATTTATGGTGAATTGCTTGATACTCCACACCACGCTCGCTATCTCTTGATGATAAATGATCTCCATTCCAAATGGCCAGAAGCCCTGCCTCTTGCAACTGTGACTACCCAATCCATTATTAGGAGCCTCGATTACCTCTTCACTCGGTGGGGCTTGCCAGACATGAGAACTACTGATAATGGTCCCCAGTTCACTTCTGGTGAATTTCATAACTATTTGGAAGAGAAGGTCATTAAGCACATTAGAACTGCTGTGTATCACCTGGAATCTAATGGCGGGTTCGAACACCTCAACCGCATGATTAAAAATGGAATCCGGGCATACCTGACGAAGGTTGGCAGTTTGAGGCAGCTCTCCTCCAGACCCTGTTGCATTTTCGAGCAACAAAACATACCACAACAGGGGTATCACCTGCTTCCTTAATGTTAGGTAGAGAGCTGACTCTCCCTTTGGACCGTCTTTCTTTGGGTAAATCGTTACCTATGCCAACACTCTCACAGACACAGGCCCATGTTACCTCTCAACAGCAACGTATGCAGCAGCATTTCAGTCAGGCCAGAAAATCAAAACTGCCATTACTAAAGGAACAAGACTGGGTACGTGTGTGGCTTCCTCGCCGTATCAACAAGATGAGACCCCGTTGGTCAGATCCATTGCAAATTACTCGGCAGTTTGGATCAGCTACTTTTCTTCTGCAAGATGGTTCTAGGCATCACGGAAATAGCCTGAAAAAACTCACATCATCGAGTCATCTTCATCATGGCTCAAAGATGCATAGCCTGATGGCATGGGAGCCCCAAACAGTGGCAGGAAATGGACTGGCTGCTCCTCAATCACTCCCACAGGTTTCCAATGAGGTTTCACGTTCATTCAGGCACAGAAGACCTCCCTCCTGGCTTAAGGACTATGTTACCAAGTAGGCCAAAGGGGAGGGGAAATGTGATGTCTGTGCTGAAGCGGATGTGTGGGTTGTAGGAGAAAAACGGAAGTATTGTTTTTTTGGTGTGGATGTTAAATAAAGAAAAGATTGTTAAGCATTACACGTGTGTGTACCGCTATTTCTGATACAACAGCCCCCCCCCCCCCCTTTTTACAGTGTTGTGGTGGCTGGTCCCTTGTGGTGTTGGGCTGGTGGCCCTGCCTCCTTGGGCACCACCCATAAAAAACATGGAACATAATACAGGCACAAAAAAAAAAATCAAATGCAAAAAATAATGTAAATAAACAGAAATAAACTTAACACAAACAAAAGAATCAAAATGGACAAAGAAAGCATATAACAAGTATTTGAACAGGGGTGGAACCCTGGCACAAATATAACACTAACAAAAAGATTAAACAAAAATAAAACACACTTGACACAGAGTAAAACCTTGGCTCTACCGTAACACCAAGATCCTTTCTCTCTGTCTGGAAATCATCCTTTTTTTAAGTTGACCCTTTGGAGTTTTGAGCAGTGAGGATCAATGGGACATCTGGACACTGCAGTGATCGTTGGTCAAATATGATACATTTAGTGTGTGCTCTTCAGCCTAGTCCTGACCCTCTGCTTTATACCTCCTTGATAGGGATGGCGCTGTGCAATTCCTTACTTGTCGGACCACTTGAACACCTCATTTCTTGCCATTTAGAACTTTGAACTCTGACTAGTTTGGAGTTGTAGGTGAGCTCTAGATGTAGCGTTGTTACTTTATTATATGAAAATTTGCCATTTGTTTTTTCTAAGATGTTTATTAATTCATTTAACTAGCAGCACTTGTAGATCTGAAGACCTGCATGTGTCATCTTGCTAGACACATGTCTCAATATTCTCACCATGCTCTGCCTTTTGTAATATTCATTGCCTTCTATTTCACTTCCCAAACAGAACTGCTAACTGCTTCCATTTGATAATGGCGGACATCTGGGACACCTGCCATTCAATCCATAAATGCAGGGGGCAGCATGGTACCTTGATCAGGTAGGTGGCGCAGAACAATGCCAGCTACATGGGGATTTTTGGACCCTTGATAAATCCTCACCATTTTATCCTGAGTCCCCATTTTAGGCTTATAGGGTCCTTATTGTCACAGTGAAATCCTTCCTTATATGTTGTAGTCAACATACAACACATGTTGTGATGTGAGATTTTGCATATAAGTTGATAAATATTTTGTATGTCTTTATTTGTAATTTAGGCAAAGCAATGTAATATTAGTGTTACATTAGTGAGAAGCATTCATGTTTACAACCCCCAACTCCCCAGGACTAAGTCAGGAAAGTGAATTTTACGACAGAGTTGGGGGGAAGTGCCTTAAACAAGTTTGGTAAATGTTTCTCTTAAGTCTCTCAGTCAACCCCCATAGGAAAGCCAAGCTGCCTAACTGCCAAGCTTTACCTCAACAAATGGTTTTGGGGGGTGGCAGGTGTGAAGGTGTTCTATCCCCCCATTTGTCTGAAGTATGGCTGTTTGGAACTGGCTTGTATCAGAAGCCTTTAAGAATCATGACATCCTATTGGCTCTAGGGGTTGGACAGAGAATCTATAAATTTGCTCACTCCGTCACTCTCTCTCTCTCTTACCAAACTGATGCAAGAACTGACAAGGACAACACAATGAAGAGCACAGCTCGGCAGCCATATTGAGACAGGCAATTCGGCCTGTTCTGAAGAAAGCTGACCACCAATGATGCCTTAAGTAGAGACATTTTAAGTAACTAACAAGTCTGTGTGCCGCCTGAACTACACAACAACATTTATCAGGTTGTATGGTTGCCAATATTCAAATGTACTTTGCATATTGTTATTATTTATGAATATTATCAATAATGTATTGTTTAAATTGTAATTTAACTCCTGCTTGTCTTTTACTACACCTAATTGCCTGAGGTTATAGATGTAGAAGAGAAGGTGGGGAGAAGTTATATACTATAATACCTTAGAAACAGTGGTAAGTCTGGGAGATTCAAGGCATTCTGACAAAGGCTACATATTAATAATACAATAGGGGAAAGTATAGTAAAATATTGCTCTACCAAGACAAAACAACACGTCACCACTCCCTTGTACCACAGGTAGTAAAGGCCATAGCTTATTACCAGTAGGCCCAAACCGAGGGAGGGATGTCTGTTGAATGGTCAGCCTTGCTGGTCCCATGTGAGTGTTCAGAGCACAGGCACACAAACAGAATTAGCCTCAGAGTGTGCAGACAGTGTGCTGTGTGGAAAGGACATGGTATAGTTAAACCCAAGACTGCTTATTCAATGGCTACCGTCAACTTAATGTGTGACCTCATGCAGGTCATTAACTAGCGTTTAGTTACAAGCAATTGTGCATGTAGAGAAGAACTGAAAATCTCATACTGACCTTTAAGTATTTTGACACTCTTGATATCATTCTGCTGTGAGATATTTTGACCTGTCACTGTTTACACAGGTCTTAAACAACTATTATCATACACTGATCACTTCTGTATTATCTATATCTATTATTTATTTATTATGTTACATATCTATTGACTATATTTATGTATCTAGATTGCAAATACCATACATTGCATCAATGTTCACATTGCTAACTACACGTCAATGTTGCTGCTACTTCTTTGTCTTGTCTTTGCACAATGTCTTGTCTTGCATGTGTTTTAATTTTAAATTTAAATCTTAATTTTAATTGTATTTTTAATTTATTATTTGCACTTCATGTTGTTACACTGTGGACCCTGAGCTTTGCAATTTCGTCTATCTGTATACTTGTATATGGTTGAGATGACAATAAAGTTCACTTTGACTTGAATTATACTTTGATTTTGTATGCTGCCTTGGATTAAAGCATCAGAACAATATAATAAATAATACTTTAGACTAGTCCTGCAAATGCGAACCTCAGTTCCAAAATAGTAAGACTAAAGCTAACGTGCGTTATGTTTTCATACTATCAGCTTTCTTTTGATTAACTGTACTTCAGTCTGTATGCAGGGAGAATCATTAATTGAAAAATAAAAACAAAATAAACTACTGCACTGCTTAATAACTTTAGGCTTGAGTGGACTCACAAAACACTGTAATCTACTCGACAATGGCACCACTCAAAAGGCAATGTCTGACTCACTTCAGATTCCTGCCCGTTGCAGTCAAACGCTCATCTGCTTCTGTTTCCATATTAAGACCTTGACGATAATAATATTCAAGTCATTTTAATCTGTGCTGCAGTAATTGCACTTACTTAGAAGACAGCAAAGTCATATCCTTCTAAAGTACTGAATATTATGGGCTGGAGCTGAAGTAAAAAAGGCTGCTAATGGAAATACATAGCTTTCGATTATTCCCAAGTCAGGATGGCTCACATCTGGTATTTGGAAGAACGCCCATGAGGTTGTCGTGCTGACCCTCTTTATAACATTATGCCCACTGTTAGATCTGCATAACCGGCACTCCATTCTCAACAATTTAATGTTTAATCTTCTTTTTTGCAGTAAATAAAGAACGAATGGAAATTTTCAACGATCATCTCCCTCTCCCTCCCCTTTTCCATCCTTAACTTTACACTTTTCTCTACAAATGTAACATGAAATTCTCGCAAAGAACTAACAGATGACTACACTAGCTGCACACTTGTGTAATTTAAGCCTTAATTCCATTATAGGCAGAAAACAGCACCCACCTGTCATTTTCATTCTATGAACTGCTTTTGTGAGCAGCAGGGTCAGCTCTTTAAGTACTGTGGGAGTTATTCCTGCCTAGGATTATCTCCCAGACCATTACATTATTGATTTGCACAACAGTCGGCACTTGACGTTGATTGCTTTAAATGTCTAGTGTTTTGGAAAAGCTCTTCTCATTACAAATGGCTCAGTTCTTCATTTATTTGAAATTGCTTATTAAAAGCAAGTCGTGTTTTGAAGCCTTTCTCTGCCATCTATGGGAACAAATTATTCTTCCACCCTCATGGGATGGATCTGTACACATGTGAACTCACGCAATTACATTTCTCCCTGCCAAGTGGCATGGAAGGTCAAAGCCCTGACTGTGTTCATGTCATCTGCCTCATTGCTAGGAATTATGAGCATGGCTGTAGGTGAAGGCCATTAGTCTAGAAAACTGGCTCAGCTTGTAATGTGCAGCAAAGCAAAATACATAATGGGAGGACCTAAAGGGGAAGAAGCCAGTTTATAAACCAACTGATAACACTCAATAAACAGTTTATTAACAATACACTTGCGGTCTTGATGGGGCTGGAACTCCATGCCTTTGCTGTAGACGGCAGCAAACCAAAAGAAAAATAAAAATGTACATTATCATCAGCCAATTTCATTCTTGTTTATCATGCTGCTGGATCATGCAAGTGAGAACTTCTCTCTACTCTCTATACATGACATCAATAAAAATGACCAGACTCCTGAAACAAGTTTTCATTGTTTTATATCAAAATAGGTTTCATGACCTGCTTCTAATGGATAACTAAGCTAAGGTGTGACCCTGTTGCTGATACTCAGTGCTCTTCTTTTGTAGTACCTGTTGACCTCGTTGTTTTTAAATGACTCGAAGCTGCCAGTGCCCAAAAAAATTTCCCTCTGAGAAAATATAGTCTGCCTAACTCAACCTAACCTAACCAAAAATGGAGTGAATATTTTGGCCCACCTCGTCAAAGAAAAATGAAAAAAAAAGGAAATGAAATGTGTGCTTTTGGTAGCCAAAGAACCACCGTTATGTCCCCTAGATTGCTGCAAAATGAAGAATGATGTTGAAAACCTGTTTTGTTAAATAGTGAGATAAAAGTAAGGTTAATTTCTGCTTTTTGCTTCATTAAAATGCACTTCATAGATGTATGCTGTTTTTTTGTTTGCTGAACAGAGAATATAAATAATCATTCTGGAAGTGCTCCACGTTTATAAAGCTTTAGTGGTTCGGCTTGCTGTTCCTTATATCAGAACGTATGCACCAATCACAATACGCAGGACCGGAGGACATACAAAACTGCAGCAGGCCACTGAGCTTTTATTGGTAGCATGGTGGCAAACTGGTTAGCACCCCTGCCTCACAAATCCGGTGTTCAATGTTTGAATCCCACACCACGTTGTCATCTGTGTGGAGTTACATCCCCTGTCTGCATAGCTTTTCCTCCAAGCACTCCAAAGACGTGTAGCTAAGGTTGATTGTTGTTTCCAAAGTGACTTAGTGTGCATGTGAGTGGGCCATGTCATGGACTTCTCCAGGAATGTTTCCTGCCTTTTGCCCACTGCCCGGTGATGGCCTCCAACAACCCTGAATTGGATGAGTTACTGTATGTTATGTAGAGTTTGAAGTTAGGGGGTGTGCAAAGTAAACAATGTCCAGTCCAATCATTTATAACAAACCTGAACAAAAATTATTTCAGATTGCTACTAGTGCAATAGTGGATGATGCACTTTTTTGTTATCATTATTTATAATTTCCTTCCAGTTTCCAAGCCCTACTATTTCATTTCCACAGCCTTTAGCAGCAGCAGCAGCATTAAATGTAACCTTCAATGAACCCCTAGCCCCCCATAGACACATTCATGGATACTCCATCATACTGACCAAGTTTCAGAATTACCAATTCACATAATACACACGTTTTTGGGAGTAATCAATGTATAAGGTAGTGGAGGATCATACCGGCTCCACTCAGATTGTGTACGTGTCAGTAATTGAACTTATGTCTCTGGAACAGTGAGGAAAAAAAGTATTAACCACCATTCCTCCTGTCATCATATCTATTAAGTTAAAGCTAAAGACATTCTGGGAAAGGGCAGCACAGTGGCGCAGTGGTAGCGCTGTTGCCTCGCAGGAAGGAGACCTGGGTTTGCTTCCCAGGTTCTCCCTGCGTGGAGTTTGCATGTTCTCCCTGTGTCTGCGTGGGTTTCCTCCGGGTGCTCCGGTTTCCTCCCACAGTCCAAAGACATGCAGGTTAGGTGCATCGTCAATCCTAAATTGTCCCTAATGTGTGCTTGGTGTGTGTGTGTGTGCTCTACGGTGGGCTGGCGCCCTGCACGAGATTTGTTTCTGCCTTGTGCCCTGTGTTGGCTGGGATTGGCACCAGCAGACCCCTGTGAACCTGTGTTAGGATATAGCGGGTTGGACGATGACTGACTTTCTGGGAATCACTTTGGCACGTGGACACCTATCTTCTCCATGTTCCAGGACCTGGTTTCAGAACAGTTGGACAAGTTTTCTTCTTTATAGGCCTGTCACCTGCTCCATCATGCCGTGTGCCTGACTTTAGACCTGCCCTAGACAGTTACATTATGTCTCTGTGTTATTAATCTGTCCACAGAGGCAATTTGTGTGCTGTTAGCTTAAATCAAGCTGGGGAATAGGGAATGCCACTCTGGAAGTTATGCCATACCGACAATTTATAAGATGATTCTGTAAGAAAAATGACACCTTTTATTGGCTAACTAGAAAGATTACAATATGCAAGCTTCTGAGGCAACTCGGGCCCCTTCTTCAGGCAAATCTGCCCAAGCCTGTATGCTGTTCAAGTCCCTCTGTAATGAATTAATGGACCCCAGATTATCTGCCAACCTACCTCCATCTATCTTGGTATCATCTGCAAACCTAGCCAGCTTATTACTTATATTCCTATCCAAATCATTTATATATATTAAAAATAGCAGTGGCCCTAGCACTGGCCCCTGTGGAACACCACTCTTAACATCGGCCAGTTCTGATGAGGTTCCTCGCACCATTACCCTCTACTTCCTGTGTCTGAGCCAATTCTGCACCCATCTAAAAACATCACCCTGAACTCCCACTTCTTGTAGTTTGATGCCCAACCTCTCATGCGGCACCTTATCAAATGCTTTCTGAAAGTCCAGATAAATAATATCATATGCCCCACTTTGATCGTATCCTTTTGTTGCCTCCTCATAGAATTCCAGAATGTTAGTAAAACATGACCTCTCTTTTCTGAACCTATTCTGATAATTTAGTACAATTCCTGTTCTTGCCGTGTGTTGTTCAATCTCATCCTTGATAATTCCTCCCATTAATTTTCCTGGGATGCATGTAAAGCTTACTGCCCTATAATTATTTGGGTCCGTCCAGTCACCCTTTTTATATAATGGGATAATATTTGCCATCTTCCAGTCCTTCAGAATCTCTCCAGTGACTTCCTAAAAATATGTGTCAAGGGTTTATATATGTACTCACTAGCCTCCTTAAGAGCTCAAGGGTAAATATTATCTGGTCCTGGTGATTTGTTTGATTTCAGCTTATTTAATCTGAGCAGCACTTCTCCCTCTACAATTTCCAAATCCCTCAGTACCTCCTTAGTAGTCCCTGTTACCTCTGGGAGGTTATCCACTTGCTCACTTGTGAACATCTCAGGAAAATGCAAGTTTAAATCATCTCCTATTTCACTTCCTGTATTTTTTAATTCCCCTTTACTATTTCTGATGCACTTCACCTCCTCCTTGATTGTTCTTTTTCTATTAAAATACTGAAAGAATCTCTTTGGGTTGTCTTTCGCCTTCTCTGCTATATTCTTCTCCAACTGTCTTTTAGCCTCCCTAATATACTTCTTAATGGTTGTCCTCATGTTCTCATACGCTCTACGATTCACATTGGAGTTATTAGTCTTATACACCTTATACAGCGTTCAGTTTTTCCTTTGCAGCTTCTTTTTCAACTCTTTATTAACCAACTGGAAAGTTTTCTATTAATTCCAATTTTTGGGTTGTATCTGTCCTGCTACATATGCAAAATGTTTTTAAACCAGTTCCACTGCTCTTCATCACCTCTTCACCTTCAATTCCAATCCTAACTATTACAAAAAAACTAAATCTAGACAGGCTTCACCCCACATTGGTGCTTTAACATACTAATTACTTCTAAAAATTTGTAGTGGCCTGGTGCCGCTCAGATTCATACCATCAAAGGAACGGTGATTTATTTATTTTTTTGGTGGAGAATCCAGGAATGTTCCCAGCCTTGGCCTGACTTGCACTCACTCATAGAAAGAGACATGAAATCCAATAAATCAAATAAATGAATGAATTAATATATTAAATGGAAATTAAATATAAACAACAAAAAAACAAATAACCCTCTCCTTCACCCTTTGGCAATAACAAATAAAACACAACAATAAACGCCCGTGACAATGTCCATGAATCAGTTCCAATGCAGCAGTAATTGAAGAAGTGGCATGGAGTGAAAGATGACGATCCCAGGAACAGCTATCCTTAAGTAACGTTATAAACAGTCCTACCGGTAGTCCTGATGCGGCAAGAGGTGAGATTTGTGGGAGCACTCCCTTCGAAGATGCATGACAACCAATCCACCACTATTCACATGACGGGCAGGCACGAGTCAGTCTATACATCATTACAGGTTCATGATCCAGGGTATAAACGATATTCCACAGGGGTTATGCCAGATGAGACAAATGGGTGAACAGAACCACAGACAACCTCTTCTTGCTGCTTAGCTGGCCTCTCTTGTCCCCAGCAGCCCTGAATACCCTAAAGGCAGCTGGGAAATGGAGTCCATTAAGTTGTAGCACTGCTACAAACTCCTGCTCTTGTGCTCAGCCGTTTACAAGGTTAGCCCAGTTAATATGAGGACAGTTAAAGTCTCCCGTGACTATAATATCCCCCTGTAAACTGGCCTTTTCAATGTTATTAAAAAGGTGTGTATTGAAATTATTGTCTGCACTTTGGGGCCTAAAGCATATTCCTAAATTAAGGTCTCTTCTCTTAATGCTTCAGACAGTTCCAGACATCCTCACTAAGATGGGGCTCATCATCCATTTGAAGAAGACATGCGTTTAAAGTTTTGTTTTACATAAATGGCAGCTCCACTCCTTTTCTTTTCTGTCTATCCTTCCTAAAAATGTGCACTCATGTTATTTAGCCAGATTTCTATTATTGATATAATATAATAATTATGCTCCTCTGCTTATTTTATTTTTGGTACTCTTAGCATTAGGGAAAGTTAGTTTTAAAGTGTTACTTATTTAACTTTTACACTTAAACTTTGGGCTAGTGTTTACATTACTATGCATATTTGTTTTTATACTATTGTTCATCCTCTCATGTACAGTTCTAAACCTGGCCTGTCCTAAACTCTGTGCCCAACCCTCCATTCCCTAGTTTAAGTTTAAACAATCCTTGACTAACCTACTCATATGCCTCCCCAACACATTGGTGCCCTTCAACTTCAAATGTAACCCATCACAGCTTAAAAAGTCCGATTTGTTCCAGTGCCCCATAACCTTAAACCCTTCTACCCTACACCAAGACTGAGCCACACGTTAGCCTTCTAATTTCTTCAGTCTTACCTGGACTAACACGTGGCACAGGTAGCGCTCCCTCTCTAGATCCCTGTCTGTGTACTGCCAAGACTCTCTCTTGACCGGTTTCAAGTCAGCCGCCTACCTGTACCTAAAATAAATGCCTTCTTCCTAAAGAATGATTGCACATGTCCTTGACTTTCTGCTAGTGTTAATGCTTAACTGTATGAGTGCTATACGGTGCTATCCAATGGTTTGACACTGGTTATTTACTTATAGTCTTGATGGTTTCTGTAACTACTTTTTGTGCTTTCTGCCCCAGCTTGCCTCACTGGTGCTTGTTTTGAAAGCAAGTAACAAAAACAAGTACAATTAACTTTTCCAAACACTTCCCTAGGCACTCAGCTACTTTTGCTCCTGTGCAGGCGACAAAAAGGCAAAAAAAAAAAAAAAAAACTTTGGAAGGTGAACAAAATGTAAAAGTTCCCAAATGCTTCCTTGGTGGCAAGCAGAAAATGTTTTTAGGAGCAAAAGTTGTATTTTAATGAACTGTCATGCAGCAGTAACACAAAACACTCAACATTTGTTCTTCCATTTCAACTTGTAAGGACAATATCAACACCAGGACCAGTACGGCAGTCACTAGCAATACATCAGTCACAAAATTGTGGCACCCATGAAAAATAAAATGGTGTCTGATAAGACATAAAAATAATCAAAACTCAAAACAAAAATTTGATGACCCTGGGTGTCAACACCCTCGAAAATATATAAATCTTTTACGCAGCCCAAGGAGACGCATGAAAACTTAAATAAAAATATTAATCATAACTCTGTGATGGAGGTTAAAATAAACAATGTCATACACAGGGATAGTTACGCAGGAGGTGAAAATAGAATTCCAGTTACAAGATCAAGTGCAGTAAAATAAACATAAACAGTCAGTATGTAGGACATAAATCAGGGCTCAGATCAGCACTTCCTTTTATGCTGTTAGAAAATGGCCTGCCTTCATCATGGATGTTAAAGGCTACAGAGGATATCTTCAAACTTGGAAATGAGCTGCGACTGAGATAAGATTTGACTAAATACCATAACATGACACCAGTGGGCAAAATACCCATCATAAGCTAGGGTTTTATTAGTTCTCCAATGTTGGCTGAACACTGTAATCTTACTCTGGTACTGTAGAATATATAATACATAAGCTATGGGGAATGGCATTAGTTAAGATGGGCATTTCTTTAGTAGATGAATCTTGTCATGCACAGTCACACCACCATGTAATGCTTGGCAGTATAATGTAGAATCACCACTTTCCAGGGCAGGCATACCTAAATGCTGTGTGTGCCCAGCTAAAATGGCAATTTTATTGTGTGGATTGCGATAATTGTGTGCTGTGAACCAAATTCCCACCCACCAATGCAGCTCTAGAAAGCAAAGGGCACAGTTCCCAGAAGAACACCAAAAGTCTCCATTTCTTTCTGTTACCCACTGCTCACTAAGCACAAGCCAAGCAATAATGGCTCTTATTTATATGTTGTACATTTTCTCCTCTAAGTCCCTTCTCTTTTTCTCAAATCCCCCCAAAGCCTGCCAAAAGACAGGTTTCTCTTTTGTGGTGGATGAACAGCTTCCACTTTGAGCCTCTAACTTCACCCAGCCTGATGCCACTTCAGCCTCTAACTTTGCCCATCCTGCTGCTAATCAAGCCTCTAGCCCCACCCAGGCCAATGCCCCTTCAGCCTTGCTCTTCCCGTGAAGCACTCACAGACAGTTATTTTACTGCCCAGCCTGTCTGCCGCCTGATGCAAACCCAGTAATGGGCAGGAGTTATTAACACCATAAGATGCTTTAACAATTTATATTTAGAGACTCTCCCCACAATTTTGATTTTCAGGTTTTTAGGGCATTCAAAAGGTTAATTTGGGCTCAAGACCCCCAAGCCTTCCTGTGTTTTGTATTTTGCAAGGCACTCTTCTCTACTGCCACCAAGCTTTTAATCTTTGGCCTGTGCTATGTGTCACGCTCTGGCCGTTTGGTGTCCATTTGGCTTTCCATATTTCATGATTAGGGTGGTGTGTTGGTGCAGTGGTTGGCACGGTACAAACCTTTACCCTTTCACTGCCTGTGGGGTTTGCATCTTCAATCTGTGTCTTCTTGGATTGTCTCTCTACCTTACCAAAGATACGTATGATAGGTTAACTGGTCATGTTTGAGAGTATGTGCCCCTAAGATGGACCAGCTCCCCACACCTACAGTAACTTCCAGCCAGATGTTCAATGTTGTCATGATGGACTCCAGTTCCTGCAATCCTGAATGGATAATTTGGACTTGAAAATGGATGAACTTTCTGTATTTGTGCTCTCTTTGGTGCTCTAAGGCATGCAATAACATAAAGAGCAAAAAATAAAAATGTTATTTTCGTTATGAGGGTGATCCGTATTTGCTCAGGAGGAAAGATCACACGAGGTGACATGAGCATATTTCAGTGGAATCTACATTCAGAATACCTGAGGCTCTTTGTATATGAAATTCGACTTGCCTTAATGATTGGGTGCGTCACAAGCAATTCTGCTGCTTCTCACACACAAATGGAGTTTTCCCACAGGATTCACAAAGGAAGTCCATGCCCCACACTACCAAATTATGGGAAATTATTTTCACTTGAAAAAGATTAAAAATTCTATTTTTTACACGGGATCATTTTGTGGGCTCTAGTAACACAGATGACACTTTGTGCTATGCAATGATAAGGTTGGGTGGATCTGTAATGTATCTGGTAGGCAAATTCCACAAGTGAAAGCGTCATTCTGCTTCCCCACACTGTGCACTGAGCTCAGTCAAAGGGATAAGTGGGGGACTACTACTGTATCTCACTGCCTCGGCCCCTTTGAGTCCCAGCCGGGACACTGTTGCTGTTTAAGTGTGGAAATTCTCGCCACTTCTGTGTGGTGTTGTTCTCCAGCCACCCTGATTTTCCACACATCTTAAGCTGCTGTCACATTACGCGACTTCTAGTCGGAGAGAATGTCAGGCTTTCCGACTGAAGTTGCTGCCTTCGTTGCTGAACCAATTCAATTTACATGACTGTGAAAAAAAATAATCATTAGGCATGTCATATCTCCTGACCGACTGTGGACCTTCCAGCACAGTTGTGCTTGCCAACTTTTTATGACAGCCAATAGTGTGGTGCCTGATGGAGTCAAGGCTGTACAAGACATTAATAGGAACAGCCACAATTTCATCCCCTTTTTCTTTTCTCCATGCTGTTGTGGTACATAAAACATGAAACATGAAACAGACGAGCCTCTCTTCTGTTTCTGAGGTCCACAACACACATGTTCCTTATTCCTCATCACTGCTTATATGCATTGTACTTCTGGATGAGTATTCATTGGTTTTCAGCTCTCACAGCCCACCACTACAACTAACGACAAAATCAAATGTGTTTGATTATGCTTGATTGAGTTGTGGGCTAACTGGAGTGAGTCACTGCATATGTCACATTGCGTGACTGGCTTCACAGGAGTGTGCCTCTGACTGCAACCAACTCGCTATGGGTGCATGCACTGATAACAGTGTGCTGCCGCACCCACCACCCAACAAACCACTTGGATTGGGACACCTCAGCACCGTACTGGAACAGTGTGAGGTTTTATTTTTTTTACAGTGGCTGAAGTGCCAGTCCTGCTTGGATTGGAGATTGGAGGACCTACTTGCAGGGCTGGATGCACGTTAATGTCATACCCACTGTGGAAGTAACCCTCGATGAAGACAGGAATAGTTCAATCAATCAGGCATCAGTGAGCACATAGGATTCATGCGTTGCAAGGCAGAAGAGCAAAGTTCCCCTTTTTCAATCGGTTTATAATATCTTCCCTCCCTCCCCCTTCCGCTTACTTATCAATAAACATAATATCGTTTATCTAAGCATTTCATCTTACATTGCGCAAATCGGCTAACTGTTTGTTTTATGTACATTGCAGATGGGGCCCTAAAGAAGGAAGAGTCCTCTTTCCTGTGTCTAACAGATGCGTCCCTGAAAAGGAAGTCTTTCTTGGTCAGCTTACTGCACCCTGTCTTATGACAGACGCCTGTATGAATAACCTGCCGTTATGGCAAAACAGCTTTGTCAGTTTTTAACCCTTAGTAACTTGCAAGCAGTTAAATTTTCTTTCACACCACAATGAAGCACTTGAAGGTTAAGGGCCCCTGGAATCACTGGAAAATTCATCAAATATGACATGGCCTGTAGATTAACAGGTAACTCGATTAGCCATGAATGAGTGTGCATTCTGGGACGACTCATGCCATCTGGCGATGGCTCCTGCCGTGCATATCTTTCTACTGGGATTGGCTCTGGTGAACTACATCAAGTGGGTTAACAGATGTTTGAATAGTTAGATCCAGTTCCCCCCAAACACCAGTATAAAATCAGATGAGTTGTCGAAACACAGATTCTAGAGATTCCTGAAAACTTCAAGAAAAAATTTGTACACCAGTTTTTATTGTTCTGGAGCTCCACCTTACCATGCTGTCAGCTATATTGTTGAGACAGAAAGAGGTTGGAATTGTAGTCCCTTTTCTCAGGAGTGATTGTCTTGCCTAAAACTCACCAAGAACAAGACATCAAATGTTCCATGAATTCACACATAGAAATCTACAATAGCATCTAGAGATCTGCAGGCCTCGACACTAAATTATCTCCATGTATGTAATACACATCAATGCTTGCTAACTCCAATAAAATGTAGCAGATCCAATTTTAAAATTTCTGCTGTCAAGCCTGTCATTGTTCTGTGCCATTTGCCCTGGCATCAACTTCATCATTAATCAAAGGTAAAAATGACGCACTGATTTGGAAACAGCCACTGGGCATCTGGACTGGGATCTTAAACCTCTGCCCTGGTCTGTTTTCCTGTCCACATCACAAAGGCGTACGTGTTAAATGATTTGGTGACTTGAAATTGGCCCCGGATGAGGGAATGCAGGTTGTTGGACGGGTGCTCATCTACTTTCACTTCTTAGCAGGTCCCAGTGAAAATTAAGCTGAATAAGTGGGGTTGAAAAATAAATGAATAATTCATATATCCTCTGAAAAGATGTTGCTCTTTCCCCGAGACATACTATATATATGTCACACTAGTGTGTTCAATATGAAGCTTAATATTCTTTCTTATTTCCTTTAAAGACGACCTGATTTTGGAGTGTAGAAAACCTCTCACAAGTTTGTGCTGCTGCAATATGGCGCAGAGTTATGTGCAGCGTGTGAGGATCTGCTGGCGAGTTCTGAAATCGTGTGCCTGACTTGTAATTCTCGGCGTTCTTATAAAGAGATTACACTTTCTATTTATAAAGCTCTTGCATCCAGCCTGCACACATTTTTTTTTTCATTTTTTTACTGAAGAGGTTTTCTCGGAACACTCTAGCATGCTTAATCAGCACTCTTCACAGTGTGGGGATTAAAAGAAAGACGTGTAATCAACACAAAAATGCAGCCTAAGCAGCTAACACAAAAGCCCCTTTGTGTCAAGAGGCCAGTGGAGAAACAACACCAGTTTATTTGAGACACATTCTAGCAGAAACAGTTTGCTCCTGCCTTGCCTAAACGCATCACAAGTGCTAAAAATCAGGGGACATTTGCATTCAGTGATAATCAGAAAGGATTTCTCCATAAATGAATCGCTCTCTGATTTAAGGCTTGCTAGGAATGTTCTGGCTTACCACACAGCTCCTAGGCTCAGGGCCTTTGTGCAGCGGATAAGCTGGAGTGCCTCCCGGGATGCTTAGAACTACTTTGTTTAGAACATTAGAACAAGTGTGATGAGAACAGGCCATGCAGCCCAATAAGGTGACCACTCCTATGCGCATCAAGTCAGGGGTTCAGTCAACATCAAGTCAACCTGTAAAAGTCCCACACTTATCACACTACTTGGTAATTAGTTCCATGTGCCTATGGCTCTCTGCATGGAGGCCTTGTGTTCTTAGAAGAACTTCTCTTGGGCAATAAATCCAACTGAAGGGGTGACCAAACAAAGAGCAATCCAAAAATTGGTTCCCATAATGACTCACCAAAAAAGAATTGAAGTACATCAGGAAGTACCCATCGAATTTAGATGATGACATCTGAAGGCAAGCACCTGGTGGGTAGTGGGCTACACAGATTCCGAGGCCATTTTAACACCATGACCGGTGACAGGCATGTGCAGGACTGACCATGTTGATTTGACCTGGGCTGTGGAAATCAGTTCCAGACGTCAACTGGCAGGGAAGGAGCAGGAATTTATGTGGGAAGATGAGAAAGCTTCATTCTACTAGCAACCAGATGAGCCAGCCTCGTTCTTGTTTAGTTTCTAATGGATTATTTTAGAAGGGGTCTTTGTCCACAGCTGGTTTCTGCTCTGTATGTTTATTATGTTTTCTTGTCATTTCTGTTAGTTTCGAATTTATTGTTATGTAATTTTTGTTACGTTTAAATATTATTTAGTGTAACTGTTTAATTCCTGGAATGAACTTGTAGAAAAAAATGTCTGCACATTGGCACTAGCAGATCCTGTCACCTTTGAAGTACTCTCCTTCTGCAGCTATGCATTTAGTTGGATGACAGTGCCATCGCTGAAAACATACGTGGAAGTCTGTTTTTGTAAGATCCTCGAGTTCTCTTGTCACGTTACACTGTATGTCAGAAATGTCTGAAAATCTTCATCCTTTCCTTTTATTTTTGGGAAGACCCGGAAGTCACAAGCTAAGTCAGGTGACTAGGGTGGATGATCCAATTTGGTAATTTCTTAGCCAGAAACTTGCAAATACTAAGCACATCATCGCTTCAGTCATTGTCGTGATGGATGATCCACTTCTGGGGTCATTGTTCACATCTTCTTGTCCCTCCTTGAACCTCTCATGCCACCCACAAGACACTTGACCTTTTCACTGCATCCTCACAATACGCCACTTTCAACAGCTCCAAAATTTCAGTAGCGCTGTTTCATGGGGGACAGTACATGACCATTCTGGGAATTAAATTGTCACACCTCATATGTATGGTGTCTCCTTGTGGTCTGTGTGTGGAACCCCAAGAGGCGGAGCTACCATGATGTCACTGCTGAGGTTCCACTGTCAACCTTGAAATTCTGGCCACAGACTGTGGAAGAGGTCAGATCAATGCCTAAGTAAGCTTCATTTTGATTTCTAGTTACCGATTTTTGTTTCTGTTTTTTGCCTTTAGATATTGTATTTGGGTATGTTAATGGTGGGTTGCCCTTTTGGTTTATTTTTGCCTTGCTATAGTTGTGTGCTTCTTTTGTTGTTTATTTAATACATTATTTAAGGAACTTTGCTTTGATTTTGTCCTGACAAGCCCAAGTTTTACAATCATTCTCTCCTTTAGATGACATTTTTTTGTGTATTTCTACATTGAAAGTATTTTAAGCTGTTAAAACCTGCACCCCATTTTGGGCCTGTGCAAGTATCACAGCCTTCAGTTCCAGTGAAATCCTGGTCTGGTTCTTTGTGATATTTCCAGGCCTGTTCACAGTGTGAAACCTTGCCTGGCCTGGGAATAAGTGAGGCTTTCTAACATTGCACTTACTGAATAGATGTGACAAACCAGAACTTAAAAGTTTTATTTCACTGTGCTCCATTTTGGGTGGAGTGGCGGCTCCAAGGCTCGGATGGTTGCTGGTTCATATCCCGCAAACACCAGATGCGACTCTGCTCCGTTGGGCCCTTGAGTAATGCCCTCAACCTGCAATTGCTCCATCCTGGGTATGATGTTAACCTGCATCCAGCCCTGCAAGCAGCTCCTCCATCTTGCAGGGAAAACTTGGGGGTTGGTGGCAGGATTGGCACTTCAGCCACTTTAAAAAAAAACCTCATGCTGCTCAGTTAGGTGCTGAGGTGTCACATGTTGCATGGCGGCACTCAGATCCCAATCCAGTGGTTTGTCGTGTAGTGGGTACAGCAACATGCTGTAATCAGTACATACTCCCAACCTCCTCCTCCATTTTTAAACACTCATTTAAAGTCTCTGTCCCATTATGTAACTTTTCCAGTGATTGTCAGCCTTAGCCTTCATTTTCTTAATCATAGCGCATCAGAGACAGTCGGCAGCGAGCTCCTGTTACACGCCCAACAACTCACTCCAACTAGCCTATGAATCACATTATAAATTCAAGCAGGTTTGAATTGGGTCATCACTCATTTTGGTAGGCTGTGTGTGCAGGAGAGCTGACAACCAATGAACGCTCATCTAGAAGTATAATACATAGAATGTAGCAATGAAGAATAAGGAACATGTGTGTTTTGAACCTCTTAAACACAAGAAAGCTTGTCTGTCTGATGTCTCATGTTTTATGTACCATGAGACAATAGAAAAAAAGAAATAAAAGATTGCATACCTGGTAACTCTTCATACAATGTTGGCTCTGTCAGGTGCTAGCATGAATGTGCTAGAAGGTCAGCACTCAGTCAATGTGACATGGGCAGCAATTTTCAGGCATTTACATTGACATGATCCAGCAAAAAGATCAACCACTTTAGTCAGCAAATCTGACATACTCCACCAGAATTCATGTAATTTGATATGGAGTAAAAGGTAAACTGGAGACCATGCTTGTGGGGAAAAAAAAAACCTGAAGCCAGGTCATCAGCCTCTTTGTGGTCCTGGTGCTTTTGGCCAGCCTCCAAAATCTGGTAGAACCTCCTTTAGCAGCATAACCATGAGCAAACACTTCCTGTAGCTGCTGATCAGACTTGCACAACAGTTAGGAGCGTTAGACCATTTCTCTTAACAGAACTCTTTCAGCTCTTTGATATTTCTGGGATTCCATACATGAACAGCTCTCTTGAGGTGATGCCACAGCATCTCATTTGGGTTGATGTCTGGACTGTGACAGTGTGGGTAGGCTCCTTACTCCCTCTTTCATTTTGGAAGCCTCTTGAACCCGACACTGTCAGTAGTGTATCAGAGATGTGCGTGGCAGATGAGGACAAAACACACAGAAAGCAAGGGGATGGTGAAAAGTGCTTTTATTAAAAATCTCCAAATCAAAGTGTTCCATAAATAAATAATCCATAAAGGAAGTGAAAGTGGAGGTTAAAACAATTTCAATAAATATCCAAAATCAGAGGTTAAAACACAGGCAGGAAACCTTGGTGCCCCTTTAAAACCGACTCCTCCTTGTCTTATCCCTTCCCGGATCTTGCAGACCGAGGAGAACAAGAGCACATTCCTGAGCACAATGGTCGCTCAGCAGGAAGGACCGTTCAGCCCTCTTATAAATGCTCCTTCCTGGGGCTCCGTCCGTCTGCTTCCTTTCCTTGCACCGGCTCTCTCTCACACTCCTGTCTCTCTTCTTCAAACCTCCTTTTTTCCCCCCCTTTAGTTCACTCTTCTCATCTTTCCTTTTTTGATTCTCTCCTCCTCACACTCCCTTTTGTAATCATGGTGACGTGGCACAGCTGTTGCAATCAGCAGCTCCTGGCGTGTGGGTGATCCTGCACCTGTGCACTAAATGCAGGGTCATCCGCTCTCGCCAGCCTATCACGCCCACCTGAAGACACGAGTGCGGCGATTATTTATTTTAAAACGCCAATGAGCCACAGACCTCACTTTACCACATGTACTTTAACTTGGTCTTTCTAGAATACAAATTTTCTTCTGCTTATGCGGTTCTTTTTTATATTCCATTATATCGTTGCATCAAACAGTCTTATGAAGTTTGAGATGATGGATTGCTACCTTGACATTCTATAAAATCAAACCATAAAGCCATCTCAACCAAGCGTCATGGCTGGGAGAAGAATTTGGTGTTGGTGTGCAGTGCTCTTTTCCCCTCTGATTTCAATATTTGTCTCATCTGTCCATACACGATAGTCCCACAGGTGTTGTGGAAAAATCTTGTGGCCTTTTGGAAACTTGAGACATGTAGCAATATCTCTTTTGCAGAGTTGTGGTTTCCTCTTTGATATCTTTCCACAAACAACGTTCTTGTTCAGTGTCTTCTTATAATCAGCACATGAGCACAGACTGGCAAGTTCACGAGATTTCTGCAGGTCCTCTGCTTTTACCATCTGGTTCTTTTCCCCTGGTTCCACTGCTCCATTACTGTGAACGTTGGCCATTCATAAGCAGAGCAGCAACAATAGTGAATTTCCTTCAACTGCAAACAATTTATCCTAGTGTGAATTGAACAACCGGACTTTCAGAAATGGTTTGGTAGCCATTTCCCGATTTACAGTATGCATCTCTAGACAACTTCCTTTAAGGTCTTCTGATATTTCTGATTGCTGCATGGTTCACCTGACCAGCTCTTTGTTGAGCAGAACAGACTCCGTAACTAACCTTGGTGTGCCTATTTGATATGGTGGGTCACCTCCAACCAACACACCAATCTCATCACATTGATCGGGACACCTGACATCAGTTAGCTTCTGGAGATGTCACTGGCCTCGAGGTGTGCAGACTTGTTTAGGCCTGGACTGTGAAAGTTCATGTGAAGTGCCCAAAACTGACAAGAGGAGCCATTGTTTGGGTGTTTTAAGTTCAAGCGGATTGTGTGCGTCCGTTCCTGTGATTCATTTGAAGGTCAGGCCACGTTTTTATCAGCAATAAATGCAGACATCCAGGTAAGTCCAAAAGGGTTCACAAACATTTTCTAGCAGCTATACACATTGCCTTCAGTTTTTCCCAACTTAAACTTAAAAAGCCATGATCATGTGCTGCATTCATTAATTCAAATGATGCCATTGTGCAAAGTAGCTTGCAAATTTCAAATGCAAACCTGCATTAAGGGCTTAGGCAGTTTAGACAGCTCTTTGGATTGAACTGTCAAACTGCTTCTTTATGGTCTAACATGTTAATGGCTACAACACACTGCCTATTAATGAGAAAGAAAGAAAAAAAAATAACTTCCAAAATATCTGAAAAGATAACCTTGATCTACACAATGTGCTTACCTGATTTACATAAATAGGAAGCCTGGGCATTTCTCGATTGACATTTTTTGGCTGATGAGTCACCTCTTCACAGGAATAAGCACTGCTATTAATGGTGGCAAATACAGTTCTAAAGTGGCCATTACAAGAATGAACACAAAAAAAGGACAGACTTGGAGGACAGGCACCACTCCCTGCACTTAGCTTCAAGTTTACTATGATGTCTCCAAACCATACAAAAAAAAGGCAATGACCGTCACATGACACATTAGACGCAACATCGGACAATGTGTACAAGGAACTGGGATGGAAACCAGGGCGTCAGTGAGCCCAAACCCCGACACGAACACACAAACACAGTCCCAGGTTCAAATAAAGGTTGGTTTATTCACCAAAAATCCTTTTCTCAGTTGCAAAAGCACAAAACAATATACACAAAATCTCACATTCCAAATCTTACCACCACACTGCCCTCCTCCAGTCAAGTGTTGCCTCTTTTCCTCCCAGCTCACCTGTGTAAGAGAGTGTGGTCTCTTTTATTAAGGATCTGAGAGTACTTCTGGTGCCAGGGCCACTGCCCGATGGAAGCACTTCTGGGTCATACAGTCACCCAGTGACCCCAGCAGGGCTGCTGTGTTGGACTACATCTCCCTGCATGCCCTGCTGGCTTTCCACTGGGCACCGATATCCGGGGCTGCTGCCATCTAGCGTGCTGGGGGTGTAAAAAAAAAAAAAAAAACCCAGCAATATTTTTTTTTCTTTCAATGGTCTGTCTGTCCATCCCTTCCAGTTCTTCCTTCCAGGTCTGCTCCCTTTCTTCTACCCTGCCTGTAAGGAGCCTCCCATCTGGGTAAGGAACCATCCCCTCTCCTGGCCAGGATGCCCATCCAGCCCGTGTGGCATCTACAGAACATTCAGGTATTTGTCACTAGGAGTGGCTGTTGAGTAGTCGTATAACTGTTAGAGAAAAAATAGTCCCTGAATCCACGGTTTGTCACAAGGAAGGGGTGGCTGGGATCTTTAATCACAATGTTTGCCTTTCTAAGGCAGTAAGTACTGTACTTGTCCTGAATAAGGCAGCTTGGTGCCTGGGACATTCTGTGCCACCTGTGGTTTACAATCTTGAGCCAGGCAGGATGTGATGCGGCCATCACAAGATGGACTTCATGGTGTATCAGTAGAAGATCAAGAGAACAGTTGGAGAAATCTACACTTGCCGCAGATATCTTTGACAGTACAACATGTTAAATGATGAGCTGTAGTCTATAAACAGTTTACATTATCCAGAAGTGTCAAGATGGAGTGAAATGCAGTGGATAACGGCATCTGTTATAACGATATGCAGACTGGAGGAGATCATGACTATCTGGGCTATTCTTGTTAATATGTCCCAGTACCAGTCTCTCAAAAAACTTCATCTGGAGTGCCACTGATCTGTGACCATTCAAATTGTCCACTTTTGTTTTCTTAGGCCCAAGGATAAGTGGCGTCTCTTTTGCTACCTCAGAGTTTCAGTGAGGTATTAAATGTTTTTAAGATTACTCCCTGAAATTCCATGTGGATTGGACACCTTTTGCATACTAATACATTTAAAAGTCTGCCTTACGTTAAGCACACAAAGAGGAGAATGAATTGTCGAGTGCTGTAAACAATCAAAGGGTGTGTAGAAAATGTTAAGTTCATTAGGGAGAGAAAAGGTGGATGAGCTGGATTAGTCTTTACTTTGTCATCAGTAATCCAACATATATAAATCTGACAATATGCTTCTCCAAAAGCACGTGAGGGCCTTGAGTGGTTGGGTCTTCTCAAGTATTATACATTTCATATTATTGAAAAAAGAGAATTGGTGCCACAAACTGCAGTTACCGCAGCTTGTGAGGCCTCTAGTATAAATTGTTATTTTAATAATTTCTTTTTTTAATGACTTGATCAGCAGAGTTCACCAAACCATTTAACAGCAGAGCTCCATTCTACAAACCTTTCAAAATAAAAATGCACCTAGTTTGATAAAAGACTGATTCAGGTTGTATGCCATTTTATACATTTGGCTCTGATCATTATTCAGTCAGTGTCTGCCGACATACCATAATCAATAAAATGATTTTTATCGTTGAATTTAATAAATGAGCATGGGGCTGAAGTATGAAAACATAATTGTGCTTGCACTTTGTCAAGTAAAAAAAGCTGATAAGTAATAAATAATACATTTTCTGGTGCCATGTTTTCTAGCACAGGACTGTGGAGAGCTCATGTCCACCCTGGTAGCCACGTGTGTCTGTGCTGTAACCCAACTGAACTGGACTGAATGCAGGTCCATTGCAGAAAGCCTTATAACACACATTCACTCTAAGTGGACCAATCGGCTTGGCCACTGGTCAGTATATGGTGGGAGAAACCAGAAGAAACCCACACAAACACAGGGAGAACATACTAGGGCCCAGTGATGGAAGCCATATGCTGACAGGCTATTGGGACAACCCCAGAAGTAGCGGACACCATGAGATGCAATAACTTGAATGCAAAATTGGAAAGAAAATTCCACCATGTTAAAAGTCTGAAATAGTCCAAAGTCAGAGAAACAAACGGAGAATTAGCACAGAAGTTAATTTAAGAATGTGCAGAATCAGAGGGGTTCATCTAATATATTGAAAACTTACCTGAAGACAGGCCGAGTCCAAAGGTCTTTCCATTTATTAACAGGATCACTTAGAATTAAACTATCAGGATAAGTGCTCTGAATATGTTGACCGGCCACTGAAATCAGGTAAATTTGTTTTTGACACCAATGTAAAATCAGGTTGTTACTTTATTATTGTAGTCAAATGCATTCTGTTATTGAACAAAACTCACAATAAAAACGTATTTTCTGTACAAATGTAATTTGAGTTACCTTGTAGTTGGCACATGACTTCTTTGTGCTCGCCAATTGCATCTAACAAGTTAGGCCTTGCACAATCTGTAGCAGTCAAACTGCGCAGTTTCCATTTGGTGAGATGCTAATCAGAGAGAGAGAGAGACATATTCAGATTATTGGATTCTACATATGGAAATTATTTTTGTGAACAATAAAAGTTATTCAAAATATTGCTAATAAGAAAACTACTAACCAGAAGTGAAATATTCTGTTCTGTGATTTTTCATTCTAATTTCTGACGCCCCACTATGTTCTGTTCATATGCATTAGTCACCAATGTGCTCGTGTTTGGTGCTACAGATCCAAAGACGGTTTACAAGATAACTCATAGGTGTCATCCATCTATAGATCACCTACTATGAGTTAACTCGTGTCCAGCAGTCAGCGTGTCAATATCTGCTGTTATCACAAGATCCATATACGATGTAAGTACTTGTACTATAGTGGCTATCATCAAAGTAGCAGAGAACATCTGGCCTATAATATGGTAAAATCTCTAAAGTTAGTATATACCTTGTCCTTTAAAGAGCACTTTTGGTGGGGTACCAAATAGCAGCAGGACTTTCTCCTAAGATGGTAATTTTGACTTTCAACCTCCTTCCATATTACCTTTTAAAGTTAGCGGGACATTTTGAATACCTTCATTTTGAATAGAAGTGTGTTTATCAGCCTCCTTCACCATGTTGAGAAAAGTGTTTCCCCAAATTATCTTCATTTACAGGATATTGCACCTTGGTTTAGTAAAAACTTCTTGATACCTTCTGGAAAAGTGTCTCATTAAAGAGAAGCCCTCCTAAGGTGAATTCCTCAGTTATTCCTGTGCTGTGCAGCAGGAGGCAGTTGTGTAGAAGAAGCTCTTACAATGTTTAATCAGGGCGTTTAGTCATGTTTTTCATTATATCTTAGGACTTTTACTGTTTTTATTAAAGGAGAAGTTTGGTATCTTTCAAGTTGAAGCTATTTCTTCACAATCATGGTATATATTACATTGCCATATAAAATTGCATTCTATAGTGAAGTGTTTTTGATACATTTAAAAATATATTGTCTGTGTTTGCATGTTACAATAGGACTTAAAGGTCCACAGGTGAATTAAAAACCTTAAAACTTACCGAATTCTGTATGTCTGTTGTTCATGCCAAAAATGTTAGTGTTAACCTACATCTTATGATTACATACATATTACTAAACAGCATATCCATTGTGAGGGATGCCCTCAGGATGGAAGGATTGTGCACAGGGCATTATCTTCCCCAGAGCGCTAGATGGCAGCCCCTTTGGTTGTAGCAGTACCTCAGATTCCCACACAGCAACATGGGACATAGAGTTCTTCCACTTAGCCCTGTTGGGTTTCATGGGTGCAGCAGGGACTGCGGAGCCCTACTTCATGGAGTTTCCATCTCACCCGGATGTGCTTTCGGACCATGTCTACGGAGCACTGGAACTATTCCCAGGTGAGAGATTACAGGTGCTGCCTGCCTCATATTGACTAGCCAGAGTTGGAAGGAGGACGACGAAGCTTGCAAGGAGGAGCAGAGAAGGCAGAGAGGTGCTGAAGACAAAGAGAGAGAAGAAGCCCAACAGTTGCTCTGTGCTGTTTATATTGTGCTTATACTGCAGTATTGGCATATACCTGTGGCTGTGGTGGGAAATGCTCGATAAAGAAGACTTTCCCACGAATAAAGGCTCTTTAGCCTTTTACACTTGAGTCTGTACCTGCTTGTGCTTGGGGAGCTGAATCGCCCGCACCATGTTGTTTTAAGAAAGTGAAAAAGCAAAAGGTAAACCATCGTTGCTACTAGCTGCAAGAACAGAGAAGGTATTTTTTTTTAATCTATAAAAAAACAGGTCACTTTAGAAAGCAATTTTATATATTTCAAATTAATATAAACCATGACTGTGAAGAAATAACCTTGACGTGGAAAATAAACTTATCCCTAGTCCATTATGCGCAAAACTTCTATTGTGTTATGTCACTTTCCATTTGCTAATAGAGACCTGTGAGATTAAGTGTGACGAAACCTCTATCTATTGTCTTCACTCCATTCTGAGTAATGGGAGGGCCATATTGGGGGATCAAAATTACCTGAACAGAAAGTCAGGACATATACTGTAGAGGAAAAAAAAACATGGAGTCAGCCAACAACAAGAAGAAGGTTACTTGTCTCCTTCTGCAAGATGCAATGCATGTCTGTCGGCAAAAAAAACAAAAACAAAGAGATCTACAGCAAAATCAGAAAGTGACCTAGTTGGCAGCCTCCCAGGAGCTTCTTTTCTTTTCAAAATGAAACCACTACAGTATTTCACTACAATATTTATCAGAATTACGTCAAAATGCATTTATGTGCAGTCATCTTAAGATGTCCACTCACGTTGTTAGTGTAACTGGCTGATCGGGTTCAGGGCTGCAGAGTACAGCCACATTCCTATTTGTATCACATTGCCTCTTTGTGTATTTAAATGTATTTGTATCTTTATGTGTACTTATTATGTGATTAGTAATCTGTGAAGTGTGTACTTGTACTTTTCCTAAGAACTTTTCACAGTGCTCTGTGTCTGCACTCACTCCACTGGAAAAAACTC
The DNA here is from genome assembly GCF_900747795.2 of Erpetoichthys calabaricus. NCBI lineage: Eukaryota > Metazoa > Chordata > Cladistia > Polypteriformes > Polypteridae > Erpetoichthys > Erpetoichthys calabaricus. Next base: position 213,169,635 of record NC_041394.2, on the reverse strand, counting down.
TCGAGCACTGCAATAAGTAAGCACAGCATTAACATAAAAGAACAAAAACACACAACAGCTTACCTGATGTACAGTAAAGGGCTTTCTAGGACTTGAGCTCAAATCGTTTCCCCTCTTGTCTGGGACTTCTATATGCGGAAGCTGCAGGAAGCCCACCTTTTATTGAACAACTGCATATCAACAGAAAGGTCTGCTTCTTCTTCATGACGTACACAGCACATTCTGTAAGAGTGAATTGTGATTAAATATTTGACAGAGTTGTGATTATATTGCACTCACAGTCTAATTTTTTTTATTTATTGAGAGAGAAAAAAAAATCATTGCCTTAGCCTGTACAGATTTGGCTTTGTACCAAGTGTGGAGGAGAGCTCAGTCATGGGCATGACTTTACACATGATCAATCCCACCAAAATAAGCTAGTGGGTTTGTAAGAAGGGGCTTGTGAAGAGGCTGGAGGACTGAAGTATACACCTGCTTTCTTGGTCGTCCTGAAGAAACTGATGGGGAAGAAGAAAAATCTGTGTCCCCTGGCAATCAGAGCATATCATCCCCACATACCTTAGGACCTTCCAAAAACACCATGCGGGGTCACTGATGGCTGCAGATGACCACTAATACTTTTGCAGCACTCATCATAGAGCCTACGCATTAGGAAATATCAACATTACAGTTTCCTTTACTGTATGTAAAGGATTTTGCCCTGAAATCCTAAACTGTTTTTCTGCTATCTTGTGTGTTCTTTGTACAAGCTGTATAAAAGTAAATAAAGAGGAAAAATCTTGTTCTGCTGAATCAAAGCTGTGAAGTAAGTGGAACCTGAAATAAATTTTGAAGACAAGCCCAGAGATCTTCTTCTTAGTCTTTTCCAACTTCTAATGATGTGCTTGATCAACCTTCTCCAAACACCACGGTCCCGCTCTTCCTCATCATTCAAGCCCTTCTCTTTCTTTGTTCTTTTATTCTATCCAGCTAAATGCTACAAATTCAATAATGAACAATATCCTGCATGTTTTTAAATTATTTTTTCCTTCTGACACTTCTTTTAGCAAAATAAATAGACATTATGTTTCTTTTTTAATCAAAATGTGTTCATTTTGGATGGCCTTTTCAGCACTCTCATTCTCCGATTGGATCTTTGTGCCAGAATGTGAATTAGCGTCCATGATAATTCACCCATAAGCACTCAGTTGTTGGCCATGTAACTAATAAAAGCACGTAAGACCCATCAGCCCTTCAGTCGCTTGGTGGTGAGGTGGCTACGTGACGCTTGGCTGACATGTCGAGGAGAGTGCCACCAGCGAGCTCTAGCTGTACATATTCGAAAGCAGCAGTCCTACAGGAGCCAACTTCATTCTGTGCACACTAGGACATTATTGTGAGGCTGCGGATGAGGGAGGGTAGTTAAATGAGTGTGATGCTGGACTAAAATAATGTTCAAATTGTACTTTATTCTGCTGTTGTTATAATGTTATTAAGCTACAGCTCCCTGAGCTACCAATGTAGTTGTTGATGTTGTTCCTGTCATGCAGGACATTGTACCTGATTAATAAGAAGCTGTTTGAATGTGGAATGAGCTAAAATTTTTTCACTATGTTAAAAAGATCTTCAGAAATCACAGTTTAAAACACATTAAAATAATAAGTTGACCACGAAGCATAAAGGCTTGCATCACACTACACAACATTATTTTGGTGAGCATTTCACATTTGTTAGATGTCTCAGCCAGAATGCACAACTAGGAATCATAGGAATGATGAATCATATGATTCCCTTACTTTTCCAGCATTTCTATTGTGTAGCAAAGTCAAGATGTTTTGGCAGTCAATCGACGTGGAGCATATTTTTCCATTCTCCATGCTGTTGGAGACAAAGACAAGAGAGCAAATAGATGTTTGTGCTGGGTGCAAAGTTCCATAAGCCTGGTCTCTTCTTTTCCATTATCACTTATTAGAAAGGTAAATTGGTGTTCATTGTATGTTTCAATGAATGCTTGAAAGGTTTAGTGTACAGTAAGCCGTAGGTTAGACACTGAAATATATGCACTGCTGTCAAAGATCAAACTAATCTCATGTCCATACATAGTATAAAAGTAGAAATTGACTTAAACATGTGAAAAAGTGTGGATTTTGTTGGGTTTAATAGAATTTATGTAAGACTTGTTTGACACTTAGGATCATGTTTTCTAGATTGGTCACGACACCCTAAGTAATTTCGACTGATGCACAGTTTCCAAAATGCTCCACCTGATGTCACGTTTGCATGCGAGGTGATACGAATTACATACCACTGTGCATGGAAATATAAGCAATATTAAACATCAATAAATAACTTGAAGTGCTGCGCAAAAGCATCTGCTGCTCTTTGATTTTCTACATACGTTTCTACTTCTCAAAAGTCTTATCATCAAGCAAAATTTATTATATTCATATTCACTGCTTAAGCCAGTTCTAAATCACAGGGACAGAAAACTGGCCTAGTTGTGGACAGTGCTCCAGGCCATTGAAGGGCCTGCGTATTAGCCAATGTTCAAACAAAACTCAAAAAATTCTAAATAAGCAACATTCAGCTTTGATATTTATGACTTTTAGTTATTAAACAAATAATGTAATAAGCAACACCTAGTTTATGCAGAGCATTTTTTTTTAAACTCTGGAGTGGAGTGTTTTCTCCTATATTCCCACTCATTTTGGTATTGTGAACATGTCACAACACTCTGGTGCCGACCGAAACACTTTCACCCAAGGCCCTTTGGAAATGCTGGTCTCAGTGCGGTGCAAGTGAACCCTGGAGTGATATGAATGAGATCAGGCACAGGACCTGTCTTACTATAGAGAATGTTATGCATTATGGGAAACATTTCTAATGGTAATTAGGCAGTCTCAGTCTAAAAACAAATTTTAAAGTCAATAACTGGTAAGGCCATTTTAAGCAGAATAACTGTAATCTGCTTTCTCCCACAGAACTGAACAAATGTTTCTAATCATTTGTAGAATATGGAGTATGAATAGCCTGAATTAAGACCTGCCAGAAAATCTCTGTTGGATTTTGGTGTGAACTTTGATGAGAGTCTTCTGTAACAAAGGTGGAGTTATGCTCATTTTAGTAATAGCCAGTAATCCAGGTCCTAATGCAGACAGATACTCTCAGGTTAAGGCACCACCAGCTATTAGATTCTTTTGTGAAATGCAGTGCTAGCTCCCCCAAGACACACCGGGGCTTCACTTTTTGACTCCTCTTTACACATAGCATAGTGCTGGTGGTCTTCAGGATCAAAGAAGCCCATTCTGGTAAGCCTGAAGTGACCAATGAGTTCTTAATTTGTGAGCAGTAGTTTCCAGCTACTGGATCTTTATGGATGTGTGGTCAATAACACTAACCTTAGCCGAGATGAGAAAAGCCTGTGGATCCTAAGAAGTTGTTTTGAGGGTCTTTTTGACTTTCTGCTGAAAACGCAATCCTTGCTATTTAACAGATTTTATCAGTACAGAAAGTGCTGGAAGAAACGTCTAAACAAAGAAGTTCTCAGACAGTAATCAACAGCAGATCTTTCCATTTGGGGTGTCGAGGCTCCTATATCCTCCCAAACTGACTGACATAAAGTCCAGTGAACTCTTTAGATGACTTACCTTTTCTAGGCAGCACACCTAAAGATGGCACGTTTGAGCACCAAACCAAAGTTGCGGTCATTTTTGTGTCTCTCAAAGCCACTGCTCTGCACTACAAAAACCCACCAAGACCTGACCAGAGTCACTAACAACACTAAACACTATAATGCATTACATGCCATATTAGTTTTAAATTGCTGTGTGTGTGTGTGTGTATATCACATATTTAGTCTTATTAGTTTTCATGTCTTTTTATTGCATCACCATTTTGATTAATTTTTCACTTCGGCTGCCATATTTGTAGTACCAGTATAGCCCCAATGCTACCAACTTACACTAGGATGTTGTGTTTTGTGGCGTCCTCACCCAAAAGATATTTTAAACTGTACCATGCTATTCCCAGTATCCAAGTGTTATTAGTTTCTAGTTTTAAAATCATATTTGGAACATACAGAATCTAAGGGTTATCCACGATTTTGTCGTGGAAACATTAGTTTTGAGGCTTTAAGAGTGTTTCTCTCCTATCTTCTATTTTAAGCGCAATCTGGAAGTTAGTACAATTTTTTTATTTACATTTTTTTATATTTTCTGTGACTTCATCAACTAGATATTCCGCATCAATGCCGAGGTCAGTGTGTCGCAATGTCAGATGTCATCACTGTGCTGGTTTAAATACCAGTGTGACGCCTTGCTATCTATCCATGATATTGATTAATGAAACGTCTAAACTCTCTGCCCATGTCTTTCTAGTGTCCCTTGGGTTTTTCATTCTTGCTTTTCCTTTGGTTTATGTTTTGATTTTGGCAAAATGGAAAAGAAGTCACTCTTAATATTGACTCTTATTCCGTTACTTGACTGCGGTTTATTTCCTGCCCCCTTGTGTTGTACTATTTGTCACAGTTCAGTCACTAGCAGTACACTAAGGTTTTGGATTGGTGAAAAAAAACTTTTCTAGTACAAGTTAGAATAAAACCTAGTCAGGGATTTAAGACCTTGCATGACTTTTAAGTAGGATTTAAGGTTAACCCGTTAGGCTTTGTCATTTTCTGTGTTTTTGGCTTTGACCTGCGCTAGTACGAAGTTTGAGTTTTCCTTTTTCTCCTTCCTTTGTGGCAGTACATTGGGCTTTGGCATTACGATATGTGTGTGATGGGTAACTTGGTAGTCTGTACTTTGAGGTTACACAATAAAGAAGAACCACCTTGCATCCCCTGGTGTCAACTGAATTATTCAACACAGACACTATAATAGGGTTATTCTCTTTTTAAATGTTCTGGTACCTAGGATGTGGTGGGACTGTCACTGACAGGCAAATTCAAATTGTGAACTGTTGCAGAAACCTTTCCAAAACACCAACACACTTTCTTACTAAATTTGTACTAATATGTCAAAAGAAGTGTGGAGAAGGGTGAAGTGGTGGCTCCAAGGCTAGGGTTCTGCTCTTAACCTGGCCCTTAACATGCAATTGCTTTGTCCTGGGTCCGACGTTAATCTGCATCCAGCCCTGCAAGCATGTCCTCCAACTTTGAGGGAAAAATTGGGGGTTGGTGGCAGGATTGGCACTCTAGCCACCATAAAAAAAAACCTCACATTGTTCCAGTGTGGTGCTGAGGTGTCACCCACCGCCCTCAGATCTTAATCCAGGTGGTTTGTTGTGTGGTGGGTGCACCAATGCACTATCAGTGTATGCTCCCAACCTCTCTCTGACCAATGCATATATTTTAATTACTTCTTAACATTACAAAATAAATAAATCTAAATAGTGCCAGTTGCATACCCCTGCAATCCTGTCAAAGGTCTGTGCCGTCTCACCACACCTAAATAAGTGAGCCTCTACATCACACGTTTCCAGTAATAAAAGATTTAACTGCAGAAAACATCCATGCTACAATCCCACATTTGGACAGACTCACTTCACGCACAGTTATCAAATTACACAATGTGGAAAGGTACTCCATTCTGGAATTGCCTATTGGGAAATAGGGCATCATCCACTGTGTCCACTCATAAGCCTCAAGAATAGAAAGGCTAGATTCGACTTTGCTAAAGAACATCTAAAAATGTGCTTGCTTGCTTTCTTTCTCAGGATGTACCAAACTAATATTGTAGCAATTTCTCGGATGGGTTTTTTCTGTTTTCGCAGCTTAAGGATGGCTTCTTTCACCTGCATGGAGAGCTCCTTTGACCGCATGTTGTCTGTTCACAGCAAAATCTTCCACATGCAAGCACCACACCTCAAATCAACTCCAGGCCTTTTATCTGCTTAATTGATAATGGCATAATGACGGACTTGCCCACACCTGCCCATGAAATAGCCTTTGAGTCAATTGTTCAATTACTTTTGAGCCCCTGAAATGAAGGGATTGTGTTAAAAAAAATGCTTTAGTTGCCTCACATTTTTATGCAATCGTTTTGTTCACTCCACTGAATTAAAGCTGAAAGTCTGCACTTCAACAGCATCTGAGTTGTTTCATTTAAAATTCATTGTGGTAATGTACAGAACCAAAATTAGAAAAAAGTTGTCTCTGTCCAAATATTTATGGACCTAACTGTAGATTAACAAAAAGTCATAGATTGAAAGATAACAATATAGTAGAACATAATAAATAAGTAAAATTATGTGAATAAAGTAGAATTAAGTGTTAAGGTGCAATAGTGTAGTAATTATTGTGCAAAACCAAAGTTAGACTGGTGCATATTTAAATGAGGCAGTTTGTTTGCACTACTGAGATCTTTACTTTCTTTTTTTATATTTTCTAATTTTCCTACTTTCATATCCTTTAACTTTCTCCACATGTGTATAGAGCAGTTTTTTTTTTTTTTTTGAGCCTTTCTAATTTCCCTGGTTTCATAGTCTCTAACCTGCTCTGCATGTGTTTAGCGCCAACGTTTGTAAACGTCTTTATGAAGTTCTACTTTCTTTTACTCATTGTCTTTTAATTCTGAGCCGGATTGGACGTGCTTTTTTTTCAATTCCACTTGTTCCGGGCTGATAATTACTTTCCTTATTTTCTGAATTTGCACCTCAATTATTCTTTTTTGCTCTTTTTTCTGTCCAACGCATTTGAGTCTCTTTTCTCCGCGCTGCTTTCTTCTTCGCTTAGATGTCGACATTCAATTTATAACGTACTGTCCTTATACACTTTATATGCACTGAGAGCCCTGGATCTGTGTGTGCTCAAATCCTTCACAAGACTGAATGTTTTGCTGCCTATTGTCCTATTTGATAGATTGTAAGTAGGGTGTGTCTTTGGTCTTGCGGGTCTTTAAAATGTCTTCCGAGAAGATCACGTATCGTAGACTTGCTTTTTGCTTTCCAGGACAGGATTTTTTTTATAATAGATAGACAACAGTAGGAAGTTGAGCTTTTAGTTACTGGACCCCAAAGCAATGGGATGGTCTGCCTGCTACTAATAAGACGTGCCAATTCAGTCCCAGCTTTTAAAGCCAGGCTGAAAACTCACTATATGAGTTTAGCATACCCTGAGTAGAGCTGCTTGAGTTTTTTCTTGTCATCTTAGAGGGTCAAGGCTGAGGGGCTGTCAAAAAACAGGGCCAGCTAAATGCGAAGGAGACATTCCTTGTGTGATTTTTGGGCTATACAAGAAATAAATTGCAGTTGTATTGTATTAGGGAAAAACTGAGAGCAGGTAAAAGATTCTAGGATCTACAGTTATCAGCCATTAGCATTTTAGCTTCCTCATTATTTCTGACAATCCTTATACCGTACATAATTTTGAAATCATCATCTGTATAGTGTGGACATAACCGAGCAGCATCAAGCAATGAGAGGTGTCTTTCTGTTTAGATCTGGACAACCTGATAAGATGAAAGAGAAAAAAAATGAATGATGCAAAATAAAAGATAGCCTTGCAGCTGTTTACAAGAGGATTTGCTCTTCAGCAGGCCAAAAATAGCTAAAGCCACATTGGGGGGAGTTAAAAACAAAAAACAGAAAAACAAACTAGTTTTGAATATGAAAAAGTGTGTTAGGTATTTTTGTTACTGAGTGGGCTCACCACTCTAGAACTACAATGAGGTTGTGGCCCCACCTTGTGGGATGACCAAGCACACACCCAAAGGCACTGGGTCAGTGTTTCTAGAGCAGATTCTAGATATGATGCAGACCTGGCTTATGCACACTTTCTGTTTTATTATGTGAACTTTCGGTTTTATTGTACCTTATGTAATTTCTGTTAGGACTTATTATTTCATATTGATGCACTGTGTCTTTGTGTTTTGCAGATTTAACTCCAGGAGACAGGTCCTACCTCTGCCTTCACATTGTGCTCAGAGAGAAGGTCCCAGCAGTGAATCATTGAGAGATGTTTGGAGGTTGCAATGTTAACAATGCCTGATTTAAAATGTAAGGAAGGTATACAAATCAGTTCTTGCTCAGGAACATTTACAACATAAAGGATCAGATAAGACTGGGGAGAATCGGCCAGGTAGAGAACCTGTGGCAGTTTATGATCATCTTGTTTGTCCAAAACTGCATTTGTGTATTCCTTTCACATGGCAGAGAATGTTGAAACAAGAACTGGTGAAATGGAGAGTTAGCTTATTCTGGATTGGGGTTGATTAGGATCGGTCACTGAATCAGGGGGTCACTCTGTACCATGATGCCCCATTGGGCCATGACAAGTGACAGGAGAGTTTTGATGTCTCTGCCTCTCTTGTGGATTGTAATGCCACATTCTATTTGCTTTTATATTGCACAAGTTATAATAAAACATCATTTATAAACCAGGATTAAACGTGTAACCTTCTCTCCTGCATGTTCTAGTACTCGATCTAATTGTATGGAGTTACGGAAGTGAGAAAGTAGAGTATCTGATACCATGGGGTAAGTATGGGATTTGAGGGATTCTGTTATAGTTTACATATGATAAAACATACGGATTGCCTTTTAAGCAAATCCTATTTTACTGTTTCTGTTACTGTCAAGATTTCCAATAAACTCTCATTATTTTGTTTTGCATTGCTTCAACAAGCCAGGCGTTTAAGGTTACGTTCTTCCTTGTAAGGCATTTCTGGACATTTAAAGTCATTTTGAACTTTTAAAACCGGCTGCCCATTTTGGGCCTGAGCTGGCCAAAGCCTGCAGGTAGTATTCTGGGGCTTGCAGCCAAGGAGTAAGGCCATTTCTGGGCAGGACAGCGAAGTTCTGGGCCTGCTTGTGGAGCTTTCATGAAGCCTCAAAACACTTTCATCATGTCTAACTCCAAATCACATTAATTTCACACCTTTGGATGGACTTGCACTGTTTTACAAAGTGTAATGGAGGAGAGAGCTAATGAACGATCAGAGAAAGAGCTGCGTCTTTGATGACTGCCTGACCCAAACTGTCAGGAGAATCGCTTTAACAATACAGAGAGGAGTCAAGTTCAGTGCTACACATGTAAAACTGTTAAGAAAAGCCTGTCGGTCTAATTTAAGGGAAAGACAATTAGCTACCGATTTTTGTTCATTTCATATTGTTCCATATTTTTACATCTTTATGGCAAGTTATTCTATATTTTTTAAAGAAGTAATCTGCCTGGGATAGGACAGAAATGTATGGGACTGGAAGCCAGTGTGCACACAGTAGACAGGCGAGTTTGTGGCCTATGGCCATGTCCTGAGGAGCACCATGTAATAAATGCCTAGTTTCTCTTACAATTGTGAATATCAAGATGTGTAGTAATAATATGTTGTTACAGGTGGGATTTGTGTTGTTTCATAGTTTTTAGTATAGAAAACTGATATTTAGGGGTTTGTAACTTTTTAATTTCAGTTTGGCTTATTCTTTTGTTTACATGACATGAGAGATGCATCCCATGATTCACAGTATAAATATGTTGGCCATCGCATGATACATTATCCCTCAGTTGGATAAACTCTGAAAAACTTTAATGTACTTAGTTTGTTTTTCAAGAAGGCCAGGTGCTAGGCTGCATTACAGTTTTTAATTCAATTTTAAATTTAACACAATTCTTACCTGTAACTGACTGTGTCACCCTTAACCAGCTCTTAACATGGCTCGTCCCTATTTGCTGAAATGTGAAAACAAAACTGTTAAAACAGGCACATGTTTAAAGAGAACAAGATCAATGGTGCTGAATTCTATACAAATGCATTAAAACCCTTCTGCTGGCTAAGCTTTGTCCTCCTCCTTCTTTTAGACCGTCCGCCCTGCCCACCACTCTGCTGTTACCACAAATAGGTACTTGAAGTTTTCTGCAATTACTTACAAAATAACCTAAGACATGCACAGAGAATGCCGTCCAATTTAAAACTTTTAAAATTAGGAAAGAAAGCACAATTTAAATGGTTAAGAAGTTACTAAGAAGAGTCTTTCATGCTTTTGAAAGTGACTGGAGAGAGGCAGACGGCTCTGCTTTTCCAGACTTTTAAATCTTGCCTGAAGAAGGGGCCTGAGTTGCCTTGAAAAGCCTGCATATTGTAACCTTTTCACTTAGCCAATAAAATGTGTCATTTTGCTTGACGTCTCAATACAAACTTTTATTTTAAAAATAAACAGTACATATAGGGACGTACTCACCTTGTGACAGGGCAATCTCATAGTGTCTTTCAGATCAAATTTGTGCTCTCTGGATTGTCAGGGAGAAAAAAAAAATAGAAAAATCTAATCTACAAACTCTTCATAACAAATTGTGAAACTAGGAGCCATATGCTTGGGTATTAAACACACATTACTGAACCTATGGATGGTTTTAAACTTTAGCAGCTGGAGATATTCCTTTACTAACACTGAAAGCTGACTTTTGTTAAATACTAAAAAGTGAATGTTTTAAGTAGGAATTTAGTTTGCTCATCTCACACATCACCTGCAGTACCCACCATGAACCCTAGCTGGTGCCTAGCACTTTGGACTTTATTTTTCTCAAATTCAGTTATTGAGGCTGGTCCCTTACAACACCATAGATTGTAATCCTGGACTACTCATAGAAGGTGCATGTTCTACTTGTGTCTATGCAGCCTTTCTATGGGTATTTATGTTTCCTCTCAATCCAAAGTATGTCCATGAAGGCTTAACATCCAAATATCAGTGAGTGTACCTTGCTTAAGACTGGCAGTCCTAATATGGCCAAGACAGACTCTGGATATGTGTGACTGTTGAATAAAATGAATTTGTTCAGACGATGGATAAATGGCCTTTCTAATGGGCAGGCTCGGGGTGTTGTCCATTTTTGCAAAACAGTATTTAAACACTAGTCTGTATATATGGATACACTCCCTAATGTTTGGAATTATTGCATATACTTTTAATGCAGTATTTAGACAGATTTTCTGATTTGCAGCCATATGTTAAGAAAACATTAATATGCAGGTAATCACTAATGTTGATTGGCAGAATTTACCAAGAATTTTTGTAGCCAATTTGCTGGAATCGCCAGTGAAATAGTTTGCCAAAATATTCCCAGAGAGTTTGCCATGTGGCTGGTTCTGACAATTTGCTCCACCCCCAAACCCCAGTGCCTCCTGATGATTTGTGAGGCCAGTGGACATCACCGAGCTGTAGTGGCCAATGCTAGATGTGGGTATCACTACCCAAACACCGCTGCCTTCTCAATTTGCTTTTCTCACGCACAGAACTTTCAAGCATGCAAACTGTAAACACACTCCAGCTCATACTTTAAGGTGCTGCCCAATCTGCTTCACATATGATTTAATAATTTACACCACATACACACATGCGTGATGTCACCACTCGATTGGTATTCCGGACAGATTCACACCTCACATGCCTTTATAAAATAAATAAATGGAAAAGAACTCTTGGTATTTTCATTCAAAGAGTATATTATCTGGCCATAAACAGAAAAAAAAATTACAAAAATACTTTGTAGTAGGATTTTACAGGATTCTCTTGGCCCACTTGTTTCGAGTTAATGACTTGTATCCGGTTTTTATTTGGAAGAAAATTAATACTCAATTCTATAGTAAAAATGCTAGGCTCATGATGATGTTTGTAATGATTTCTACATGAAAACCTGAACCACTGAAAGGACCATTAATTGTTCTCTGTATTAAAGAATTTAAGAAAATGCCAGGCTGGCATTTGTAACTTGAAGCTGAAGCACAGCCTGGTCAAGAAAGAATGAAATGATTTAACAGACAGTAGTTTTATTTTATAATGAAAGGAAAAAAAATGATAAGTTGAAACAGCTTAGTAGTCTACATGCAGGGCTAAGATCCATTGAGTTGATGTGGCAACACTCAAGAGTAGTTCATGTACCACAAATGTCCTTAAGTTGAAATAGCTTTGCAAAGAGTGGTGGTCCAGAGTTCCCCCACTGCGCACAGATACACCAGTCAGTAACCAAAGTAAAGGTCTGCTTGTGGCAGTTGGTACTCACAATGATGTAGCTAGTTATTGTGTTCTAGGGAACAATTACATATTCATAATGGGCATCAAATTTCTTTAACAAATTATTGGTTCACTCTGGGTTGAAAGCCAGATGAAGGTAGATGTAAATATCCTATGCAAGACCAATATCAGCTGGGACAAATTCTCGTTGCAGTACTCTATACAAATATTGATAGCTACATAGTGCTTTTAGGTTCTTAAGGAAGCCATGTGAAATAAAGATATACGCTTCATGGACAGTGGAAGAGAGTATGCAATATTCCAGTTTATATTGGACAAAAATGCCTGGGTAGTCATGGTTGTGTGCAAAAAGTAAAGCTGACATCCAGCGCAGACTGTCTTCAGATGGTGTCGTGGACATCCTGCATGGAACTCTGGAATATTCCTTTGTTAATGTGTTTCTTAAACAATATTACTTCTCAAGTAACCTGTCGCATTTAACTTCAAATATACAGCTTTACAATTTGGTTTGGGTAAAATGAATAAATACATTAAATAGTACTATGCATACATTTTCAACGGCTTGTCCAATTCATGGTGAGCTGAACCCAAACAAAGGCACAAGCATTCAAAAATTTAGTGAAAGCTGTAGTATTATACTGTTTATTAGCACTTCTGTTGATTTGTGTCACATTAAATCAGTGATACGCACGGTACTGTCCAACATCTATCCATAGACATGTGGCTATGGTGTTTGGATGCACAAAAGAGTAACAGCTTGTTATTAACTGGTATTTATTCTGATGGAGCACACACAACATAGGTTTTCCTAGATGTATACATACTAGTTTTCTGAATGCTGTACTGGAAAGAGTTCAACACAGGTGTGATGTCATTCCCATTTCTGACATCAAACTTCTGAGGTATAGTGCTTTATGAAAATATCTACCTCAGTGTTTGTCATAATACAATTTGGAATTTAAATGGACTTAATAACTTTTGTGTGTACATGTATTCATCCCCTTTGCTACGAAACCCCTAAATAAGGTCTGGTCGAGTCAATTAACTTCAGTAGTCACATGATTAGTTGTTTAGGGTGTGCAACGGAAGTGTCTCATGATCTGTTTGTTAAAAGACCTGTTCTGGAAGGCCCCCGACTCTGCAACACCACTAAGCAAGTAACATGAAGACCATGGAGCACTCCAAACAGGTCAGAGACAAAGTTGTGGAGAAGTATAGATCAGGGATGGGTTATAAAAAAATAACCAATCTTTGAATGCTCCAGGGAGCTCCATTAAATCCATGAAAACAAAACGGGAAAAAATATGCCACCACTAACAAACCTGACAAGAGAAGGCTAACCACCAAAACTCACAGACCAAGCAAGCAGGGCATTCATCAGAGATGCAACAAAGACACCAAGGATTACACTGATGGAGCTACAAAGATTCACAGCAGAGATGAGAGTATCTGTCCATAGTATCACTTTAAGCAGTATAATTCACAGGGTAGGGCTTAATTGAAGAGTGGCCAGAAAAAAAAAGCCATTGCTTAAAGAAACAAAAATAAGAAAACACATTTGGAATTTGCCCAACAGCATGTGGCAGACTCCTCACAAACATGAAAGATGGTTCTCTCCTCAGATGAGAATAAAACTGAACTTTTGGCCATGTGTGGCAAAATCCTAACAATTTCTGTCCCCGTGATGAAGCATAATGGTGGAAGCATCATACCATGGGGGTGATTTTTGTTTTTATCGGCAGGGACAGAAAGCGGATCAGGATTAAAGGAAAGATGGATGGCACTAAATGCAGTGCAGTTGTTGAGAAAAACTTGTGTAAGTCTGCCTGACATTTGAAACTGGGGCAAAGGTTCACCTTCCAGTAGGTCAAATGGCCTTAAACATACTGGTAAAGCTACACTGGAGTGGTTTAAAGAAAAACATTTAAATGTCTAGGAATGGTCTAATCAAAGCCTGGACCTTTATTCAAGTTAGAATCTGTGGCATGACTTGAAGATTGCTGTACACTAATGTAACCCATTTAATTTGAAGGATTTGGAACAGTTTTGCCTTCAGGCATGGGCAAAAATCCTAGTGGCAAGATGTGCTAATAGAAAAATTCCCCAAAAGACTTGAAGCTGGAATTGTAGTCAAAGTGGACTCTACAAAGTATTGACGATGAGGGGTGAATACCTATGCACACACATTGTCACAATATAAATATTTTTTACATTGAAAGTGGTAGGCATGTTGTGTAAATTAAATGGTGGTAATCCCCCAAAACTCCATTTTAAAACCAGGTTGTAATGCAACAAAACAGGACAAACACCATGGGGGATGAATACTTTTGCAAGACACTTAAAGAAAGCTGCACAAACCAAGGCACTGAATACACAGGGATGGCAGAGCATAAGAAGATAATGAAATGGCCACAGTGTAACATGTCCTGATAACATAATATTTATTTTATTCGTCACTTAGAAAGTCTGTTCTAAGCTTTATCAATTATTTCTGTTTTAATATAACAGTAGCAAGTTACAGTCTCTGAGGAGAACATATTTAAAAAGCAGATGTACACACTAGGGATAGCCTGCCCCTACAATGCAGACAATTAGGGTACCCTTCGGAGATTCACACTGTTCAAGGGTCTATGGCAGGGATGGACTGATGATCTAGTGCTTAAATACACACATTTTGCACAATGCAGTGATAGGAGCTCTTAGATGAGAGACAGATGGACAGAGAGACAGACTGCAAGATACTAAAGGGAAATTCACAACATTTTAAATCAGGAACAATTAACCAATTTCTGTACAATTAAAACCACAGTGGGGCAGACAGGTAATCTTTTGCTGTTTTCTTGTTCATGGTTAAGAGCTGTAGACTAAACTAAAATTGTGCATTTTGGCTCATTTGCCCTGTAAATAAAGAGATAACCAATTGTAAAAAAAATCCATCATTTTAATTATCTGTTCTTAAAGGAAACCATATGAAGGTGCCATTTGATTAACACTAGAGATGCTGAGCAACACTTAATCTGGAACAAAAGAGTATTGTTTTAAATAAAAACTCATTCCTGCAGGTCACTAACATGTCTTTGAAGACGATACCGGAATAGATGAATGGATATTAATGGACTTCTATGAAGACTTTTAACAGAATCCTTGGACTATTCAAACACACTTTCTCAACACAGTTAGCTTTATATTTTCTATATTAGATAAAGGTAAAAATATGATTCTGTGTCATTCTGCAATGTACAAATAATATTCCACTTTTTCAAAATTATGCAACTGCATGGCCACTATGGACAACCTTCAGAACTTGGCAAACACCTGGAAAATGCATTTTAATGTAGAAAAGTGCAAAGTGCCACACGTGGGCAAAAGGAACAGCAATTACAATGTTGCACAAGCAAACTGAAAAGGATTTAGGGGTTAATGTTGACGCAACATTTTCATTTACTAAGCGATACACAAAAGCAATTAAAGAAGCAAATAAAAAGTTAGATTATACCATAAAAATAGCTGAATTTAAGGGGTGTTATGCACAAACTATATAATGCACTCCGTAAGACAGTGTCTTAAGTATTGTGTGCAGTTCTGGTCGCCACGGTACAAGAAAGTCATTGCAACACTTGAGGCTGTGTAGAGGACAGCAACCAAGTGCATCCCAGGGGACTTAAGAACACATCCTACTCTGACAGACTCAAGAGGGTTAAACCTGTTTAGTCTTGAGCAGAGGAGGACGCATGGCACCGATAAAGTAGACCCAACAACATTCTTTCAGCTTAAGGGTGAATCATGTACTCAAAGACATCAGGGTAGACTAAGAAGAAGTGCATTTAAAACTGAAGACAGGAACAACTTCTTTATGCAAAGAGTTGTGGGACTCTGGAACAAACTACTCAGACATGTAATTGAAGCAAAACCCTGACAACCTTTAAGAAGAATGTGGATGAGCTAAACAAATGGGCTTGATGGACAGAATGGTCTCCTCTCATTTATCAGATTTCTTATGTTTCGTAGGTAACAATGACAGCCACCAGAAACAAACTTTTAGCTCAGTTTACTTGTATGGGCAGCAGTCAGCATGACTGCAGCTCAATCCTAGATGGCAAACAAGCAGCAGGTTTTAAACATGTGGCACATGTTGCAACATAAGTTTCACACATGCAGTACTTTTGGAAATAGCTTCAGTTCCTTAAGTATTCTTCCCACAACAGTCCAAATTGTGTTCTGTAGTGCTTCCAATACAGCTCCAATCTGACAGGAACCCTATCATAACACTCGCTAGCAAATGACTTCTTGCAGCATGCAAAGAAACACTGTAAATTATTTATGTATTTATAATTGTTCAGGTATTTATTAAAACAGCCAAAACATAATGCTTGCCTCTTTATTCCAGTTATTAGTCTAAGTGTCTTTTCCCTTTTTTAATATAAATTCTGCATAAAATTGCAGAGTTGTGTTTTTTTTATTATTTCTACAATCTTCTGACCTGCTTGATACAATAGCTGGGTTGCAAGGAGTTTGACCCTTTCCTGGTAACGACAAACACAAAGCAGAAATCTGCAATGAGCAGGTGCCACAACACTGTCACATGCACACAGTGTGCCGCCTGAATTTATTTATTATTTTGTAAATCAATGTTCAAATTTGCTGTTAAACCACAGATATTAAATTTTTCCCCATGACATCTCTGATCACATACAGCAGCATAAAGTTACTAAAATCTTACATTAAAGGCATAAACCTTGGCAAAGAAAGTGTGATAAACTTTGTATAGCAATGTACAACAGTGTACAATGTAACTGCTGTCTAAAATAAATTTGTATAATATGACCAATAAGTGCCAAGCATTGCACAAATACATTACCTAGGATTCATTTAGTCTATTTTTAATTTTTTTTTTTTTTTTTAAATTAAAAAAATCATAAATGCTGCTCAAATGGTGTGCTTCAGAATTTCTGCACAGCTTATTGGGAGACCATTCAGTAACCACGGTAACTTTCTGCAAAGCTCAAGGAACGATAGCAATCTTATTTTGTTTTTTTTTTCCAATTTATCATGATCACTCAATGAAAGATAATGATCCATTGCAACAGAAACACTTACTTCAGATTTCTGATATGGTGGTTTTTCACAAGGGGGGAAATGCTGACCAACTGTTTTATAATACAAGTGAAGGAATACAGGAACAAACTACTGTACTTAAAACACATGGCAGTACACAAAGTACATCACCCACCATTGCAAAAACATACATTAAGCCGGTGCAGTGTGACACTGTAGCAGGCAATACAAACCAACATTTTCCCTTTTTGCCAAATTCTCATGAACAAATTGTCACATCTGTATATCCACCGCTATAAAACCAGCAGAATGTAATTACAGTACGTCCAGTGCACAGAATACAGGCGTGGAAAGGAAAATGTTACAGGTGTCATATCTGATAATGGCTGTGTATGCCCTAAAAATTTAATATGCTAATCATTTGTGTTCTTTAACTTATAATTCAAGTATTTCAATCAATATATACCACACTGTACTGAATGCTTTGCCCCATTTCAACAAATGTCATTTGTAAGTCATGTTAATCAATTGTAGACTACTGACATCAGCACAAGATCCAAAAGAAACTTAAAAGCTATATGTACTTCATTTATGAGGAATTGAAAAAATAAACAGACATACACACAGGTCTGATAAAGAAAGAATGAAAACAATGTCCATGGTAAAATTAAAAGTATAAGGCGACCCACCCAAAATCTAGCTACTTTCAGAATAATGCAAAGGGAGGTTTTAGACTTTATTTAGTTTTTGATTACAGATTCATTATTGCTTATCTACTACAATCATTTGTAATAATTAAAACATCATTTGAACAAATTCAGTTTAACTGCTCAGTAATGCAAATTTATGATATATAGATTTATTTTTGTTCTTTAAAATTCTTGGTCTCAAAATGCTGGTGTTACCCTACCTCATTCTCTGCTTGATGCAATTACTTTGTGACTCAGTGGCCACATACAGAATCTAATCCTGAGACAAATTTGTCAAATAAAAGTTAAAACCATCACAGAATTGAACAAGGATAAAAAAGCACACTTTAAATTATAAACAAAATCCCCAAAGAGCGATCCCCCAAAACAACAGTTAAAAATTAAGACATTGGGCTTTACTTGCAAAAAAAAAAAATCATTGAAAAAGATGAACTGAAATTAGCACAAGTAAATTATGTTCAAATAATTTTATATATTTGACACCAAAAGTGACGTTTATCATCAGTATCAATACAGTGTTATATCCATCCAGATCTTAACAATTGGCAAGTACTGTACTTTGATATAGTCAAGTGACATTTTGCTTCTTTCATAACTGCAGTTATTCATTCACTTTCACATGAGAAATCAGTATGAAAAAAGGGACACCTGACAAAAAAAAATGACACATTATTTTGACACCCTCCTTTGAACAATTTGTAGAAAGTAGGAAATTTTATTTTGTTCATTTTACTCATAAGTTCACCATGCTGCATCTCACGATTACCTTACAATGCACTGTAAAGATTAAAAAAAAAAAAATTGTCTATTTTTTTAATGTTAGTATTATTGGTGACAAAAATATACATCTGCAAAACTTATTGCAGCAATTGTGGAGAATTCAGAAGTATCACACACCATAAAGCCA
Organism: Erpetoichthys calabaricus; assembly: GCF_900747795.2. Taxonomy (NCBI): domain Eukaryota; kingdom Metazoa; phylum Chordata; class Cladistia; order Polypteriformes; family Polypteridae; genus Erpetoichthys; species Erpetoichthys calabaricus. Next base: position 213,151,023 of record NC_041394.2, on the reverse strand, counting down.
GTATTTCCTTTTATAATTCTTATATGAAAATAAATATTGAAATTAAAGGATCCAAATTCTATTGTTTTCCATACAATAAGCTGAACAGTTTTAGATGATGGTAAAAGTTTTATAAAAGTGGGTAAGAATAAAATCTCTTGGAAAAAATTATATTTTCATATGAAACGTATGTAAACAGCTGTAAAAGAGTAAATATGATATGCACATTTTAATTAATGACCCCAAAGGAAGCACTGCACACGCTCACAACAAGTGCATTAGGTTACAGAGTAGCACATTTGACATTAGTGCTGTGTCAAGGCCAGCACTGAGAGATACACAGTAAGTCATTTCTATTTACATCCTTTGTGTTTGTGTGTATGGGCATTATACAGACATAAACACACACATATTATGTTAATATATATATATGAGAATGAAAATAAATCAATAAGAAAGGGTTAACCTCTTGCTAAAAAATAAAAAAAGTTAGAAACAAAGTTTTGGAGGTGGCAAATGATCGAGTGTGTCAACAGTCAAAACATTAAGTTTCTTCCTTTTTATTTTTGGGCATGGAATTAACCTTGATCTATATTTTGCTTGTAAATACATGCTGATACAGGTCCTTCCCTATAAATATACATTTTCAAAAAAATTGGCAATACTATGAAAAAACAAATTCTTTACTTTTTTCATAAATGTTCTACTTTAATATATTTGTTACATTTTAATAGATATGGATGAATTCTTTAGCAGCACATACAGTATATAACACTGACATAACACCTTTGGGGTTTTGTCTCTTATTTAAGTATTTTTGCAGATATTAATTTTTAGAGTCTCTAGCACAGTGTTTTAATTAATTAAAATAAAGCCAACAGACAATGAGTTTAAAACAAATAAATAAAAAAGTGAAACAAACCTTACTTGTGGAGTTTTGAATAAAACAAAATTCTGTTAGTCAGTTCCACATCACATCATTAAAGATCACAGCAAACAAAAAGACATCTATATTTTTAAGGTTTTAAATCATGGGTAAACCAGCTGTATATTCATCAATCTATTGAAAAGCCACTTGTCCCCTTTTGTGTTCTGTTTGTTTTTCAAGTGGAAAAAGAGTGACAAAGGGTACCTAACATTTTTGTCAGATTTTTCTGACAGCAAACTTTGTTCTGCATCTTCCATGATGAGATATGAAAATAACTGCACAGGCACATTATCTTTCATTAAGTGTACTGATGAAAATTTCATCAGCACAATTACTCGTGGCCTTCAGAAACATTTTATAAGATGACCTTTTCTTAATCAAAATGTAAACACCAAAGAAGATGATTGTTAGTTGACACCATAACCTAAAATATGAAACATACTGTATAGCAAGAACAATCTTGTAATAAAAGTGAACTATTACTGCTAATGTTTACTTAACTTACTGTTCTTGAGATGAAAAGTATGATAAAGGAGATTTTCTAATGATTTTTTCTCCACATTATATAGAATGACCCAACAGTATTAAATCACTTCACCACCAAGACAGTGGAAGACACAAAGCATGAGTGGTACTTCTTGATTAACAGTAAAAGAGTTAATAGATACTACTCCAGACAAAACCTTAACAAATGCCAGTTCTTCTCAAAGAGTACATAACTGGCTACACAATGTACTCTATAGGACAAGATCAATTTTGATATGGCTAAATACCAATTACCAAAGCAGCATTATCTGTTAGTATTCTTTCCATTTTTGTCAGTTTGAATCAAGCTTGTAGTCTAAGAACATCAGTTTTTAACTGAGGGTTAAAATGTAATGCATTAAATAATTTCAGAATTTGTCAGAAAAAACAACATCACCTAAAACACTAAATTTTAATAGAAATGAAAGAAATAACTGAAATGCATTATATTCCTCACTGTAAATATGTCACTACATATTATACTAAATAAATTATCATAAGTTTAAAGATGTCCTGTAGTGTGCTTCATATATAGTGTTTCCCATGTATCTGTAGGGGAAAAAATCAAATTATAATGAACACATCTACAGTATGATTTACTTGTGCTAACTCTTCTCATCATATGGCAGTCAGAACAGTGATCAACAGAATAAAATACGGCTACGGTTCTTCAGAGATATTTTCAAAACAAAAAGACAGTAAGAGTAAAGTGAATGAATCAAAAGATGAAAAAAACAAGAAAAAATCATCATTCACTCTCCCCTCAATACCTCTCTTTTGTTTTACGATAACAACTATAATGGATTACTAACACCTGACAAAGATACGTTCGAGAAAATGAAACAATGTTACCTCTCCCAGCCACTTCAAAGAATGATAAAATGGCTTGGGCTGTCAGAGGTTAAGATTACAGTATTCTACTTTAAATAAATAAAAAACTCTTGATGCGCTTTCTGGTATTCCGTCAAGTCCAGCTTTAAACCAGGAGCTTCATTTTCCTTTACAGTAGCTTCATTTCTTGTTCTCAAATATACTGTTCTTCCAGTTTGTGTATTTGTTAAAATTTTCTTTTCACAGGAGATTAATACCTTGAAAGGAAAAAAGAAAAGTCAATTTGAAACTGAATCTATTATTAGTATAAAAGTGAAAATAACTGAAATAATGATTGGAATAGTTATTTGATACTAGAAAAATATAATGTTGGCATGTCTTTAATAACAGTCAGTGATAATAATACATGGTATTATCAGATGCTCTTTTAATATTTGCAATTTTACATGTAAAACATACTTTGTGACAGTCTGGACAGAAATGTATTCTAGCTTTCCAAGACGAAACACTGATAAAACACCTTTATAAATCCTTCTGTTTTTTATATTTCTATTACTAACTGTTCTTTCTCTGTCAAGTGTCATGGACATTCTTTTGTGAAGTTAATGTATTACATGATTTCAGGTTGAAACTATAGAAACACACAAGGCAATGAAAGAATCTATCAACACTGCTTGAGCAGATATTTTAGTGCTATGTGATGAATTTGTGACACCAACAAAGGTACACATAGATGCCACTTTTGAAAAAGGATTAATCACTCTTTTTAAAAGCACTTTTTTAAAAAAAAAAGGCCAATAAATGAAAAACATGACTGACTTTGTATTACAAAGGAAAAGGCGATGGTCAGAAAGAACAGATAAATAAGCACAACATATGCCCTCAAAAATAATGTAAACTAGTTATAAAGAAATCAGCATGCACCAACTAGAAGGATGATGGTTGAGAAAGGTATCTTTGCTTGAAATTGTGCAATGCAGTCAAGCCTTGCCCTGTTACAGTAGTCCACCTTGCAGATATTTGCTCATTTTCTTTTTCCAAAGATGATGCTGAACAGGACAAGCTCAACTTAACTGGGCTAAATTATTTATGTATGACTGAACACAAATCCCACAAGCTACGTAACTCATTTTTAATCACACTCTATTTTGGGAGTTCAGGTTGACTCTCTTATTATAGTCTTAAAACTCCAAGATGTATAAAGCAGTATACTGTATTCAAGTTGTTGTCCTTAAACAATCCAATTTTTAAAATAAACTAAATTAATGATTAATACTTGTATTAACAATGAGGGCGGCACGGTGGCGCAGTGGGTAGCGCTGCTGTCTCGCAGTTGGTAGACCTGGGTTCGCTTCCCGGGTCCTCCCTGCGTGGAGTTTGCATGTTCTCCCCGTGTCTGCGTGGGTTTCCTCCAGGCGCTCCGGTTTCCTCCCACAGTCCAAAGACATGCTGGTTAGGTGGATTGGTGATTCTAAATTGGCCCTAGTGTGTGCTTGGTGTGTGGGTGTGTTTGTGTGTGTCCTGCGGTGGGTTGGCACCCTGCCCAGGATTGGTTCCTGCCTTGTGCCCGGTGTTGGCTGGGATTGGCTCCAGCAGACCCCCGTGACCCTGTGTTTGGATTCAGCGGGTTGGGAAATGGATGGATGGATTAACAATGAGTGTTTGCTATATGTGCTGACATCTGTTTGGTTAAACAAAATCTGCAAATAACTGTCATCTTGTATGAAGAAGCTAAACACCAATAGTGCATTTCTGCATGAAATGCATGGTATAAACCCATACTGCAAAGTAAACTAGCAGCACCAAACCAGAATTGAGTGTTAGTGTGAATTATGACTGAGAGCATCTGTGTCTGACAGCTAATCATAAACAATGAAATCCACAAAATACTATAAGTCATCGGAAGGTAGAAAGAGTTTGCTATATAGCTATCATTTCTAGAAGGGTAAACTGACAGAGACAAAAATGACAAGAAACAGAGTAAATAACACATTATTACCCACCTTTGCTTGTGCCCAGTGTTGCAGGGAAAGCAAATTAAGGGACTAATTGAGTTTGACGAGGGCACTCTTGTTTCTGCAATTGTTTTTTTATTTACTTTTTTTGTCTCACTCCTCTCTAAACATTACATTACCTCAGTCCAAACACACGTAAGGCAATTCTTTTTCAAACTCAATATATGAACATCATTAATAGGCAGAGAGAGGTATAAAATAATAATATTGTTTGTAGATGGTGGATTTCATAAACCTTATTTACAGTTCTGTGAAAGTGTTTGCCTTCTTCCTGATATCATCTATTTATGAGCAGTTATCAAATTGAAAGGCTTCAGATCTTTAGACAAAATGCCATATAGATAATGGGAACCACAATAAATATATGACAGGATTTCTAAACTAATACTTAAGATATTTACGTAATAGTTATCCAACATTTGTGTTTCCTTTCTGAAAAGGTAGTTATTGCCTTCTTACTGTAGTTACTCACTCAAGAAACCAAGGTTAATTCATAATTAGACAGTTTAACCACTTAAGCACATCAGGACACCAACATATTTCAAAGTTGTTTATGTATGTTGCAATAAACCCACAACTCATCAAAAGCAATAGTAGTATTTTTACATACCCAAAGGTGTCTTCTTTCAAATAAATCATAAATTTCCATGTTGTCAGCTCTCTTTTATTAGTAAAAATATGCAACTTGCACATGTATATGCCGAGGCAAGCAAACCAACTCATTAATATTGGATAGCTGAGTTTTAGACCTTTACAGTGATGTCTAATCATCCATGATTGGTCACTTGTACTATTTACACAACTATATGTTGTATTACACACAAGGTTCTGTGAGAGTGCATACAGATTGTTTGATGTGCAATAAGACTTGAATTTGTACAAGGGAAATGCCATCTTCTTTAAAAAAAGAAAACAAATCAAACAGTTGAGGAAGTCCTAGAAAAACTACAAAATGCGGGATACGAATCACAGTATTAGCTCTGAAGGACTCAATGCCATGTTTGATTTGTAAGTACTGCTTAGTATAACTTTGAAGTGTGGCAGCGTGCCCTTTTACAGTTCAAGCATCATGGGTGGCATATCCAGATTGTTTCTGCTGCACATTCTTCCTATGTTAGTTTTCTGAGCAGTGCCCTTCCAATTTCAACTTCTGCATGCACTTGCTCATAGTTTCACATGAGGAACCATTTAATTGAATGTCACTGGCTTTGATCGAGGCTTTTTCCCCTCCACCAAACCCAGCACTGGAAGAAGGAAGTATGAAAATGTCTATATGTACTTCGTATATTCCTAACATGAAATGCAGCACAGAAGCTCAAAATGTAAGGTTTGTTTGTGTCTAGTAGTAAACAAATATTTTCAAGTACTGGCATGAAAAACAATTTTGAAAGTAAAGATTTGGATGAATGTATAATTATACTTACATAGTTACAAATTGTTTACTTACTGTTTCAGTGTGATTATATATATATATATATATATATATATATATGGTGGATTGCCGGTTTCCCATTCCGGCTCTCACCCCCAGGCCGCCAGGAGGAGCTCTCCCAACAGTGTAGACGTGC